>NC_067474.1:131099635-131399635 GCF_947179515.1 Apodemus sylvaticus | reverse complement strand
ATGTGTGTGTGCAAGCTTGTATATAAATTATAGATTTCATGATCTCTAGTATAGTGATCTCCTTAAGGAAGTTTATCTTCTAGAAATACCAAATACTAATAATATGTGAGTCTCAACTAAGAATGATAGTCATGAGGTGGTGATTCACTAGATAATTTCAGAATTCTATCAGAAAAAGATACAAGGCTTGCAATATTCAGAACTCAAAAACTGGGGCTAAGCCAGGACTGAAGAGAAGGGTTCATTGCCACAAACCAATAGGCAATAACTAGAATGGAAACACACACCACTGGGAAACACTTTCAAAATACTTCTGTGCTGGAGAGATGGCTCAGAGTTTGAGAACACTGGTTGTTCTTCCAGAGGACCTGGGTTCAATTCCCAGCACCCACATAGCAGCTCACAGCTCCAGTTCCATGGGATCTGACACCCTTACACAGACACACATGCAGGCAAACTACTTCAAAGTCTGCCTCAAGTTCCAAAAAAAAATCAAGCTAATCAAACCCTAAAGCAAGACATCATGGGAGCCAATCACAGGCAGCAGCACATGCAGGAGAAGCAGTCGAGGTTACACACCAAGGCCATCTAAAAATAAACATTTTTAAAAAGCATCAAGGAATAGCTATCATATTCATCACCAAATTCAGATATCTAAAGGATCAGAAATCACAGACATGATCTTGTAAGCTAGTGAAGCCCTCTCTCTGCACAAACATCTACAATTGGAACCATTAATCCTGTCTATCACTTCACACACTTAAGACTTTATTCTATCCTGATCCCCTGGGAACAGGGCCCTCCCCAGTTTATCCCGCCAAGGAGTAAACTTTTCAAAATGAAATGGAATAAACCCCTTTATTTGGCTATTTCAAGTTGAAGGGAGCGCTCTCCGCCAAGCCTAGGACCTAACTAGCTGATTATTTACAGGATCTTTGGGCAGGAATTGTTAATGAGCTTTTAATTTGGAGTGCTTAAGTTGCCAAAGTGTTCTGAGCTCCAATGAAGCACCACAGAATCCATAAAGGAAAGATTATCAATCACTTCCTGGCAGCTCCCTTCCCCCATGCAGCACCTGCCAAGTAGGTTTCTAACCTAGATCACAGGCACACATTAGTGGAGTCACACTCCAAGTCACTGTTTATAAATTGGCTTTTAAATGGTGGGCGATTGAAGCATAAGGGCCAAGACTGAGCCCACTAAAACAAGGTATACTGTGTATGATAAAGTCTGAATAAAGCTGAATTTGATGAAGCCAGGTTTCTGGTATAAACTCTACAGTCAAAAAAAAATCATTCGGCCAATCACAATCCACTATCGTTAAATAGATTAGTCTTTGGCCAATGGGATTCATGTTTTGCTGCCCTTAGGCGGGGAAACCAATGAAATGCACTAGCAAATGCACGCCACAGAAATGGTCAGAGACAATTGTTGGCCCCAGTCACTGCAAAATCCAGCCTGAGAGGCTCCATTACCACACATCTTCCAGGTCAACATGGAGCAGCTGACATTTTGCAAGAACTCAACACAAGTCATGCTTTCTTTTAAGAAGACACCTGTTGCTGGGCCATTTGCAATAAAGGCATACAAAAAGCTACCCGGGTTAAGGCTCTTTCTCCACTCTGTCCACCATTATTACCCACAGCTTGTGACTTAAAAGGAAGTAAAGTGCTACCATGTGTGCCTGTGCCAGGATGCGGAGGGGGGTAGTCTATAAAATTCCTTCTACTTTATCTGGTCAAACCTCTCTTCTCCGGTAATCTCAAACCAGGCCCTTTCATCACCTCACCCAATCTCTCTTGCAAAGCCGAGCTCCCCCACCGCCCTCCCCAGCTACCCCTTTGCTAAGAGTTATAACGTGCATCCAGGGTTAGCACCAGGCTAATCCCAGGCTGCTTAAGTGTGCGCGCCACGACCCACACCCCGCATGCATTAACCAGGGCCCAACCTGGGGGCCCTCTCAATCTCACCCACCCCAGGGTGTTGCCCCCAGCTCGGGCCCATCCAGGTCCAGGGAAGCGTAAGGGGAGGGGCAGGGGGCCAGGAGACCAGCCCTCCTTCCCAGGGCCGCCCCCGCCCCCCGTCAGCTGCCGGAGAGGCTGTCGCCATGGCAACGCCCCCTCCTCCGGGCCAGCACGGCAGGCTCTCTCCAGGTACAGGCCCCGGCGTCTCCCTCGGCCTCAGCAGACACTCCGGGCAGTTGACGGCAGCGGGCACGGCCCGCGCCGCCTGCGGCGCTGGCCAGGCAGAAGCAGGGCCAACTCCGCCCGCTCCCCACAGCCCGTTCCAGGCCGCCTCAACAGCGGCAGCCAGCACCACGAGTCCACAACACACCGACTCACCTCCGCGCACTCTGACCCCGACCGACGCGGTGGACGGGCGGGCGTGGTAGCCAACCGCTGAGCCCGCTGCTAGAGCCTTTGGCCAATGAGCTGGAATAAGGCGGGACTTCTTCTCTCCAAACGCTCTCTCTCCCGCCGACATGCGCGTTAAGGTATGTCAAGATGGTGACCGTTGGCTCTGAGCCTTGTGGGACTTGTAGTTTGGAGAAGCCACGTATTCAAAAGAGAAGGGGAGGGTCACTTCTAAACAGTGAAAGGGCTTTTCTTAAAAATAAATAAATGATAATAATAAAATAATCCGAAAACTTCGTCAGGCCTAGAATGACCCAGATGCTCTACTTATTTTCCCCACCTTTACTGTAAGCACTCGGTGAGTATGGGCTTAGGAGACATCCTCTAGGCGACACTTTCTGTGATTCATTGTCAACAAGCAATCGTTATCTACTTTCTGATGCGGGCCTAAGGGAAATCTGGAAAGAAGGGAGGCGAATTCGGCTAAAAAAGAAAATGCTTAGATGTCTGAAGGGCCTCTCTAAGGAAGAAGCTTCTGGCTTGTTGAGGCCCTCAGAGGAACTGTCAGGGTTAACAAGGTTTCTGGCCACAGCTGTAGTGGGGCTTTCACAGTCTCTCCAGGCAGCTGCGGAGAACTTCACCTAAAGCGATGGGTGAGTGTCTCCATCTTAGCTGTGTTTCTCTGGGAATCCATGGATACCACGTTATGAAATAGGAAGCATCAGTCTTAAGCCACTGGTGATTTGGACAGCCTCTCAGTCAGATCCATCTTAGGAGCCATCTTCAGTTACCAAGCTCCTCTGTCTGCCACCTGCTATTTTCCCTTAAGATAGCTAATATCAGTTCTGGACCCTGCCACCTCTGAGATCTTAATATAATGGTTCCTGCCTGTGATGGAAATGCCTGTAATCCCCATATCAGAGAATACCTTCTTTAATCTCATGCATATAATGGGTTAGATGGTTCTACTGTGAACCTACAGAACTGATCATAGTGCTTTACAATTGTCTTGTCTCCTTGCCATCTCTCTCCCAGGAATTGAAACTCATTTAAGATAGGTATTATTTCCATATTGTTCATGCTGCACGGTTTTTACCCAGTATGGTGTCAGGAAGCTATGCAATAAAGTGTTTCTGATAAATGAAGGAATAACCTGCAGCAGAAACAGATATCACTTATCCCCAGTGGAGAAAAGGAGGGGCATGATTGCCTCTTGGAACTGAAACTGGGGCTTCTTCCTCTTATTGTTACATAAACATTAACCTAGGTTTATATGTTTATACTTCAGAATTGGGCACTGTCTGTTGCTGATGGTTCCAAGGTAAGGCATGCAAAACCTGCATCCTCATGGAGCTTTTCTATTGGAAAGGAAATGGAAGGGATGGACAATGAAAAGATAATATAAAAAGATGACTAAGAAGCCATAAGATGGTGTCTTCTTTCACATTTCCATTGCTATGATAAAACACCACGGCCAAAAAAAGCAACTTGAAGAGGAAATAGTTTATTTTGCTTATACTTGTGTATCACAGTCTATCACTGGCGGCAGACACTCAAGGCCCTGGAGGCAGGAACTGAAGCAGAGGCCATGGAGGAGTGCTGCTTACTGACCTGCTTCCCATGGCCTGCTTAGCCATTTTCTCATTACCCTAGGACCACCTGTCCAGGGTGGCACTGCTCACACCAGTCTTCAACCAAGAAAATGCAGGAAGACTTTCTTACAGGTAACCTGATGGAGCAATCTTCTCAACTGTGGTTCCTCAATTGAAGATGATGCTAGTTTGTTTCAAGTGGACCAAAAAACAACCAGGATGGAAGTATAGCACCATTTCAGAAATGACTGAAAATTTATTTAGTGATTCTGTTTTTCAATATACATCTAAAACTCAAGTCAGCCATTCAAACAACAATTTTTAAAATCAAACATTCTAACAGAATATAATTCAAAGATAGGCTATTTTGACATTTACATGCTAGGGAAGAATGATAGGAAAATAGTACAAAGCAAAGTTTTTTGAGACAGGGTTTTTCTGTGTAGCCCTAGCTATCCTGAAACTCACTCTGTAGACCAGGCTTGCCTCAAACTCACAGAGATCCCTGCCTCTACCTCTACCTCTACCTCTACCTCTGTCTCTGCCTCCCCAGTGCTGGGATTAAAAGTGTGTGTCATCACTGCCCAACTGATTGTTTCCCATAATTAAAGTATTATGCTTCTATAAGAGCACCATACTAGGCTGGAGAGATGGCTCAGTGGTTAAGAGCACTGACTGCTCTTCCAAAGGTCCCAAGCTCAATCCCCAGCAACCACATGGTGGCTCACAACTATCTGTAATGGGATCTGGTGCCCTCTACTAGTGTGTCTACAGTGTACTCGTATAAATAAAATAAATCTTTGAGAGAGAGAGAGAGGGAGAGAGAGAGAGAACCATACTTTATATATGCAATAAGAAAACTATAGTCCACTGGGCAGTGGTGGTGCATGCCTTTAATCCCAGCACTTGGGATGCAGAGGCAGGCAGATTTCTGAGTTCAAGACCAGCCTGGTCTACAGAGTGAGTTGCAGGACACCCAGGGCTACACAGAGAAACCCTGTCTCGAAAAAACAAAAACAAAAACAAAAGAAAACTATAGTCTGTAACATACAGTAGTCTTGAATGTGAGCTGAGGTGTTTCATACAGCATTTGTTGGTGTTTAGTGGTAGCAAAAATATGTTGTTCTAGTTAGATTTCTATTGCTGTGATAAAATACCAATACCAAAAGGAACTTGGGGAGGAAAGGATTTTATTTGGTTTATGCATCTCAATCATAGTCCATCATGAAGGGAACTCAGGGCACAAACTCAAGGCAGGAACCTGGAGGCAGGAACTGAAGCAGAGACCATGTCAGCAAGCACAGTGCCACATTGTACATTGTGTGTTTAGGGCCAGGGCTACAGTGAAGTCCCAACCTTTTTACTGTTGCCATTTTGTGTGTGTATCCCCACTCCCAGAAATCTATCATATTACCCCTATTTGGACTCATAACTCACAAGTTTAAGAATCTGTATTCTAGGACTATCCTAGATGGCCTGGGTTTGATTCCCAGCACCCATATGGCAGCTCACGACCATCTATAACTCTGGTTTTAGGAAATTTAATGCACTTTTCACACTTCCTCAGGCACTGCATACACCACATACATTTAGAAGAAGGAAGAGGAAGAGGAGGAAAAGGAGGAGGAAAAGGAAGAGGAAGAGGTGGAGGAGAAAGAAGAGGAAGAGGAGGAGGCAGCTGGACCCGAGAAAATAGAGCAGACCCAGTGATTAAGCTTATATACTTAGACTTAGCTGGGAAGCCTAAGCCTAGGGAAGAAAGAAGTGAGGCTGGAAAGGAGGGGGTGAGTATACAAGGCAGTGTGTCACCAAGTTGGTCAGAGGCAAAGAAAACAGTTTCTCTTAGCAGATCCTATTCCAGATAGGAGATATAGAATGATCACATTAGAAACAGAGAGAAAAAGCTGGATATGGCGGTGAATGTCTTTAATCCCAGCACCTGGTCTATAGGGCAAGTTCCAGGACAGCCAGCACTACACAGAGCAACACTATCTCAAAAAACCAAAAAGAAGAGGTGGAGGAGGCAGAGGAGACTGAGAGAGAGAGAAACAGGGAAAAAGAAAAAGGTAGTCCCCATCATTCCAGTAGCTAATGGGGTGAGAGATCTCACACCATAGAGAGCGGCAGCACACCTGAGACTAAAAGCTGTGTTAAAGCCTCTGATTTGATCACTTGGGCTCACTGCAACCCCACCAGAGAACACAGTCAAAAGAGTACTCCCAAAGGAAGGCAGAATAGCCAGACGAAGGGACAAGAAGGGCATGTGGACTGTTGACTAACAAGTGGCCCTGGGTTCAGGTTTAGAAGGGATGACAGATGAACTGAGTCAAGTACATCCTGGAAAGTCTCCTGACTTCAGGGCCAATGAAAGCAAGATCCCAAGAAAGGACAAGGCAGCCACCCAGGACAAAAAACAATAAAATGGACATCAAAGCTAGGACCTCGTGTGGCTGCGACCTTGTGTGGCTGCTGCCTCTAGGGTGACTATGATTCATCTCTTTTTGAATCAGAGCTTCTGGAATCACCCACCCAAGGCACTCATGAGATTGGGCTCCTTACAAGCATTCCCACTTGGAGAAATGGGGGAGGGCTCTCCAGGTCCTGCCCCTCCCCAGGGTTATGTGAGAGGGGTAAGCAATAGCTGAATAGAGTCCTTTCCAGTTGTGTAACAGTCCCTAAATTGCCCAAGGGGTACTAGAGTGACCTAGCTTTCCTAAGTAGTTACCCAAGCTGGGGCGGCGTGGTGGGTGAGGAGGCTGCCTAAGCCTACCATATTGCTCCAAGTTAACTCCCCATTCATGCTCTGGTGTATAATAACCCCAATAAGCTCACTGGTGCATCAAGCAAGCCTTGAATAGAATTGTTTTTTTTTTTTTTTTTTGGTGTGTCATTACCCTCTGTTGTACTAGAGCAAACAGAAATAGACTCTCCAGGAAAAGACACACAAGAGACTTTAACCAAGCATTAAAAGGGCAGAAAATGCTGACCCCAATGACAGTGCAGGCAGCCCCCCAATTCTGCATAGCTAGGAGAACCCAGGCTAGATCTGAAATCCCTTTATCCTGAGGCTGGAATAACTGCTGCCACCATCTAATCCCTATAATCTGCACAGGATGGTCTGGTACAGTTATAAAGACTGTGGGTTCCTAGAAAGCCAGGGTTTGAGCCCTGGCTGTGGCTATGACCTTAGACAAATCAAACTCTCCAGGTTTCTGTGTTTGCATCTCCAGGGTGGAGCTAGCACTCATGCCTATTGTTAGAATTAAATGCAAGGCACCTAGTGCATGGCATTGAAGTGTTCAGGAAATGCAGGCTGTTGTCACTTTTCTTGTCTTCTCCACCACATTCTCCAACTCTGACCACACACCCCTATCTCTTCCTCTTCCCAGCCAGCTGGCCGGCCATCTTCTACAGGATCATCAGTGGGGCCTGAACCTGGCCATTCCCTCTTCTCCCCACTCTGCCCATGCTTGTTTGCCATAAGCCTGTAGCATTCATCTCCCTGGTGACCCGAATCTGAACTAAGAGATGGATGTGAGGCAGTGGAGGCCAGGGTGGTAATGTGCTCCCTTATCTCTAGACCCCTCACTGGGGCCCAGTTAATTTTCTCTTTGATTTTAATATAGATTTATTGAAAGTTTCTGTTATCAAAACAAACTGTAGCAGCAAATTGGTGTTCTTTGCAGGCCTACAAGTGCCTATAAAGCTGCCATGCTTGGGGACGGATGGCGCTCTCCAGGAGGTCAGTCATGGCAGCAGGAAGTCCCTGGGGACACACACACTGCAGTTTAATATTTTTCTTATTAGCCTTTCTCTTCTTGCCTATCTAAGCCTTCCCCTTTAAATGGGAAACCAAATGGAGCCACTAGGGCTCCCTGTTCCCTGAGCTGCTCCATTCTCTGTGTCCTCCTCTTCGTGACTCCTCTGATTCCCCCCTTTCCCCACTGACCTAGGAAAAATCATGATGCACACAGCCCTGCCCCACCTATCCTATTTCTGTGCTAGTCAGAAGCATAGGACTTCCACAAAAGATTGGGGTCCCAAACACCTTTCAGGTCTGGCATTCTATGGGGGAGAAAAAAGAGCAAAGTTTGAAAGCAAAGGAGATAGTTTCTAAAAGGAATCCTGCCCTGCTGAAATCTACTAGACTAAACTGAAATAAAAAGAAGATGACGGAGATGGAGAAATGTCTCCATCAATAAAATGCCTACCATGTAAACGAGGACTGATGTCCCAATAGCCAGCACCCACTTCAAAAGCTAGAGTTGGCAGGGTACTGTTATCCTGGAGCTGAGAAGGCAGGAGAGTTACTGGGGTTTGCTGCTCAGCTAATCCAGTCAAATTGCTGAGCTACAGATTCAGTGAGAGTCCCTGGCTCAAAAAATGCTGTGGAGATACAATTGAGGACGACACCCACTGCTGACTTCTGGCCTTCACATCCACAAACATATATCTTCCCAGACACACATAACCATAGACATACACACTCAGGACCATAGACCCTAGAAAGTAGGCAAGTTCTGATATCAGCACAAGGCCTTGTGTGATTTCATTAGGACATACCCACTGCCATTTTCAATATGACCTCTCCTCTCAATGTGATATTTGATTCTCTGTTCTCAATCCATCCCGAAAGAGCAACCTGGCTTTCCCTACCTCCAGTGGCTCTTCGATACATGTCATAGCTCAAACCATTTACTGGCATTTACTGGCACCTTTAGGCTATAGAATCCATTCTGTCTCAGGGCTGGTCCTCATGGACCACTTGGCTTGAGAGTTCCAGCATTCACCGTCTCTACCTTGGTGGCACTAAGTTGCCACATCCCAATTCTCAGTGTTTTTTTCCTTGTTCGTAAACAGCTCCTGCCAGCAGCCAGGGCCATGCCCTTCCTCAGAACTATGACTGAGACTCCCATCCACACTTGGATCCTGGCCCCAGTGCTTATTGATGCTGTGTCTTTGGGGAACCTAGTGGTGATCTCATGGTACCTTGTGTTTCTATGTCCTCCTGTCTAAGCTTCTCTCTGAAACAAATGGCTTGTCTGGGGGATTTCCTCCCCCAATATTCTGAGACCCTCCAGGAAAAGGACTGTGTCTTAATCCTCTTTATAGTCATCTCGGTGTATAGAGTTGATGATGGGTAAGAATGGCCTCTCTGAGTCTGCTCCCTCAGCCATAAGATGGAGATAATGCCTGCATCACCAGTAGAATAAAGAACGCACCGCTCACGTTGCCGATCAGCATGTAGTAGGGATTTAGTGACTGAAGTAGCCACCAAAGGCTTGGAGGCCCCACATGCAAAGTACCTTCATGGACAAGAGCTGTTCTTCAACTGGAGGAGAAGTTACGTAAGGAGGAGCCAGCATGGTAAGACAGGACTATAACCCGCTACTCAAGATGCTGCTGAGGCAGGAGAATCACAAGCTCAATGCCTATTTAGGTTATAGAGAGAGTTTGGTGGCAGTGGTCTCTCCTCTGCTGGGAGTACTTTCCCCACCCAGGAAGCCCACCCCTGTCCCACCCAGTGCAGCACTCACCACTCCACAGGGCAGGAGCTTGCTCAGCAACCTTGTGTCTGGGAGGTGAGACCCCAGGAAGGACTTCAGGAGGACATTCCGAAATATCTCCTCCGGGAACTCCAGCTAAGTGTATACTCCAACCAATTTTTCAAGATTCAACCAAATTTATAAAATATATATCTTCTTTGTGTCAGACTCTTTGAAAACACAGGACAAGGGCATGAACAATAAAAACAGTTCCTGCCTCCACAAAGCTTAAGTGTCATGAGGAAAACACAAGTCACTGTTGTACCAAGGATTTGAGGATGAGTTTTCTAGCATAGCCTGGAAAGACAGTGTCTAAATCCAATCCTAAAAACGGAATAGGAATTTCCTAGAGCAGTGAAGAGAGAATAGAGAGGTGAAGAGGCTAGGACATTCTACGCAAAGAAAATAGCATGAGCTAAGTGTAGCAGAGATACCTGTAATCTCAGCACTTGGGAGGCTGAGGCAGAAGCATCACAAGTTCAAGGCCAGCCTGAGCCACATAGAAAGTTCAAGGACAGCCTGTACAACTTTGTGAGACCCCCTACCTTAAAATGAAAATTTAGGAGCTGGGGAGATGACTCAGTAGTTAGGAGCACTGGCTGCACTTCCAGAGGACCCAGGTTCAATGCCCAGCACCCACGTGGCAGCCCACAACTGTCTGTAACTCCTGACTCCTGGGTGCAAGTGATCCTCTCTGTAGCTGGATCATAAAACATTCTTAAAGGTTTTGAATTTGATTTCGAGGGACAGCTGTGGAGAACCAAGTTAGGGAATAATGAAGCCAGTCCTATGTTAGACTTGAGTGGGCACTTGTTCCAATCACCTTGTTTAGATGCAAATCGTGATCAGTGCGTCTGCATTTCTAACAAGTTCCTTGGAGAAGCTGGTACTGGTGCCCCTCAGTCCACACCTGGAAGAGTAGGCAGTTCTCAACCTTCCTCATGCTACGACCCTTTAATATCATGTTATGATGACCCCAGCCATAAAATTATTTTTGTTGCTACTTCATAACTGTAATTTTCCTACTGTTATGAACCCTTATGTAAATATCTGCTATGCAGTCCCTGTGAAAGTGTCATTTGACACCCCCAAAGGGTCACAGCCCACAGGTTGAGAACTGCTTACTAGAGGCCTGAAGGGAGGCAAAGAGAAGGTTATGAGGGAGCCTCCCTCTGTCCTACTCCTTGGTAAGAAGTGCAGGCATGGGAATGGAGAGATGGCCCAGCGGTTAAAAGCACTGGCTGCTCTTCCAGGGAATCCTGGGTTCGATTCCCAGCACCTACATGGTCCATAATTCCAGTTCCACAGGATCTGACACCCTCTCACAGACACACATTCATGTAAAACACCAATGTATATGAAAGAAAAATAAACAAATTGTTAAAAAAAAAATAGAACTACAGGGAGAGATTGACGGCATGTGTGTACAAAGACCAGCCTCCCTTACCCAGCCTGCTCACACATGCTTTAGATGGTGCTGTATCTCCAGTCCAGTTTTTCCTGCCTGTGTCCACTCACGTCAGCAGGCCCAGCACCTTTTCCTGTCTGTGTACTCTGGCTGGAGGCTGCTGTGGTGCTGCAGTTTTATTTAGCATCTCTACCTTATAAGCCAAGTATTAAATACTTTTCATCTCCAGAAAAGTGCCAGATAAGGGCTCAGAGGAATAAAAAGAAAAATACATATTCCTGCCTAAGAGTGTTTGGTGTCACCTCACAAAGGGCAGCTTCTCTTGCGCTGCCCTCTGCCAGACCTGTCATAAACACACTAAATGAGGCCTGTCTCAGCTAGGCTCCCCAGGGCTCAACGGCCTCTGCAGCAGTATCCCGAGATGAGCCTGTTTATCCCCAACTGTTTTCTCTGACCTCTAAATCAATCCCCTGACTCAAAACCTCAGTCTTCCCCTACCCTCCTCCCAATTCCAACCTAGGTCGATTTGTAACCCTGGGGGCAGTGAGCTGTGACCATCAGGAACACAGGTTCTGAATCAAACTGCCTGGGTTCATAGTCCAATTCCATGGCTTACTCATGGGTCATCTTGGGAAAATGGCCTCACTTCTCTGACATGCAGTTTTCTCACCTGGAACTTGGTGAGTGGCTTGAGCCGGTTTGGAGGATCAAATATCACCATGCATACAGTACTTTTGTTTTATTGTAATTGGATTTGGCTTATTTTGAGGGGGGGGGGGTCTGGCCTTAAACCCATGACTTCCCTGTTCCTTGGCCTCTCAAATGCCAAGATCATATGCGCTACCAGACCCAAACTTCAGACAGTACTAAACACTCTTTGGGACATCTGAACACTGAGTTATTATCTGTTGTTGTTTGTTCACCTGTTTGTTTGTGATAGAGTACCCCCGGATGGCCTGAAATTATTACATAGACAAGGTTGACCTCTGATTTACAGAGATCTGTCTGGCTCTGCCTCCCGAGTTCTGGGATTAAAGCTATGCACCACCACCACTCTTGGCTATACACTGGAAATAAATAAAATTAAAAATAAACAATTTAAAAAAAATAGGAAAATCTTTGAGTACCAAAGCCCTTTGAAATCCTACTTAAGCCAAATGTACCATTATCCCTTACACAACCACCATGTCCATGTATCTTGATTGATTTGTCTCTTTCCTGATGTTTGGGAGGCAGCAGGAGGCTGGAGATGTTCAACAGAGGAACTGGCTGGAAGAGGCGGTAGTCGGTGAGCGCTGAGGGAGCACATTTCAACCTTACAGGACTGAGACTCACTGTGGGAGGGGAATGCTTCCCCTCCCACCTTAACCCCACCCCACCAACCCCACCCCACCGTGTCCCCTCTGCCCAGGGTCACCCAGGCTGCCCCTCCTTCCACTGTAGTGAGAGGCAGCCTCAATCATTCATCTTAATGTCTCTATTAAGCAGGGTTATGACCAGGACGAGACAAGAAACAAGGTCTTTTAGTGTAAAAACACAGCTCCTCGGGCTCAGCCCCAAGGGAGCTCTCCTTAGCTTGCTACTTACACCAGGGCTACTGCTTGCAAGAGGAGCCTGGGGAACCAGATTGGGCAGGATGGTTCTGCCCTGTGTTGCCTTTCTTCTCTTTTCCTGAAAACCTTATAAGGCTCATTAGCTTTCATTTCCAGTGAGAAATCGGAGACTCTGTATCCAGTTACAGCTGTGGGGGCCTTGAGGCTGTCTCTGTGTTAGGCTGGTATCCAGGCTGGGCATCACTGAACTCATCGCACCAGCAATGTATAGGAAGCTACAGCCACGTCCTCTCATGCCTGCCTCACCGAGAGGCTACTCAGAACTGAAGCGGTAAGAACGGTTCCGCTGACAAGCCCCTCTTAGTGTAGTGCAGGCTTGGTGTAGTGCCTGAGTAATCAGACCCAGCCCTAGAGTCTGAGTCAGTAGTCGTTGGTTCAGAAGCCCGTGCTAACTGTATCCCTACCTGTTGAGGTCTGTGAATGACAACATGACAAGCCCCCTCACCCGGAGAGAAGGGCTGAGGCTCCTGGAGAACCGGACTCAAATGCAGTAACTCAGAACACATCAGAAAGGCATCAAAGGGAATCAGGTTTCAGAGGCATGGAAAGGCCAAGACAACTGTGTTTACATGTCTGTGATGTCACCATTAGATAGACCTGATGGTTTGGGAGAATCAGGACATGGGAGACAGGGGTAGAGAGTCTGAAGATCAGTCAACAGTGCACTGCTCACTCTTGCTAATCCCCAGGTCACGGCTCTTCCCACCGTGCTTCTGTCATCTTATGGGTCCTGGTTTCTCCCTCTCTTTAAAGAGTCATCTTCGTGGCCAGGAAAAGTGGTCCATGCCAGTTGTTCTTAGCACTTGGGAGAAAAAAAATGCTAAGGTCAAAGGGTCATGAGAGCCAGGCTAGCAGGACCACAGAGCAAAATGCTGTCTCAAAACGAAACCCAAACCTTAACTACATCCTAATAACTGGGGTGGGCTGGCGTGGAAGAATGCCTAAGCCATCGAGTCAGGGAAAATGGGCTTCCCACCCTGACTATCCCTCTTCTAGGCAAACTGATCTTGGACAAATCATTGCTATTTGGTCTCAGTTTCCCTGAGGTTTTAAGGAGTGGATGACGCTACACGTGTCAGCTACACGGTAAGACTGCAAACACACTGGAGGGAGGAGAGTCCTGGGGAAGGGAGCTTCTAGGCCAAGAACATAAGGAGTTCTCTACTACTGACATTGCAGGCTGTGAATGGAGGAGTCTTAATCAAAATGGGCTTCAAGAGCAGAGGGACATGGGACAGGATGAGGGAGGTGGGAGGGGTCCAGAGCTGCTGAGGGCAGCACAAACTCAGAATGAGTTAGCACTAGTCCCAGGGGCTGCTTGAGCAAGGCAGGCTTTTACATAGATATCCAGGGAACAAAAAAAAAATACTAGTAAGGAAGTTGCCCTATTAATAAATAAGAAGGCAGAAAATTAATGATTGTCTGAAAATGGCTGAGCTGCTGAACTTATTCCTTTAAATCTGTCTTTAACAAGAAAAATAAAAAGATTTGGCCAATTAGGAGGCAATGAAGACACTGTAGAAATAGTACCTGACAGAAACACACAGGATGGGGGAGGTAGCTGAATGAACCTCCCATGGCACCTCCTCAAGATAGAAGAAGGGTGCCAAAGGGCGGAGCTTCGGTGGGGAAACTCCAGATGGTACCTGGTTCTCAGTTGGTGTATTCAATGTTGTGTGTGTGTGTGTGTGTGTGTGTGTGTGTGTGTGTACACAACCTGTTTCTACCCTTCCACCACGTAGATCATAAAGGATTAAACTCAGGTCATCAAGCTAGGCACAGTGGTGCACACCTTTAATCCTAGCACTCAGGAAGCAAGCAAAGGCAGATAGATTCCTGAGCTCAAGGCTAGCCTGATCTATAGAGTGAGTTCCAGGACAATCAGGGCCTCACAGAGAACCCCTGCCTCAAACAAACAAACAAACAAACAGCTCAAGGCATCAAGGTTGGCAGCTTTACCTGCTGAGCCGTCTTTCTGACTCACAGCAGATGCTTTTCAGGGCATTTTATGAATCAGGCAATGTTCTGCCCCTGACATTGTCTCCGAGGAAGACTGAGCGTGAAGGTGAGGAAGAGGAGTATAAACGCCCCAGGATGTGAGCAACGGTGACGGACAGGGGCCAGCGCGGTGATAAGGGAAACAGCAAGGAACCTGCTTGCAGCTACCAAAAGGTCAGGCCTCCTATGTGTTTGATGTTGTCCCTGCTGGGGACTTATGCTTGGGGGTGACGGTAAGAAAAGTACAGGAGAGGAGATAGGACTGAGAAAGAAGTTAAAGGAGGAACCTCAGGTTTAGTGAAGGGGAACATAGGGAAGAAAGAAATTGCAATGGAAAGACAATTGGGCGATGTTCAGATAGGGCTTAGAAATGCAACAGGAGTGAAAGATGGGAGGGTCCGGACCGTGGTCTGTAAGGGGCACTATCTGCCATCCCGGCTTAGCTCTAGCACACTACTGAGGTGCAGAAGACCCCAAAAGTGAACAAAGGAGACGCCTTGGGGAGGTCTTGAGGAAGAAACGAAGGTAATAAAAAACACAGGTCCAGTTGAAGCCTAGCCCTGTACCCTCTTGCCCACAAGTACACACCTGACCTGCTGGCTAGCTGGGAAGGAACTCTATACTCCATTAGCCAAAGTCAGTCATCATCTGTAGCCCTTAGTGCTATCTTTGGGCTAGCCCACTGGGAAAAAAAGGGCAAGGCCCACAGCCTGCCAAGGTCAAAGGAGCCTGGCCAAGGAAGCTTACCAGCTCTGGGTACTGTCTCCAAATCTCATTCCAGGATTCAATCCAAAGTGGTTGAGCCATGCTAACACTGACAATCTCTGTGTGAGGGACCGGAAGATACGGGAGAGGGAAAGGGCATCCAGTGATGAATAGGGGCAGCCAGAGTATTCTCGTTAGAGGGGACGTGGAGAGGAGAGCTGCTACAGGACTGGCCCAGGGTCTGATTTATCATCTTCAGAGCTGATCTGAGTGAGAGGGGTTAAGTAGCAAGCTAATGAAATCTGCAGATGCTGCTAAGTGGGAAAGAGCAGGGGAGGCGAGGGAACACATGCCAGGAGGCAGGTGGAATGTCGAAGACGGCGGCGAGTTCACCAGGACAGGAGATCTCATTGTCCAGCGGAAGGGAAATCCAGTTTGGGCAAGCAAAGTAAAGCCCGAGTATCTATATCATGGAGAACATCTCTGGTCAAACTTCCCAGCCCCCTACTTTAGTCTCCTTGGGCTTCTTCCACCACTAGGCAGCCCCTGCAACTCCAGAGACATGGAGCAAATGAGACCAAGCCCAGTGCCTCTTCTCTCCAGGATTGTGGCCAAACAAGTGACTCTAGCTGTCTGGACCGGCACAAGGGGGGAGCAATTCATCCTGAGAGGGGCGGGCGAGGGAGGTCAGCAAGGCTTGAAAAATAAGGATTTTTGCAAGCAGAAAAAGGGAAGCAAGGACTCTGGCTGGAAGGATCAGCGTGTGCCAAGGCTAGCGAAGGCTCTAAGGAAGAGGAAGGAGAAGGGGCAGGGCTGGGAGTGGCGAGACGCAGACAGACAAATGGATGGATGGATGTCTGTTCCAGGGAGACAGTACATAAGTAGAAACCAGAAGCCAGCCAGAGCAGCAGGTGTAGGTCCACAGAGCTCTGGAGACACAGGGTGGCAAAGGGAGGCCGCAAATCCTCGCCCAGGGCTGCCTCTACTTGCCGACCACGCCCTCTCCCTCCAGCCTCAGCTGTGGGATCAGTTGCTGTGGAAGGGTTGCCATGAGAATAAAAGAAAATCATTCCTGTGCCGCATTGTATTTGACACTTAGTCTGGCACACAGTAGGTACTTCCAAGATGCAAGTTACTGATCTTTCCAGAAGAGCTGAAAATTGTAGGCCAGTGATGGAGAAATGGCTCGGTGGGTCATGGTGCCTGCCTCAAAAGCATGGTGACCTGACCAGAGCTCACAGTGATTCCTGACAGTTGTTATCTGATCTCCACAGGTGCACTGTGGCACAGGAACACTGACACATTCACACACACACACACACACACTATAATAATAATAATAATAATAATAATTTTAACACAATAATTTTATAATAAATACTAATTTAATACATAATAAAATGTAATTTAATCTTTAAAAAATTCTAGGCGACTGCGAATTACTCATGGCTGGAGTGGCCCTAGACCCTAGAAGAGAACCTGCAACTGTTATTGTTCTAAACCAATATAATTTCTAGCTATATTCTAAATCTGTATCCTCACCTACAGATAAGTGTAGCTCTCACCCTTCATCAAAGCAGCTTCTTTTTGCAGCAGACAAAGGCTACTCCAGAGATCCACAACATACTAAAAGGCAAAGACCATGGGATGCCCAACCCCAGTTGGCATATCTGCAACGCGATACCTACACTAAGACTCAGGGGACACTGAGGAAGAACAGGCAAAAAGGTTCTAAGAACCAGAGGACCAGGTTGCTGCTGCTGCTGTTACTGCATAATGACGGACAGACCTGACTGTGATGCTGCACCTACACCATCTCAACAATATGGGTGACTAAGTAAGACCTGCTTAAGGACCAGGTGACATACCAATGCTGATAGGTGAAATTTCCAAAGCCAACCCCTGGGTGAAGAGCTACAGGCAATCAATGGTTGCTGAGAGAGTGAAACCATCTTCAGAGATGAGTCCCCTGAGAGATTACCCAATCCCAGTGGTCTGCCCTGAATACAGGTACATACTGAGCAATATGAAATGGGCTCAATTAGACATATGCACACACGGATAGTCCATGTGTAGCCATAGTGATTATTATAGACAAGGTCATGGGTATGAGAAGACGGAGATGGGGGGAGGGAGGGTACATATGAGGTGAATGTGTGTATGGCATCTCCAAACTTTTTTCTTTAATTAAAAAGAATCCTCAGGTCAGGGACCTGGTGACCGCAGCTCCACACGGAGCCAGCAAAGATGAGGGGTTAAGTGTGCAGGTGCGGCTTGGTAAGTGCAAACCTGGGCTCCTGTGGCAGGAAGTGCTGCTGAGACAGCAGGGACCAGACACCTCTGAGAAAGGACAAGCTGACATGCATCCCGACATCACAGGACCAGACCTCCATACCTCTGCCAAGACCTCACAAGAGGCAGCAGCTATTAAAAGGAAAGGAAGGAAAGCAGTTTGGATCTTAGAACCAAAGAGCCATGGCTTCTTCACGTTCCTCTGGGTCTCAGGGCTCTTCAGGCATACACACTCTTTTCTATGAAGCACCCCGTTGTCTTATAATCTGAGTGGCAACCTCCCTCTTTCAAGGAAACCTTCCCTAAGGTACGATGTAAGGTTAAAGTGGGAAGACATGCTCCTTTGTAGTCTGGGTCAACTGGATATTTAGTGAATGTTCTTTGAGTGAGGAACTGACTGAAGAAAACCCTGATACTCCTTAGCCTAGCACAGCATGGCACAGCCAAAAATGTCTCCTCTGCTCTCCGTCCTAGACAGAGATGTCTCCTCACTCCAGTCCGTGGGAAGCTGGCATGGACAAAAGGAGTAACAGAATGGCTAGTTAAGCCAGGCAGTGCCAGGATTCAGTCCTGTGTTTCAGCATTTACAAGCTCCTTACCAATATCGTGCTCCTCAGAAGGTTACCTCTCCTCCCTCTGTATTTTCTCCTTCTGTAAAATGCGTATAGTAGCAATTCCTACTCCCTACCTCAGTGGATTAAATCAATAGCACAGGTAAAAGTACTGCAGCAGTGCCTGGCACATAGTAACTCCTATGCAGAATGAAAAGGATTTAATAAAATTAGAACAGAAAGCATCTCTCAGATTTGCTGTGTTCCTCCAAACCTGGGCTTTCCTTGCTCCGGTTGATTATTTTTTTTTTTTTAGATTTATTTATTTTACTTGTATGAGTGGTGTGTGCACATCATATGTGTGCCTGGTGCCTGAGGAGGTCAGAAGAGAACTGGAGGTATGAGGGGTTGTGAGCTACCACATGGGTGCTGGAATCAAACACAGAACCTCTGCAAGAACAAGTGCTCTTAAGCCATCTTTCCAGGCCTCTACATATTTTAAAAGACAGATTCCTTACTTATTCACATTTATGCATTTACTTATTTGTATGTGTTCTGTGGGGGCTTGGAGGTGTCATGGTGCACGTGTGGCGGTCAGAGGACAACTTCTAGGAGTCAGTTCTCTCTTTCTACCCTGTGGGTCCCAGGGATTGAACTGGGGTCATCAGGCTTTGAGGCAAACACCTTTACTCAATGAGCCATGTCACTAGCCTTTAAGGCAGATTCTTTGTTCTTTAATTAAAAACTGAGTTCTTAGGCAATGTAAGAACACTGTAAGAGTGGGCAGGCTCAGTAACACCCATCTTGAGATGGGAGAGAAAGCCTGGAAGTGGTGGCGCATGCTTTAATCCCAGCACTTGGGAGGCAGAGGCAGGTGGATTTCTGAGTATGAGGCCAGCCTGGTCTACAGAGTGAGTTCCAGGACTATACCAAGATGGGAGAGATGCAGAAGAGACTGAGAATGCAGGATTAGAGGGCAAAGGAAGCTGCAGGGAAGGTATGTGTTATGTGCCTTATGTTATGTGCCACGGTGGCACCAGTGCCTCTTCTCTCCTCACACGAATTCCTTATGATAAGGAAAGAAGGCAAAGGCCCTACTCCTGCTCGTGGGTAGACTAACTCAGTGTGCTACAAATTGAAGGCAGATAGCTGTTTCAATGAAAGACAGCAGTGAGGAGGAAATTCTCCCTATATTTAACAGAGTGCTGATCATCTACTCTGTGTGCTTAGAATGTACATAGACCCAGGAACAGTAGTTGATGATTGAGCTAACCATCCAGGACCCTAAAGGAACAAGATTAGAAGATCATAGACAAGGATTTCAGGGTAGTGATAGGTGAATGGATCAATGAACATGAGCACAAAGCATGAAGGTCTCTGTAAACCACATTAACGCCCATCAGAGAGCAGTCAGTATGGGAGGGGCTCTGGACTACCAAGCAGACAAAATGAGTCATGCAGTTAACTTTGCCATTGTTGGTACAGTGGATACATAGGTGAAGCAACCATAATGGGATGGATGGATGAATGGATGGATGGATGGATGGATGGATGGAAATTATTCAGGGGCGTATCTGCACAGGATCCATTTATCAGGGTTGATTCCACTCTTGTAAAATGTTGGGTCTATCAGTAACACAGACCAGGCTGACATCATGCTCTTGGAAAGCAAGTTGATTGTTTGGGGATCTATCCATTCTGGAAGAAATAGAAACTTATATGGATAGGGACAGACATATTCTCGTTATAAGGTTGCCTTTTCCTCCAGAGGGAATTAGCTAGCACCATTGATTGAAGGCTTATACCAATGTGGAATTTTATATCGTGTTCATCATGTCCTGCCAATGGACCTGATCAGCAAAGGAGATGCAAGAGTGAGCCTGTGACACAGGCCTCATTGATTAGATCACACAGTCTAGCACCAGGAACTGCCAGCCTAATAGAACAATAGATGACCTGTGGCAGGCACGACAGAATCACTAATGAGGAGGAGATAGTTTATAAGAATGAAGCACCATGTTCTTGGAGATGAGTTCTTCACTGGAGGAAGTTTTGTCCCTTAGGTTATATGTGGCATTGTCCAGGGAGTGACAGACAGGATGGTGTCAACAAGGCCTTGCTAAGATGACCTATGAGAAAAATCTTGATGAGAGAGTCAAACAACTGTGCCCCTGGAAATACTATAGGAGATGGGCAGAGCAAGAACACGGATAGGAGGGTGAGAGCCAATGTGCTTCACCCTCCAGCCAGGAGAAGCAAGAAGGGTCTGACGATTTGTATGTGCTTGACCCAGGGAGTGGCACTATTAGGAGGTGTGGCCTTATTGGAGTAGGTGTGTCACTGTGGGTGTGGGCTTAAGACCCTCATCCTAGCAGCCTTCAGATGAAGATGAGGAACCCTCAACTCTGTCTGAACCTTGCCTACCTAGATGCTTCCATGTTCCTACCTTGATGATACTAGACTGAACCTCTGAACCTGTAAGTCAACCCACTTAAATGTTGTCCTTTATAAGACTTGCCTTGGTCATGGTGTCTGTCCACAGCTGTAAAACCCTAACTAATTCAAAGGGGAATACACAGACGAGAACTGAAACTGGAGAGGGAAGACAGGAGTGAAGGATCAAGTTGCAGAGGACACTGGGCATGGCACATTTTAAAGATGTTAACTTTTACTTTGAGTAAAATAATATTGTAATGTGTCTCTGAAATGTCTCCCAAATCATAACGCTAGCATGATTACATGTTTGAACACTTGGTCCTCACTGTTTCGGAAAGTTGCAGAACCTTTAGGAGTGGGTAACCATGGGCTTTTCCACCTGTGCCCCAGTTTCTGGAACAACGACGCTGAGACTTTTTATTTATCCTATTCTGAGTGCCACAAGACTGGTTACCTCTCCTCAGTTTCATGTGTCAGTCTCTTCAGTGTTAGAGATGAATCTCGTCCTGCACATGACTCTCCCAGAGTCCTTCTTTTCCTACTGGAGCTCCTATTTCCTGCTTCAGCTAGTAGGCCATCAGCTTTTATTGATAGGTGATGCTTTCATACAGCACACAAGAGATTCTGTCTCCAGAGGCCTAGCTGGAGTAAGTGGCTCACTGTGGGGCACTGAGCGCTAGATCCAAGTTCTGCTTTGGGCATGGGCTTTGTACTTCTTGGTCTGCTGAGCTGTAACAAGCTACACCCCAAGTTCCTGACACAGGGACAGAGTCAGCTGTCATGCCTTTCTAGCTTCCTTAAACTGTATGTCCAAATAAATCCTGCATTCCTTAATTTGCTTTCTGTTAGGTATTTTGTTAAAGCGGCGAAGAAATAAATTAATACAAATGATGATTTTTTTTTTCACTTCTTGACTCTCTGATGCTTCTTCTTGGCCTCGACTACTGTAACTGGTGTAGATCTATCTTTGTTCCCATTTTATTGTTAACACCATGTGGATATACTATGATAGTTTTGACATCACATAGGATATCATTGTGAAGAGATAGATAAAAATTAAGGTAGTCAAGACATTTGGCCAGACTTCACATAGACCACCATAAACCTCTGGAACTAGTCATTGTCCAAGATACAACCCAGTTTTTTTCCTCCTCCTCCTTTTCCTCCCCCTCCTCCTTTTTCTTCTTCTTCCTCCTCCTCCTCTTCTTCTTCCCCTTTCCCTTCCCCTTCTCCTCCTCCCCCTCCTCTTCCACCTCTTCTTCCTTCTCTTCCTCCTCTTCTTTCTCCTCCTTTTTCTTCATTCACAAGACAGGGTTTCTCTGTGTAGCCCTAGTTGTCCTGGAACGCACTCTGGAGACCAGACTGGCCTCAGACTCAGAGATCCACCTGCCTCTGTTTCCCAGGTGCTGAATTGAAGATGTATGCCACCATGGATGGCCAGCTGTGGTGCAGTTCTTTAAAGTGGGTGATTTCCTGACTGCCTTTACTATGTTTTAATCATTATAATCACTTAGTATTTTGTTCTCGCTTCCTAAAGTTTTATTTATTTGTATATAATATATGTAAATGTTTGCTCTGCATGCATGCATGTGCACCATGTTGCATGTCTGGTGCCTGTGGAGGCCAAAGGAAGACATGGGACCCCCTGAAACTGAAGTTATAGATGGTTATGAGCTGCCAGGTAAGTGCTGGGAACTGAACCCAGGTCCTTTGCAAAATCAAGTGTTCTTACCCACAAAGCCATCTCTCTAGTCCCTCTGTCCTTGTCATAGAATGTGTCATCTAACATTTTCATGGACCCCCAGGTGAGCCAAAAGATGGCTGTCTTTGGGTCAAGCCAGGTACCCATACCTGATCCAGTTAGATATAGCCAGGGTGGTAAAGTCAGTTGGTACTAAACATAATCCTCGATGCATAGGAAGGCACTCAGGCCCCTTTTCTCGGCAGGGAGCTGTGGTTGTTGCAATTATTCGGGGGATAATAGATTCCTCTTTAGTACAGTTTAGTACAATGATTGGCAAATGGGAAATATCAATCAATCAATCAATCTTGCCTAAAGCACAGAGCCTAGCACAGAGCAGACATGATTATTTGGGGATAGAAAGCCATTGTATTCGGCAGCACAGCACAGAAGGAAGCAGTAGTCTACAGCAGTGGCTGTGCATGCTGATTCGTGCATTTGGCTGCTTGAGTTCAAGTTCCAGCTCTGCTACCTAGCAACCATATGACCCCAAGCCAGAGACTTACCTATGAGACTTAGTTCCAGCATATGTAAAATGAGGTCACAGATACACCCAATCTCTGGGGGTGGGGTGGGGAGGTTAAATAGGACAGTTGAAGTAGAGCATCTTTCTGTAGCCCTCAGCGCAGTGCTGGCAATGGATGGCAAAGCTGTTCCTATGGCTCTCCAGGAGTCAAGCTGGCGAGTATAAATAGTTCCATATCAAATATTGCTTTGAAGATAAAAGTTGTGTGTTGCTTCAACTGAGTGAAGTATGATCCTACTGTGCAATAAACTTCTTAAGTGCACACTGGTTCTGAAACTGGTAGGGTCATGATCATCCAGCTCCATCTACTACCAAAAAATTGTTTGTCTTTGGTTCAGGTCAGGTACCCTAACCCTGTTAGCTGTGGCCAGGGTGAGCCTACCAGATGACAAGTAGCCTGGAGGTTGTGGGTCATCCAGGCAACTGTTGCTGGTTTTAGTAAAGAAAACCACTGTAAGGAGGTTATATTGAAAACGTTTATGGACTGGTGATAAATATAGTAATTACTGGACAAACTGGATGCTATTCCTCCCGTCTCCTGAAATGAAGTGATGTATAGACAGAATGAGAATAAGACAAACAGACACACACACAGAGTTGGGGAGGGAGGGAGGGAGGGATGGAAAACATCAATCATAGCCAAGGATACTGTAAGATAGACATAGACTTCAGTGTGTATCACAGCCAATCAATATATCCAGCCCAGAGAAGCCATCTGGTCACCACCTCTAAGCACACAGGAGTCAGTGAGGAGGGTGAAGATGGAGACAGATGTCCACACATTTGTGTGGATGTAGACAGGTAAAACATTGAGGGACCCATTCAGGACAGGAGCAAGGCTTAACCAGCCTCCTTGAGCCTCTCTCTAGGCCAGCGGACAACCTGTGATGGAGGCCAGGCAGAAGGTGATGCTCCTCTTTTGAACCTATTTAAAAGGAAGAGCTCCCAGTGAAGATGATGGAACAGTTTGGAGAGGGCTTGGCTTTGGGCTGAGTTGAGGAGGCAGGGGGATGATAGGCAGGGAGAAGGAATAGAGAGGACGGAGGGAGAGAGAGCAAGGACCATGCTACGGTATTTGGAGCTGTGTGGCGGGAGCCTGGAGTGCTTTCACCTGGGGCTGGAGCTTTCTGGGGTATGACAGCTCGGCCTCTGGATTTGCCCTAGTCCTTCCTTCCCTCTACCCCCAGGGTACCCTCTTCCACAAAGCCTGCTTGCTTGGTGATCTCAGAAGATCACATGACAGAACCAGCTCCCTTGCTTTGCCTAGCTTGTATAGTTTAAGACTCTCTTGTCAAAGGAAATGTTTGGATCTTTGCTACATATGGGGCTGTGAATTTCCTCCAAGAAAATAGTAGTGTCTCAAGCACCACCAGGGGGCACCAGGACCTGTAGGCGCCAGGGGCCAAGGAAGAGGAAACCTTCAAGCCTCCAGTCCTGTCTAGGTGGAGATCTAGGGCTGAGTCTCCTGCAGCAGCTCCCTCAAGCAAAGCCTTGGTGCCACAGAGACGGAGAACATATTGCTGGCTTATCTAATGAGAAATGAGAGGACTGGGCCAAAGAGCCCTATTTCTGTCCAGCCCTACAATACCTGCCATAAAATTAAATGATCACAATGAGTACATTAATTACCTGACACGAATGCTTTAACATAACAAAATTATTAGCCATTCTAGATTTAGTGTTTGTACAGCACTTTATATTTGTAAGGGCATTGCAATAACTTACCCGGCTAAGGGCACATTTCGGGCCCTGAATGACATCCAGAAGGGTTGCTTCTGGCCAGCCAGCTGTCTGGCCCCTGCCACAGCTGGCTCCCCCAACCCCCACCTCTTCTTGCACATGCTGACTGCTTTTCTTCTGCTCCAGCTGCCGCCTGCCATCCCCTCATGGAAGACCTTCATCTGCTCATGATTCCCTTTTGTCTCAGAGAGCCATGGGCCCAGGTTATCTACCTGATCCTGCACCAGAATGCAAGGACCCAAGGATGCAACCCTGGGTGGAGGTTGGGGGCTGATCGTGGGGCCTGTAAAGTCCCTCTTCACCTCCACCATCTGTGGCTCCAGTTATGAATATATAATGAGCAATGCCACAGAGAATCCCTAAGTCTGGGACCCAGTGCTTCTCCAGGATAGACTGTGCTCTACAGAAAGTTCACCGTTCCCACAGCAGAGCGAGACCCAGGCCTTTGATGAGCATGGTGTTGGTGAGTCTCGCCACTGTGCAGATTCTGTTCCAGACTGGACAGGGTAGCATAGGAGACCTCACTAGTAAAACATGTTGCAGTTGGCTTGGATGTGAAATCTGCTTCCCGGGCAGAGAGATCAAAAGCCTAAGTTGATGGATGTCTGTGTACCCAGCTCTCCTTGCTTGCTTTCATCTTCCTTCCAGAAAGAGGAGTAAACATTCAGCGAGGGAGCACTGCAGGTGTTCCCTTAAGGAGTGTGAAGAAATATCATTGAAAGCAGACAGGACCACCAATGAAGGTACCCATGGGGATCCCAAGGGCCTTGAGGAGGATCACAATGAAGGGCATTTGAAGCAGCAGTCCAGAGTTTCTGTGTAAGAAGGTCTTTAGGGGAGAAGCAATTTGTCTGAAAGGCAGCTGGGGGGGAAGACAGTATTTGTATAGCCTGTAGGACACAGATCAATAAGGTTCCCTAACGTGCTCAGGGACAAGATGCATGACAACTATGGAAACATCAGTTGTCTAGGTCAAGTTGATTACCATGCTGAAGGCAGTGGTGAAGAACAGAGCTCTGGAGGAGAACTGCCTGGGTTGAAATACCAGTTCACGATCAACCAGGCGACCTCTTTACACAGGTGACTCAGGCTGACTTCAGACAATGATACTCTTCTTGTGACTCAGCTTCTCTTTTGTATATAAGATATGATAATGATAGTATCAGCCTCTCTAGCTTGCTATATTTAATGAACAGTGGGGGTGGGGGGCTGAGGGTAGGAATTACTTTTTTGCACCCACCTTGGGCATTTGAGAGTAAATTTGCAAGGTATTCAAAGAGAGGAAGGGAGAGCAATGGAATGAAGTTTTATTTAGGTTAGGGGTGAAATATTAGTGTAGTGTTGAGATTTCTGGTCAATTTCACACAATTCTACCTCAGAATGGGTCATGGAAGGGAACGGTTGACTTCCAGATATCAAAGACCCTGAATCTTTGCTAGATGAGGTAGTAGGAGGTACCTGAAAGAGGATGCAAGAGAGTCAGGCGTTCAAGGCCATCAGCTATATAGTGTGAGTCCTGCGTCAGAATGAGCTACATAACACCTGTCTCAAGACACACAGCAGAATAAGCTTCAGCCCTTTAGTGTGCAGGGGCATAGAGATGAGGGCTGCCTAACATGTCCTTTGACAGGAGCAGATGTTGTATCAATGAGTAGCAGGGGACATGACTGCCTCTTTTGCTTTTCTAAGCAGAGTCTGGGGCACCTATGGAAGGGATCAGTCACCTGCAGGCGAGGTTGGGAAGGACAAGTTATCAGTGTGGTGGGAGGGGGTATGTGCCTCTGTGTTGCCTGCGCTCTGGATTACTTGCTTCCAACCCTACCTGCCCTTGAGATTGGAGGTGAGGTGGCGTGAAATCAATAACACAGATGCCAGGAGCAGGTGAGAAACGCTGCAGCACGCTCATCTGAACACTACCACAAGCTCCACCCGTGCCCCATTGGTCCCAAGAAAGCATCTCTTCTAAACAGCAGTTCCTGATTGGCTGGCATTGTCTGTGGCTGCAATCCTTGGTCTCTCAGGCAGTCGTCAATTAGGTCCTCCTGCAGGAGATGCCTTTGTGACTGTGCAGCCCTGCATTTAGCAGAGGTAGCTGGCTCTGCTCCTCCTGCACCCCTGGATCCACCTGGGCCTGAGGCTTTAGCAACACTCCTTGGAACCAAGACACTACCCCTAAGTTAACCATCACGGCCCTAGGATGGTGGGGTCTGCCTCCTCCTACCCTCCTGCCTGTCACCTCCTAGATGCTCCATGCTATAGCCACACCAGTGAGGGAGACAAACAGGTACTTGGTCCTAACCCTGAGGAACAATGGTGCGGCCACATGTCAGGCCCGTGGGGAAATGTGGCCCCTAATTGGGTGGGTATAGGTAAGTCTTAGGGCCACAGGCTCCCACTTCAGTGACATGGGGTCTTTTCTGAAAGTCCCCTCCATGAACAAGTCCATTTGAGATTCTATCTCTTCTTATGATTATCAACAGAAAAATATGAATGAGCAAGGTTGAGTTCTAGGGCCTTAAAACTGAGAAAGACCACACTATGTTCCCACACTCAGAGTAGGTTAATCTAATATGCTGATGCCCTGGTCACAGTCCATCAGAAGGAAGCCACAGTAGGACCTCAAGTGAGGCAGGAGCCTGGAGGCAGGAGCCGATGCAGAGGCCATAGAGGAATGCTGTTTACTAGCTTGCTCCCCACAGCTTGCTCAGTCTGCCTTCTTATACCACCCAGGACCACCTGCCCAAGGGTGGTCTGAGCCCTCCTGGATTCATCATTAATCAAGACTATTCCCTGCAGACTTGTCTGTATTCCTGATGGAGACATTTTCTTAACTAAGGTCCCTCTTCCCAGATAACTCTAAATTGTGTCTATTTGGAAACAAATAACGGCAACACAAAAAATCAAAACAACCAGGACCTAAGCAGGGATGAGCATACTTCTCCCTCAGAACAGCATCCTTGGGAGGACTCCGAATTACGAAAGATGGTACCAGTTTGAAGACTTCTGGCCATATATCTGAAGCAATCCTGTAGGCAAGGTGTTCTCCAAAGATAATTCCTTAGGCAAGAAAGGGAAATCTCAGCTAGACCCATACTTTATATCTATTCCTAATGTAAAAAGGAAGAAGCTGGGGTTTGCCGATTAATACCCATGCCAAGACAAACACTCTCACATAGCAAGTCATTCGGTTGCCTGTCACGGTAGAGATAATGCACTCTGAAGGGACATGGGGATGCTGAGAAATGCAGGCTTTCCCAATCAAGTTTCCTTATCTGTTAAAACAAATAGACAATAGGCAGATTGACAGGAGAAAACACATGTATGCATAGGTGCACACAAGAAACTTAAAAAGGATCAGATGACTGGGACTTCAATACCCTCTTTACAGCAGAGTGAAGGGCAAGTCTGCAGGCAGGTTTAGGGGAAAGCAGGTGAAAGAAGGAGCCCAGAAAACAGATGACAGTCTGGGATACAGCTCCTCTGGGCTTTGACTATCAGGCTCCCCCTGTCACGTAAGTGATGGTGTCCCTTGGTTCATAAAATTTCAGTTAGACATCTGAAGGTCCCTCTGTTGGTAAATCTGGTCTTTAGGAAGGTAACGGGACTTCTGGGAAAGCCTCTTCCTGATGGCCCCCAAGTGCCATCAGGAAGATGATTCAAACCAGTAGCTAAACATCTTCCTAGACTAGATGACTGATTTACAAAGATTCCTGGGGGGAGGGTGACTTGAAAATAGCACCAAAATGAACACACAAACAAATATAGCAACAAATAATCATCTCAACTTCTAGGAGCCCCTAGGTAGATAAGTAGATCAAAACAGCTACAAGCTAAGCAGACCCGATAAGAAGCCAGCAATTTTTCTTACATTTATTGTTTGTTTGTTTCCCAGGCAGGATATCTCTGTGTTGCCTTGGCTGTCCTGGAACTTGTTCTGTAGAGTAACTAGGCTGGTCTTGAACTCACAGAGATTGGCTTGTTTCAGTCTCCTGAATGCTGGGATTAAATGCATGTGCCTTCACCACTGGGCTTCTTTCTGAAATTAAGAGAATTGACTGATGGACTTCTGTTGCTGCCATGTCCGCTGCTGTGTGGAATGTACTGAGTTAACCTACTTGTTTTCTTTAAGAAGCATGGAGGGGAAATGGTGGTACAAGTCTTTAATCCTACCTCTCGGGAGGCAGAGGCAGAGGTAGGCAGACCTCAGAGAATTTGAAGCTGGCCTGGTTTATATAGCATAGCAAATTTTAGGCCAGCCAGAGCTACACAGTGAGACCCAATCTAAAAAAACAAATGAATACATAAAACGTTATACATTTAGACACATCATAATGAGTCTTCTCATGAATATGTTGTACCTTAAGTTATTAACTGATTGTGGTGATTTATGAATAAATCTACATAGATAGGAAACAGTATGTGTATTATTTTGACTAATAGGTATACATGCTCAAGAAATTCAAAGATCGTTATTATACCTTGTCTGTGGCTCAAGTTTTGGCATCGTGAAATTGAAAATAATAGTTTTCAGAAAAATGATAAGATAAATTTTATTTCTTCCTCTTGACTTTTTCCTTTGAGACCAGGTCTCATATAGCCCGGGCTGGCCTCAAACTGATTATGAAGCCAAAGATGGCTTTGAACTCCTGGTCATCCTGCCTTTGCCTCCTGAGTACTAGGATTGTAGGCATGTGACTCTGTACTGGGTCATGTCTCAGGATTTGTGTTATGCTCTTTAATGTCTGGGCTGTCGTTCTGTCTCTGAAAACATTCTTCACCTTGCTTTGCTTACCTGTAGATCGGTATAGAGTTATTATCAGGATTCTATTACACTCTGGAGCCTCAGTGGTTGTGCTATTGCCAAGGATATAACTACTAAGCCAAGTATAACATTGGTAAATTAACAAGATAAGTAATATTTTGTCCCCCAAAATTTAAGACCCTGAAAGTACCAATTCACTTGAAAAGTATGATGTTCCTCGAAACAAACTGCCTAGTGCTCATTCAGTGCAGGCCCGCCAGGGGTTACACTGTACACTGAGGACAGAGAGAATCGGTTGCAGATCTAAAATGTAGATTGGCCTGTGTGTGATGTCTGTGGCCACTTCCTGTCTCGTCTCCAGGCCTCACTGTCTTTGCCTATTCCTGGCCTCCAGCTCTCCCCAGCATGTGACTGACAAGCCTCTCCTCCTCATCCCCTGCATCCCTCATTTTCATCCCTGAAAGCTTTCAGTAGCCGTTGTCCCATCAGTTTTCCTTGTGTTATACATTGTCATGTCTTATTCAGCTGTCTCCTCAGTCGTTTTATTATCCCAGATAAAACTAGTATGGTGATTGTGCATATCTACAAGTCCTTGAGAGAACTTAATCAACAGGTGATGAAAGGGACTCCAAGCTTTCTGGGCCCTTGGGGATTGCTCTCTGACATGAGTAATAACATATCTCAGGAAAGCGTGCTTCAGCAAATCTGTAGTGCAACTTGGTAGATAGTGAGAGGCAAGAGATAGCCCTCAGCAGGCTGCATCCTGCCCATGGGAAAAAGGCACTGGAAGTGAGGACTATGAAGGACTCTGTCACGGGTCTTAAGGCCATTTATGTCCTTTGCCCAAGGAGCTGTCCTGTCCCACATAGGTTACATGAATCTAGTTTAGATACTGGCATTCCTCTCATATTAGATATAAGTGAAACATTCTTTTCTTTTTATTATGATTTCTGGAAATCCTATGAGGGTATTGGTTTGCTTATCCTTTTATTTTAATTTTTAAAGATTTATTTATTCTATGTGTATGAGTGTTTTGCCTACCTATGTATATGTGTACCACCTCCATGCCTGGTGTCTGTGGAGGCCAGAGCTCCTGGGACCAGAATTACAAATGATTGTCAACTGTCTAGTAGGTCCTGGGACTCAAACCTGGGTCCTCTGCAAGAACAAGTGTTCTTGACTGCCAAGCCAGCTCTCCAGCCCCTGCCCACTTTGCTAATCTTATTTTATAGATATCTGTAGACTGAGACCTTTGATAAGGTCTCAAGTGCTCTGGTCAACAAGAAAACTTAGTCTTCGGTTGTGACTTGTATCTTCGTTTTCTATCAGCTGCCATTCTGGTATGCACTTTGTATTTGTTCATTGTGAGGTTGATCATCTAATTATGTTTAATTCTTATTTATGTGCATGTGTGTATCTGAGTGTGCAGGTACCTGTGGAAGACACAAGAGGGCATCAGATTGCCTGGCGCTGAAGGTACAGGTGGTTGTGAGTCACTCAACAGAGGTGCTCTTAACTGTTGAGCCATCTCTCCAGCTCCTACCCAACCCCCATCATCTAGATTTTATAATCTTGATTTATAAGACTCTGAGACCTAAAAAGGTAATGGAAGGATGGAATTGTGAGGGGAGAGAAAATTGAGAGAGTGTGATTTAAGTCTTGCGGTTGAGGAGCTGGAGAGATGACTCAGTGCTTGAGAGCACTGACCGCTCTCCTAGAGGATGGGGGTTCAAATGCCAGCACCACGTGACAGCTCGCATCCATCTCTGTAACTCCATGATCTGACACCTCATACAGACATCCACGCAGGCAAAGCACCGATGTACAAAAAGTTAAAACTGAATGAATAAATAAATAAGTCTTGTGATGGAAATGTTCCTTTCTTCTTTTCTTTTTTTTCCTTCTTTCTTCTCTCTTTTTTTTTCAAGATAGTATTTATTTGTGTATCCTTGGCTGTTCTAGAACTCACTCTGTAGACCAGGCTGGCCTCAAACTCATAGAGATCTCCCTGCCTCTGTCTCCGAGTGCTGGGATTACAGGCATCCCCACCACTGCTTGGTGAAATGCTTTTTTTAAAAAAAGTAAGACCTAAAATCTAAAAGTTTAGCAAAACAATTTTAAAATTAAATTATAGAGTTAAAAACACAGTAAACAAAATTGAAAGACATGATAGAGTGGAGTGACACATTTTCAATATCTGTAGTGATCGAGTCAGGCCCTGCAGAGCAGAGGATCCAACCCTGAGGCCTCTGGTGGGAGCCTTCAGGCTTCCGCTTCGGGATCAAGAACAGCCTGGGTCACTGTACCCAGTCTCCAGGCAGTGCAGGAGGTCAGCTGGGTACCCGGAGACCAGCTGCTAAGAGGAAGCTTGCACTGGTGAGTCCAGCATTGACAACCAGACCAACTAACACCAGTGAGAACTAGATGGCAAAAGGCAAACGTAGGAACGTTACTAACAGAAATCAAGGCAATATGGCAGCATCTGAACCCAATTCTCCATTAGCAGCATGTCCCGGATACACCAACACTCCAGAAAAACAAGATATGGATTTAAAAATCACTGGTCATGATGCTGTACATAAATAAATCTCTTAAAGAAATTCAGGAGAAAATGGATCAAAAGTTAGAAGCCTTTACAAGAGAAACACAAAAAAAAATCATTGAAAGAAATTCAGGAGAATTCAGAAGCCAATAAGAAGAAAACACAGAAATCACTTAAAGAAATACAGGAGAACTTTGGTCAACAGGCTGAGGTCATGAAAGAGGAAACACAAAAATCTCTTAAAGAATTACAGGAAAACACAAACAAGCAAGTGAAGGAGTTAAGCAAAACCATCCAGGATCTAAAATCAGAAGTAGAAACAACTAAGAAATCTCAAAGGGAGACAACTTTGGAGATAGAAAACCTTGGGAAAAAATCAGGGGCCATAGATGCCAACTATCAACAACAGAATACAAGAGATAGAAGAAAGAATCTCAGATGCTGAAGATACCATAGAAACCATGGACTCAACAGTTAAAGAAAATGCAAAATGCAAAAAGCTTGTAACCTAAAATATCCAGGAAATCCAGGACACAATGAGAAGACCAAACCTAAGGATTATAGGTATAGATGAGAGTGGAGATTTACAACTTAAAGGGCCAGCAAATATCTTCAATAAAATTATGGAAGAAAACTTCCCTAACCTAAAGAGAGAGATGCCCATGAATATACAAGAAGCCTACAGAACTCCAAACAGACTGGACCAGAGCAGAAATACCTCCCGTCACATCATAATCAAAACCCCAAATGTACTAAACAAAGAAAGAATATTAAAGGCAGTAAGAGAAAAAGGCCAAGTAACATATAAAGGAAGACCTATCAGAATCATACCAGACTTCTCACCAGAGACTATGAAAGCTAGAAGATCCTGGGCAGATCTCATGCAGACTCTAAGAGAACACAAATGCCAGCCAAAACTACTATAGCCAGCAAAACTCTCAATCACCATAGATGGAGAAACCAAGATATTCCATGACAAAACCAAGTTCACCCAATATCTTACCACAAACCCAGCCCTACAAAGGATAATAGGAGGAAAACACCAATACAAGGAGGGAAACTTCACCCTGGAAAATGCAAGATAGTAACCTTCTTTCATCAATCCCAAAAGAAGATAACCAATCAAATATAAAAGATAACATCAAAAATGACAGGAAGTAATAATCACTATTCCTTAATATCTCTTAACATCAATGGACTCAATTCCCCAATAAAAAGACATAGACTAACAGACTAGATATGTAAACAGGATCCTACATTTTGCTGCATACAGGAAACACACCTCAGTGTCAAAGAAAAAAACTACCTTAGAGTAAAAGGCTGGAAGACAGTTTTACAAGCAACTGGTCTCAGGAAACAAGCTGGAGTAGCCATTCTAATATCAGATAAAATTGACTTTCAACCTAAAGTCATCAAAAGAGACACTGAGGGACACTTCTTGCTGGTCAAAGGAAAAACACACCAAGAAGAACTCTCAATCCTAAACATCTATGCTCCAAATGCAAAGGTACCCTCATTCATAAAAGAAACTTTACTAAGCTCAAAGCACACATTGCACCTAACACAATAATTGTGGGTAACTTCAACACTGCACTTTCCTCAATGGACCAATCAGGAAAACAGAAACTAAACAGGGACACAGTGAAACTAATTGAAGCTTTGGACCAATTAGATTTAACATATATATATATAGAACATTTCACCCTAAAGCAAAAGAATATACCCTTTTCTCAGCAGCTCATGGTACGTTCTCCAAAATCGATCATATAATTGGTGGTCACAAGACAGACCTCAACAAATATAAGAAGATCAAAATAATCCCATGCCTCCTATCAGATCACTATGGAGTAAAAGGGGTCTTCAATAGCAACAAAAACAACAGAAAGCCCACATACACATGGAAACTGAACAATACTCAATGATACCTTGGTCAAGGAAGAAATAAAGAAAGAAATCAAAGACTTTTTAGAATTTAATGAAAATGAAGACATAACATATCCAAATCTATGGGACACAATGAAAGCAGTGTTAAGAGGAAAACTCATAGCCCTGAGTGCCTCCAAAAAGAAAATGGAGAGAGCATATACTAGTAGCTTAACAACACACCTGAAAACCCTGGAACAAAAAGAAGTGAATTCACCCAGGAGGCGTAGAAGGCAGGAAATCATCAAATTCAGGGCTGAAATCAATCAAGTAGAAACTAAGCGAACCATACAAAGAATCAACAAAACCAGGAGCTGGTTCTTTGAGAAAATCAACAAGATAGATAAACCCTTAGCCAGACTAACCAAGGGGCACAGAGACAGTATCCAGATTAACAAAATTAGAAATGGAAAGGGAGATATAACAACAGAAACTGAGGGAATTCAAAAAATCATCAGATCTTACTACCAAAGCCTATACTCCTACAACATTCTATTCTCCTATACAACTGGAGAATCTGGAGGAAATGGAAAATTTCCTAGACAGATACCAAACACCAAAATTAAATCAGGATCAAATAGATCATCTAAACAGGCCCATAACCCCTAAAGAAATAAAAGGGGTCATAGAAAGTCTCCCAACCAAAAAAAAAAAGCACGGGACCAGATGGCTTCAGTGCAGAATTCTATCAGACCTTCAAAGAACACCTGACACCAATACTCTTCAAACTATTCCATAAAATAGAAACAGAAGGAACACTACCCAACTCATTCTATGAAGGCACAATTACACTGATACCAAAACCACACAAAGATCCAACAAAGAAAGAGAACTTCAGGCCAATTTCCCTTATGAATATCGATGCAAAAATACTCAATAAAATTCTTGTCACCTGAATCCAAGAACACATCAAAACGATCATCCACCACGATCAAGTGGGCTTCATCTCAGGAATGCAGGGATGGTTCAATATAAGGAAATCCATCAATGCAATCCACTACATAAACTCAAAGAAAAAAACATTTGATCAGTTCATTAGATGCTGAAAAAGCATTTGACAAAATTCAGCATCCTTTCATGCTAAAAGTCTTGGAAAGAACAGGAATTCAAGGCCCATACCTAAACATAGTTAAAGCAATATACAGCAAACCGGTAGCCAACATCAAACTAAATGGAGAGAAACTTGAAGCAATCCCACTAAAATCAGGGACTAGACAAGGCTGCCCTCTCTCTCTCCATATGTTTTCTTTTTCTTTTTCCCCAATTCTTCTTTTTTTTTTCCTTTTTTAAAATTGATATATTTTTTATTTACATTTCAAATGATTTCCCCTTTTCTGGGTCCCCACTCCCTGCAAGTCCCATAAGCCCTCTTCCCTACCCCTGTTCCTCCATCTTGAAATTGCAACTTTTTTTTTTTTTTTTTGAGACAGGGTTTCTCTGTGTAGCCCTTGCTGTCCTGGAACTCACTTTGTAGACCAGGCTGGCCTCGAACTCAGAAATCTGCCTGCCTCTGCCTCCCAAGTGCTGGGATTACAGGCGTGTGCCACCACCGCCCAGCTCTCCATATCTTTTTAATATAGTACTTGAAGATCTAGCTAGAGCAATTAGACAACATAAGGAGGTCAAAGGGATACAAATTGGAAAGGAAGAAGTAAAATTATCACTATTTGCAGATGGCATGATAGTATACTTAAGTGACCCAAAAAATTCCACCAGAGAACTCCTACAGCTGATAAACAACTTCAGCAAAGTGGCAGGTTATAAAACCAACTCAAACAAATCAGTTTCCTTCCTATACTCAAAGGATAAGCAGGCTGAGAAAGAAGTTAGGGAAATGACACCCTTCACAATAGCCACAAACAATATGAAGTATCTTGGTGTGACTCTAACCAAACAACTGAAAGATCTATATGAAAAGAACTTCAGGTCACTGAAGAAGGAAATTGAAGAAGACCTCAGAAAATGGAAAAATCTTCCATGCTCATGGATTGGCAGGATTAATATAGTTAAAATGGCCATCTTGCCAAAAGCAATATATAGATTCAATGCAATCCCCATCAAAATCCCAACTCAGTTTTTCACAGTTAGAAAAAGCAATTCTCAAATTTATCTGGAATAACAAAAAACCCAGGATAGCTAAAACTATTCTCCACAGTAAAAGAACTTCTGGGGGAATTAGTATCCCAGACCTCAAGCAATACTACAGAGCAATAGTGTTAAAAACTGCATGGTATTGGCACAGTGACAGGCAAGGGGACCAATGGAATAGAATTGAAGACCCAGAAATGAACCCACACACCTATGGTCACTTGATCTTCGACAAAAGAGCTGAAAACATCCAGTGGAAAAAAGATAGCCTTTTCAACAAATGGTGCTGGTTCAACTGGAGGTCAGCATGCAGAAGAATGTGAATTGATCCATTCTTATCTCCTTGTATTAAGCTCAACTCCAAGTGGATCAAGGACCTCCACATAAAACCAGTCACACTGAAACTAAAAGAAAAGAAACTTGGGGAAACCCTTGAGGACATAGGCACAGAGGAAAAGTTCCTGAACAGAACACCAATAGCTTATGCTCTAAGATCAAGAATTGACAAATGGGATCTCATAAAACTACATTTCTGTAAGGCAAAGAACACTGTCAAAAGGACAAAACGGCAACCAACAAATTGGGAAAAGAATTCACCAATCCAACATCCGATAGAGGGCTAATATCCAATATATACAAAGAACTCAAGAAGTTAGACCCCAGGGAACCAAATAACCCTATTAAAAATGGGGTACAGACCTAAACAAAGAATTTTCACCTGAAGAAATTCAGATGGCCGAGAAGCACCTTAAGAAATGCTCAACATCATTAGCCATTAGGGAAATGCAAATCAAAACAACCCTGAGATTTCACCTCACACCAGTCAGAATGGCTAAGGTTAAAAACTCAGGAGACAGCAGGTGTTGGTGAGGATGTGGAGAAAGAGGAACACTCCTTTACTGCTGGTGGGATTGTAAAATGGTACAACAACTATGGAAATCAGTCTGGTGGTTCCTAAGAAAACTGGACATGATACATTTCAGAGGACCCTGCTATACCTCTCCTGGGCATATACCCAGAGGATTCCCCAGCATGCAATAAGGACACATGCTCCACTATGTTCATAGCAGTCTTATTTATAATAGCCAGAAGCTGGAAAGAACCCAGATATCCCTCAGTGGAGGAATGGATACAGAAAATGTGACATATATACACAATGGAGTACTATTCAGCAATTAAAAACAATGAATTCATGAATTTTTTAGGCAAATGGATGGAACTGGAAAATATCATCCTAAGCGAGGTAAAGCAGTCACAAAAGAATACACATGTATTGCAATCATTGATAAGTGGATTAATTAGCCCTGAAGCTCTGAATACTGAAGATACAATTAGCATATCAAATGATTCCCATGAAGAAGGAAGAAGAGGGTCCTAATCCTGGAAAGGCTTGATCCAGCATTGTAGGGGAGTATCAGGACAGAGAAAAGGGAGGGGGAAAGATAGGAGAATGGATGGAGAGAAGAGGACTTATGGGATATATGGGGAGGGGGAAACTGGGAAAAAGGAAAGCTTTTGGATTGTAAACAAAGAATATAGAAAATAAAAATATATATTAAAAATATCTGTAGTGATTAAAGGGTTAACAGTTACAAATACTTCAAGAATCCAAGAGAGAGTACAGAAATTAATAACCTTCCCTTCATAATCAAAGCATGGGAATTAGGAAAGTCACAGACAATATGCCTAATATTAACATTTCCAACAAACATTTGGAAATTTTCTCATGTTCACTTTTAACTAAAGAAATGAAGTTAAAATAACAGCAATATATACTTTTCATAAGGCTAAGCCAGTTTTAACTAATATATATGTTAAATAAATGAATGTCCAAAGTTGGGCTGTTGTTACAAAGTGTCATAGAAGCTGGATCTGGTAGCACTTGCCTGTAATCTGAGCACTTGTGAAGCTAAAGCAGGAGACTGGGAATTCAAAGCCTGCCTAAGACACATGGAATTCAAGGCTAACCTAGGACTTGGGCTACATAACAAGACCTGACCTCAACAAACAAACACTGCCCACACAGCATCGCCACAGAAATGAAGCACCAGCAGTTGATTTCTTCCAGTCTGGGAGGCTGAGGTTAGGGTGGGGAGTTGGTTAGGGTGTGGAGTGAGGCTCTCTAGAGGACAGAGCAGCAGCCTACCTACGCTACAAACACTTGAGTTCTTATTCTGTCCTTGCTTGTGGAGAGCTAAGGTCTTTTTTATAAGTGGCTTAATTACCTCCCAAAGGGAATTGTACCTCCTAATGCTAACTAGCCAAGAGTTTGGTTTCAATATGTGATGGGCAGAGGAGGAGGAACTAGTTTACACAAGCATCTGGTCTGTAATGGAAAGCCAGTTAGTTTTCCGCTGGAAAACATTGACAAGCGTTTATCCAAATGTCTCCCTTGCTCTTGAACTTGATGGATGATCAGGCCAAGAATAAGACTCACTGGGGTTGGAGAGATGGCTCAGTGGTTAAGAGCACTGACTGCTCTTCCACAGGTTCTGAGTTCAAATCCCAGCAACCACATGGTGGCTCACAACCATCTGTAATGAGATCAGATGCACTCTTCTAGTATCTCTGAAGGTAGCTACAGTGTGTGTGTATGTGTGTGTGTGTGCATGTGTGTGTGCATGCGTGCATGTGTATTCAATAATATATATACATATATAATATATTCAATAAATATATCTAAAAAATAAAAAAAGAACTAGACGAGTTTTATGTTCCTCCCCTCAGAACCTTGAGTCACTGCACTATTACATTTCCAAAGTTGAACGCTCCCTTAATTCCTTGGCCCTCATCCCTCTCTTAGCTGGTTTGAGTTCATCCTAAGTATCTCTCAAGGCATACAGTTTTGATTTTCTAATCTCTTGCTTATTTGGGAAATGTCTTCTTCGGCTTGTATGTATAGTTGACATCTTTTTTGTCTAAGATGTATTTGATGTTTTACCTACATATATGTCTGTGCGAGGGTGCCAGGTCCTCTGGAACTAGAGTTACAGACGGTTGTAAACTGCCTTGTGGGTACTTAGAATTGAATCCATGTTCTCTGGAAGAACAGCCAGTACTCTTAACTGCTGAGCCATCTCTCCAGCCCTGTAACTCACACCTTAAACAGGTAGAATGATCTTGATTACTACCATCAGAAGGCTGTTTCAGTTAATCCCAGGCTAACAGTCTTAGTAGCTATATAAATAGAGTTTACCAAAACAACCCTGGTACATTTTTAGCTATCTGATGCTTTAAAAAAAGATTAATTTTTAATTTTTTTTGTTTTTTTTTGGATTTGGTTTTTTGGAGAAAGGGTTTCTCTGTATAGCCCGGACTGTCCTGGAACTCACTCTGTAGACCAGGCTGGCCTCAAACTCAGAAACCTGCCTGCCTCTGCCTCCCAGAGTGCTGGGATTACAGGCATGCGCCACCACCGCCCAGCTAATTTTTAATATTTTTAATTATGCATGTGCTGCTATGTGCACATGAATACAGGGGCTTACAGATAGAAGTGTTGAAAGCTCTGGAGTTGGAGTCACAGACAGTTGGGACTTTTATCTTTACCATGTATGTTCAAGCTACTGGTATGTAAGGGTTTAGCTTACCAAGGACACCTCTGCTCTGGTTACTATGTTGCCGAATCTCTCACAGGAGGCCTCTTCTAAGGGGTACTTTGCTACTCCTGAGTATTTTACTTCTTTGCTTATTTGTTTAATATCTTTCTAACTCTTAGAGTGTAGGCACTATAGGAGAAGGGACCACATCTTGGTCGCTTTCATTGTCTTTTATTCCTAGCATCAATAAACAGGAGTGTGGAGCTGGAGATGGTCCACAGTTACGATTGTCTGCTGTTCTTGCAGAGGATCTGACTTTGGTTCCCAGCGTCACCATGAGGCAGCTCACAAGCATCTGTGACTCCAGCTTGAGGGGGCTCCAACATTTCCATCTGCCAGCTCCTGTGCTGTGTGCACATGATTAAAAACATTAAAATGACCTTTTTAAAAACAGCATTAGATCACTTTTTAAAAAAAAGCACTAGGATTGTTCTGATACATTCTACTTATTTATTTGTCTGTTTATGTACTTATATTTTTTGAGACAGAGTTGCATGCAACTTATGAGGTTTGCAAGTCATTATATAGGATGACCTTGAATTCTTAATTCTCCTGCCTCCACCTCCAAAGTTCTGGGTTACAGGCACGAGCTGTGTTTTGGTAAGTATTTATTTCTAATCTTATTATAAATTATGCAGTGAACATTCTTGGTACACGTCTATCTTGAATTATTCAAATGTTGAAATGTCTGGGAGTGAGATTACTGTACTAAGGCACACACATTTTATATTGTGCTAATCCATTGTTAGACTATTTCCAAGTTTGAGCTCTTACTCAAATGCCCGTTGTCTGTACCTATAACGAGCAGAGCCAGTTTTCCTAATTGTGCCAACATATAAATACCCCATTGTTTTGCTCATATTTTTCCTTCTATGATTTATTTTTCTATGATCACTTGTAGTTCATATGATGTAAGTTGTCTATTTGTGCAATTTGAACGTTCCTTAGAGTTTATTGGTGTTTTTTCTATTGGTTATTAGGGTTTCTCAATTTAATAGTAAAAAAAAAAAATCTCTGTTTATTGTCTTTTGATATAATTTATGACCCTTTTAGTGTACAAGATGTTTATATATCTTTGTACCTAGTATTTTGTTTTGTTTTGTTTTTTTCGTTCTTTCGAGACAGGGTCTCTCTGTGTAGCCCTGGTTGTCCTGGAACTCAATCGGGCTGGCCTTGAACTCACAGAGATTGGCCTCTGCCTCCTGCATGCTTGGATTTAAGGCATGCACCTCCTCCCCCCAGCCCCCTAGTTTGTATTTTATATATTCCAGCTTTGGGAACATGTCTCAAAAGCCTCACTTCACCTCAAGATTATTTAGTTTTTCTACATATTTTCTCCAAGTGTTTTTGTGGATTTCTATTTTTCCCTCTGAGTCTAAGGAATGAGGTAGTGATAGGTCTTTGTTTCTTTGTCTCTTTGTTTCTTTCTTTGTTTCTTTCTTTCATTACTGGCCAGTTATTCCAAAACCATTTGCCAAGTTAGTCACTGTATCTATCTTCTCTACTTACTTGTAGTGACTATTTGTATCTGGTACTTTCTAAGTCCTTGGTATACTTAATTTAGTTTGGTCCTTACATCAAGTGGTGACAAAAATCAGATTTGCATTTTAACATACAGTGAGGCAGGGGAGGAAGGGGAAGGGAGGGAAGGAGGAGGCAGGGAGAGAGGAAAAGGAAAAAGAAAAGTGTAAAGAGACTTTCCCGTGTTTACAGTAGATTGGCAGCCTATATAAAATTCCCCAGAAAATAGAACCAATAGAACATATGTATATGCATAAGAGGGAATTTTTATGGGAATTGATTTACATCATTATAGAGGTTTACAAGTTCTCTGTTTTACCCTCTACAAGCTGAAAACCAGGATTGCTAGCAGTGAGAACTGAGAGGCCAATCTTGTGTGTTCCAGAATGCTACACATGAGGACCTGGAATTCTTATGTCTGGGGCAAGAGAATACCTCCCATCAAGGAAAGAGGCAGAAAATGTACATTCTTCTACCTTCTGTTCTACTCAGACTGCCTGTGGATTGTCTGGTGCCCACGCACTTGTGTGTTAGCTGGTTTTCCCTTACTATAGCACATACCTGAGATAAATTTATAAGGAAGGAAGGAAGGTTTATTTTGGCTTACAATTTTTTTAAAAAAAAATTTCAACACATTGTTGATGCCTGTAGATTTTGGGCCAGCATCTAAAACCACATCCGTTGTAGGATATTCAATCACACTGTGAACTCCAAGATCGTGTTGTTTACTGGAAAAAACCTGTTGTGGTGTGGCTCAGCCCTAAGTGCACACCTTTAATCCCAAACAATGAAGGTAGAGCTGCTTTCTAGAAGGAAGCACCTACGCTTGAGAGTGATGTCTGATTGAGCGGCAGACAAAGTAACAAACCAAAGAAAGATCTGACAGACTAGGATAAGCCCGACTCTCCTGAGACAAGAGGGAAAAGAGAGACCACTTAAGATAAAGCAGTGGAGAGACAGAGAAACAGAGAGGGACAGAAAGACAGAGAGACAGAGAAGGAGGCAGTTTTGCTTGGAGGGTTTTATAGACATGTGGAAGAGAGAACAAGCTAGACAAGTGAGGCAGAATGAGCCAGAGACTGAGGAGGACGCAGAAGATCACAACAGACTGCCAGAGTTAGCTTGATGCCAAATGGAGTAAAAAGCCAGAGGCCAAGAGAAGTGAGTGAGTCAGCTCAGAGAGGAGTTTGAGTCCGAGCAGCTGAGTTGAACCACCCTGCCAGAGTTCAGAAAGAGCTAGAAAGGATGAGCTTAATCAACAGTAAGTCTCACAGGCTGAAAACATTCTAGGCCTACATCATATTATTCCGAGGCTAGAAGCTTCCAGGACAAAGCCTAGGTTTAGCAGATGGAGGCCAGAAGCCTCTGAGACAACAATTACGTCAGGGGAATAAAAGTTACTTTTACATCCATCCTAGTGAGAGAACATGGGTTACTTTTACATCCATCCTAGTGAGAGAACATGGGTTACTTTTACATCCATCCTAGTGAGAGAACATGGGTTACTTTTACATCCATCCTAGTGAGAGAACATGGCAGACAAAGCCGATGGCCTCATGGCAGTGAAAGTGAGAACGAGCTGAGATCCCAGAACCCCGCCATAGGCATACTACCAAACTGCCTCCCGTTAGACGCCCCTCTTAAAGGTTCTAGGCCCTGAATAGCACCCAGCTGAGGACTCAACCTTTGACCTTTAGCTCTCGAACCAAAGCTGTGGGAAAACACTCAAGTCTATATAAAACCACAACACACAATCTACTTGTTCAAACATTAGTCTCTTCCAAAAACATCCCTCCTATAAACACTTTCCAGCTATCTGAGAAAACTTATATATCAGTGAAGCTGTCTATCTATCTACCCATCCATCCATTCATCTATCTACCTATCTACATACCTCACTATTTTTTTGTCAGTCTAGGCTGACATTCATTCATCCATTCATCTATCTACCTATCTACATACCTCTCTATTTTTTTTGTCAGTCTAAGCTGGCCTTGAACTTGCTCTGTAGCCAAAAATGATTTGTAAGTGCTGAGTGTCCTGCCTCCCCCCACCCCCACCCCAAGTGCTGGAATCCCATGGCTGCGTCATTATTCCCAGCTGAAATCAGGTATTTAAATGATCCAAGCAATGGCTCTTTAAGACCCTATATCCTGGGACTATAGAGATGTCTCAGCAGTCAAGAGCATTTACTAGTTTTCAAGACCCACATGGAGGCTCACCACCTTCTGTAACTCCAGTTCCAGGAAGTGGATGGCATCTTCATAGTGCACACACAGACAGGCATAAGCATAAAACACCCTTTTAAAAAAGGAGCACTATATTCTAGAACAGAGGTTCCCTATCTGTGGATAACAATCAAATACCAGATACCCTGCATATCAGATCTTTGCATTATGATTCATAACAATAGCAAAATCCCAGTTATGAAGTAGCAAAAAGAGTGTGAGGAACTGCATGAAGGATCACAGCTTTAGAAAGAAAGAACTACTCTAGAACCTTAGAGTGCATGGCTCATGGTAAATATTGGATGGAATGAAAAAAACATAATCAGTTGGACTGCATGGTTAAATAAAACTTGCTGAATGAAAGTGATTAATAATGACTTGGATCGCCAGGCGGTGGTGGGCACGCCTGTAATCCCAGCACCTGGGAGGCAGGGGCAGGCGGATTTCTGAGTTCAAGGTCAGCCTGGTCTACAGAGCGAGTTCCAGGACAGCCAGGGCTACACAGAGAAACCCTGTCTCAAAAAACCAAATAAATAAATAAATAAATAAATAAATAATAATAATAAATTAAAAAATAATGACTTGGATCAGGGTGGTGGCAGGAGAATTGGAGAAAGTACAAAATACTGAGAAATAGTTTGGGGATAAAAGTAGCAAGCCTTGGTGATTCTTTAAATATGGAAAGAAGCTGGTATGGTGGCACACATAGAAACCCAACACTTAGGAGGTGAAGGCAGGAAGACTACCGTGAGTTGGACCTCAGTTGGGGCTACATGGTGAGTTCTAGACTAGCCGGGGATACATAGCAGAACTGTGTCTCTGATGATGATGATGATGATGATGATAACTGTGAACTGCTCTCTTTAGTGGAACTACCAACTTCTACCAAAATTCAGATTTTCGTCACAGGGAAGACCATCATACTCCCAGCTGAACTCTAAGACACCATAGAAAATGTGCAGGTCACAATCAAGGACAGGGGAAGGATTCCTGCGGATTAGCCCCAGCCATTCTTTGCTGACAAGCTACTGGAAGATCCCACACATTGACTACAACATTCAAAAGGAGTTTGTCCCGCCTCCTCCTTGTGTTGAGACTACACGGTTGTGCCGGGAAGAGAACGACATCTCACAGCATTCCGGAGCAGAATGAGCTGCAGGTTGTGTCAGCTGGGCGAAACGCTCTGAGGTGTTCAAACACCTTCAGCAAGACTGTCCTTCTGCCGAGAGTGGGGCTGGAGTCTCATCCCCAGCCCCTTTGACAGACATTACTGTGGCAAGAGTTGTCTGACTTACTGCTCCAACAAACCAGAAGACAAGTAACTGTGCATGAGTTAATAAAAAGACCGGAACTGATTAAAAACATAAAATTAAAAAAGCAAATAAATCAGCGAGAAGATATTTATGGGTAAATACATAAAACATATTCAATACTGAAAGGGTAAAATACAATGTGAAGCTTCACAGCTTCTGTTTCAAATGCCAGTTCTAAACTTATATGTGTTCATTATGTTGCATACGTTCGGGGTCCAGTTAATTTTGGTGGGTGATGATTTCAATTATGTGCAAGGTTTTTTGTTATGCAATAAAGATTAAAAAAATAAAATCAAGAGAGCTGGGCATGGTAGTGCATTCCTTTATGTCCTAACACTTCAAATTACATTGAGGCAGGAGGAATGCTATGCGTTTGATCTACACATCAAGTCCCGGGCCACCCAGAGCTACTTAGCAACATCCTATCCCATGCAAATTAACAAGAAGAGAGGAGAGATAGCTAAGATAGGGAAGACATGGTTTTAAAGGGTAATGTCGAATTTACCTCTGGACACACTGAGTTGAAGGTACCTGGGAGAGAACCATCTGAAGAAGCCAGGTGGGGAGTCAGAGCTGCCACAAGTCTGACTGTGAGGCACACATGCGCTTACAGGAGCTGAAGCTGCAGGAAGACTTGTATTTCATAAGGACCAGCTGCTGAGTAGACAGAAACAAACGCTTAGAACAGAGCCCTAGAAAACTCCCGCGGTCAAAGGTTTACTGGAAGAAAGTGGGGGTGGGGGAGGCAACATGCGTGTGAAAGGGCTTCCAGAGAGCTGAGAGGAACCAGAAGAGGGATGGGAAAGAGCACAGACCAAGAAAGACACTAAATGGAATGATGGGCTGGGAACGTTCTGCCAGATTAGTAGGGAAACAAGACAAAAAGAGGAGAGGAGGAGGAGGAGGGGGGAGGAGGAGGAGGAGGAGGAGGAGGAGGAGGAGGAGGAGGAGGAGGAGGAGGAGGAGGAGGAGAGGGCCAAAGAACTGATACTCCGTTAGGACAGAGAGGCTTGCAAACATTTCTTCCTGTGCCAAGTTTGATCACTCATAGGAGACGCCCCAGCAGACAGTCACGGAGAACAGTAGGCTTGAAGTCCAAGGTTCTTCAAGGAAACAGATGAACAGCAGTCTGAAGCAGACCAGATAGGATTCAGATCCAAGACTGTGTTTTATAACTAGGGCTTGTACGTCTTGATGTTCATAGCACAGAATGGACTGTATGGGAAAGGAGGAAATTAAATGATCCCAGGAGGCTCTTTGGTGGGCCAGCCTGCCCTAGGGCTTAGAAACTCAGTCTCAAAAAAATAAAACAACCCCCCAACAAACAAACAGACAAAAAACAAAATAAAATACCAAGGAAGATGGTGCCTAGGAGGCATGAAACCTGAAACCTAGGCTCATAGACACACGCTCGAGTGTACACACACACACAGAAACACACAGACAGACACACACACACACAGACACACACACACACAGAGACAGACACACACATAGACACACACACAGGCCCAGACACACACACACAGACAGACACACACATAGACACACACACACGCAGACCCAGACACACACACACACCACACAGACACACCCACACAGAAACACACACAGAAACACATACACAGACACACACACCACACACATACATACATACACACAGACACTCACAGAGACATACACAGACACACACACACACACATACACACACACCACTGGCCCAGGAATCTTGAGCCCAGATTTACAAATGCAGAAATTATTTGGAATTTGTTTCCATTGTGGTACAATTTTTACTTTTTCTGAGTATTGGAATAGTACCCAACTACCATTTTCAAAATACTTTACTAGGTTAAAATTTTAAACAATTTGGCCACTTTCTCCAGGTTTTATCTTTATTTTAGCACATTATATATTTGTTTAATCAAACACACACACAGAGACACGTATCATAACAAAACTGAAAGTAGTTACGCTTAAGAAGGAAAAGTGTAGAGTGTAGTTGTTATTTGTGTTTCCTGCGGACGCCTTGTAGAATCAATAGAAAACACATTAGGGGACCAGGTCAGCGCGCGGCAGCCTTCCCACTCCACCGCTGCCCCTGTAACTTCTTGCTCCACTGAGTTTCTGAGAACTCCTCATTTCAAGCCCTCACTCAGCACTGCTTATGGATACACCCTATTATTTCTTTTCACTGTGAAAGAGATTTTTTAATCTACGCACAATCTATTGTAAGGCATCTATTTTCCCACATCTTAGTAGCTCTAAAATTGAGCTTTTTATAATCTGAATTGCCTTTGACTTGATTAAATACTTTGTTGTATCCCCTCACACAGCCTAGTTTAATCCTGATGGACTAAACAATGAACAAATGTTGGTTTATTGTTTAACTAATATGCAAATCAAGAAGAGGTCTTACAATTACTATTTAAATGCAATTTGTTTCAGATTGTGTGTGTGTGTGTGCAGAGGAACAACCTTTGAGAGTAGAACTTCTACTCTGTGGGCTTGGGGATCGAACTCAGGTCATCAGGCTTGGCAGATGAGCCATTTCTCTGGTTTTCCTGGGTTTTGTTGACGTTAGTGTCTCCCTGTAGCTCAGGTTACCCTTGAACTCTTAAGGTAGCTGAGGGTACTTTGAACTTTATTTTTTATGTACATTGTCATTCTGCCTGCATGTATGTCTGTGCAAGGGTGTCAGATCCTCTGGAACTGGAGTTACAGACAGTTGTGAGCCGCCATATGGGTACCAGGAATTGAACCCAGGTCCTCTGGAAGAGCAGCCAGTGATCTTACCTGCTGAGCCATCTCTCCAGCCTTGAACTTTTATCTGCCTTCATGTACTGTGCAAGTGTTGCAGTTACAGGTGTGCGCCATATCTAGCTTCCAACTTAATCCTGAGAGTATTTCTTCCAACTCTTAGGCTGTCCTCAGTGAAACACTGGGGTGCTTATCATCTTTCCAGACAAAGACAGGAGCTGTGAATGGCGGCACCTGGGTGTATATCTTCATCATTCTGGAGGCCAAAGCAGGAGCTCTTGAGTTCAAGGCCAGCGTTGCAAACAAAACAAGATTTTAAAAAGGGAAATGAATAAGGAAGATTCCATTATCACCAACTTTTATGACTCAGAAATGGATTTAAGGCTGGGAATTCATCTCAATGGTAGCGGTAGCACACATTCTAGCATGTGCTGGTGGTCCTTAGTACTGCAAAAAGAAAAAAAAAGAATAATATTCAAAAGACTTTCTCATGAATACCTTGCTTTCTTTACTTTTATGTAGAATGTGTCATCCACAACCCCCCAAAAACCTCAACAAGCAAACAAAACCAAACAAACCTTTACAATAGAAACAAAAAACCTAAAATAATAAAGTATATGATTTGCCCAAATCTCGCATGGTTAATGCCTGTCTCCCTCTCTTCTTTCCTCCCCTACCAACCCTCCCCTCCCCTCTCTTTTCCTTTCCTTTCCTTTCCTTTCCTTTCCTTTCCTTTCCTTTCCTTTCCTTTCCTTTCCTTTCCTTTCCTTTCCTTTTCAGACTGTGTAGCTCTGGCTGTACTGGAATTCACTCTGTAGAAAAGACTGGCCTCAAACTCACAGAGATCCCCTTGCCTCTGCCTCTAGGGGACTGGGACTAAAGACAAATGTCCCCATGCCCAACCAATGTCTTCATTTCTTAACCACGACGTTTTTTCAACTGGGCTATGTTGTCCAAACACAGAAGTGTCAAAGTCAGTCTTCAACGTTGCAAAGTGCTTTTTAATCCCGATTGTCACGAAGGGGACTCTTAACTGCAGTGTACCCCACATGCATCCCTTTCTCCTCTTCGAAAGGGAAGGAGGGAGAGATGCAGCTGGGCCAGAGTATAATTTAGGTCTCACTCAGTGAGGGCGGCCATGAAAACCAAGACAACTATTACCACAGAGTAGTCTTTATTTAGCTTTGGGCAGACTGAAGAATAGTTACTGCTACCACACAATTTTCACTCATTTTGAAGGGAACATCCCAGGCGTCAGCTCTCAACGGACGAGCCACTCCCTCAACAGTTTCCTGCTCCTGCCCCTCGGGGCTCCTTCTACACATCCCCACTCCTGACCCAACTTTTGGAATGGTTCCCACTTCTATGCATATGTCTCCAGGTTCCCCTTCCATTAGTCTTTCTTTCTTTCTTTTTTTGGATTTATTTATTTTATTTATGTGAGTATACTGTTACTGTTAGCCATTTCTTACTTCTCTTTTGCGGCAAGAATACTCCATCACACACTCACTAACTTCCTTTAACTCATTAACTTCCTTTAACTTCCTTTGGCCCTGGATATTATATTCTCTCTCTCTCTCTCTCTCTCTCTCTCTCTCTCTCTCTCTCTCTCTCTCTCTCTCTCTCTCTCTCCCTCTCTCTCGTTTTAAAGTCTAGAAACCTAGTATGGAATACTATTTTCCATCTCACTGAAGTTACTTTCCAAAGTTCCATCTCTTTCGGAAAGAGAAAGGAGGCTCACAGTGAAGCTCAGTGGTCCAGAAGAGAGCGAGAAATTATTTCACAGTCAGCAGTGAGGGGTCCGGACGTTGAGGGGTTCGGACGGTGGGATGCACACGGCAAGGGGTCCGGACGGTGGGATGCACACGGCAAGGGGTCCGGACGGTGGGATGCACACGGCAAGGGGTCCGGACGGTGGGATGCACACGGTGAGGGGTCCGGACGGTGGGATGCACACGGTGAGGGGTCCGGACTGTGGAATGCACACGGTGAGGGGTCCGGACGGTGGGATGCACACGGTGAGGGGTCCGGACGGTGGGATGCACACGGTGAGGGGTCCGGACTGTGGAATGCACACGGTGAGGGGTCCGGACTGTGGGATGCACACGGTGAGGGGTCCGGATGAGTGGGATGCACACGGTGAGGGGTACTGATGGCGAGGGGTCCGGACGGTGGGATGCACACGGTGAGGGGTCCGGATGGTGGGATGCACACGGTGAGGGGTCCGGATGAGTGGGATGCACACGGTGAGGGGTACTGATGGCGAGGGGTCCGGACGGTGAGATGCACACGGTGAGGGGTCCGGACAGTGGGATGCACACGGTGAGGGTCTGGACGGTGGGATGCACACGGTGAGGGGTCCGGACGGTGGGATGCACACGGTGAGGGGTCCGGATGAGTGGGATGCATACGGCGAGGGGTCCGGACAGTGGGATGCACACGGTGAGGGTCCAGACGGTGGGATGCACATGGTGAGGGGTCTGGACGGTGAGATGCACATGGTGAGGGGTCCGGATGAGTGGGATGCACACGGTGAGGGGTACGGATGGCGAGGGGTCCGGACGGTGGGATGCACACAGCGAGGGGTCCGGACCGTGGGATGCACACGGCGAGGGGTCCGGACCGTGGGATGCACACGGCGAGGGTCCGGACCGTGGGATGCACACTGCGAGGGGTCCGGACCGTGGGATGCACTCTGCACTGTAAGAAAGGTGTCCTATTGTCTCTTTCATCTTTGTGTTAAAGAAAGGATCTCTTAGGGACTTTCTATGTTCCTTTAGGGGCTCTGGTCAGTTGACAGACTCTGACAACTCTGTTTTCTCAACCTTTCTTGAGCATTAGCATCCTACCAGGCCCCAGGTGAAATGCCAGGGAGAAGAAAATAGGGAGTGAGGTGTAACCCAATAGACAAGAAGGTCATAGTTTAGAAGGGAATTTAAACATGTTATACATCTCATCACAACACGGCGTGTAACGCATAGACACAGAGATGGAGTCTTCGGTACAATGGTGACGTGAACAAGGACATGTCACCTCTGCTTGTGTAGCCCTTGGAAGCTTTAGAGAAATAAAGATGAAGTCAATTTGCAACTGGCTGATTGAATTCATTAAAAACATGTTATTCTCTACTATTTCCCAGATACTAAGCTATGCCGAAAATCTGCCAATTAGCAAGACAGGAGTGGCGCTGTCCTCCTGGAGTGTGCAGACCATTAGAGAAGGCAGATGGTCTAAGGGTTATGAAGGAGAAGGATTATATAATGGGAACCTCACTACCTCTCCTTCTACCCCAGGACAGTTAAGCCAGTCCATTATGATGAACTAGGGTAGCTGACTGATGGGAAGACATTGACAGGAGAGGGAAAGAGAGGAAGATCTTGAGGTGAGAGACGATGAGATGTGAGGTATAGTGAGAGTGAGAGGAGAAAAACATGGCCAGGAGGGGAGAGGAGTTTGCAAAAGAACAAGGAGCAAAGCAGAAATGGAGGTGACAGCATGCCAGGCCTCGAAGGCCGAGGTAAGGATTTGGGGCTTTATATCAAATCAACAGACAGCCATAATTTAACCTCTGAGTTGATGCAGACATCTGTTCTCTTGATTATTTTTAGTTATTTAAACATTTTTGGTTGGTATTGTCATTATTGGTTGTTACTGAAACAGCATCCATTATTTTTAAGTCTGTTGCACCTGGCATAATGGTGCACACCCTGAGTCCGAGCGCTTGGGGAGCAGAGACTAGAGGATCTCTGTGAGGCCAGCCTGGTCTAGAGACTGGAGCCTGCCTCAAAAGAAGAAAAAGGGAGAAGAAAAAAGAGGAGGAGGAGGAGGAGACAAAGGAGGAGGAGGAAGAGGCAGAGGAGGCAGAGGCGGAGGAGACAGCAGCAGCTTGATGAATATCAGACTTGAAGCAGAGGTGAAAATCCAGGCAGGGTATATAAGTAACACTTCACACAGGTATGGCTGGGAAGCAGAGAGAGAGAGAGCCCTGAAGAAGGACATGGATGATAAGCTATGAACAAATACTTCTTCTCTTTGTCTCCCCCCCTACACACACACATCATGTTTAATTGAAAGACACTTTTAAATCGTAAATATGATATGCAGCTTGCACTGGACCACGTCTACAGCGAGGGCTTTTGTTCCCCCTCAATGCTAGGGATGGAGGGTGGGCTTTGCAATGCTAGGCAAGTGCCTGCCTAAGAGCCACGCCCTTCTCCCTGTCCAGCCTTGCTAGGAGGAAGGTTCCTTCCTTCTCTGCAACAAGAGAGAGTCGGGCACAGCAAGGGTGGGAGGCTGACAGATTCTCTGAGGTGGCTCTTGATGATCTTCTGAAAACAGGTGCTCAGTAAATATGTGTTGATCCTAGCACTCTGAAGACTGAGGCAGGAGGATTGTTGAATAGGAGGCCAGCCTGTACTATATACAGCACGATCCTGTCTCAAAGAATGAACCAAAATCAGTCAAGTGAGCAAGCCATCAGTCCTTTTTTTTATTGAATCAATGAATGAATAAATGCAAGTAAAATCTGAAATCTGCACACTTATTTTCACCTAGAAGCTTTCTGTTGTCAACGAATCAAAACAAAGTATGAGGATGGGATCAGGCTCTGTGGGTAAAGGGGCTTGCCATCAAGACTGATGGCTGGAGTTCAATCCCTGGTGAAAAAAGAGAAGCAATTCTCACAAGGACTCCTCTGGCCTACGTGTGAGTGCTGTGGTAGGTGTGAGCACATACACAAAATAAATAAGTATGGAGTTGAAGGTGATACCTGAATGTGAGTGGAGCTCAGGGTATAGGGATAGATAGGTATGATCTGAAATCAAATGAGGCCTAACATGGTGGTGAAGACCCTTGGGACTCCAACAGAGTTCTGTGAGTTCAAGGCCAGCCAGGGACACATAGTGAGACCTTGTCTCTCAATAAACAAATAGCAACAAGCAGGTTGCTAAAATCTTGCTCTGCGCAGAATTGGTAGGGACCTGCTCCCTGGTTACCATGAGAGCAGGAGGCTGCTCATCCTGCAGACAGGACTATTTCATCCTGCATGTCAACACTGACTGTTCTTTTCCATCCCCTAAATGTTTCAAGCCACCCCGTGCACTTGGAAGGGAGAGAGGGCACACACAGAGCCATCGCTGACAAGAGGCTGCTATTTGCCAAGCACCACAGTGAACATCATTTCCCATTGCTCCTCATCACCTTTGTGAGGCAGGAGTGCTGAACCTTAAGTGTCTCTGTTTCGAGATCGTGGAGACTGAGCTTCAGGGAAGATAAATGTGTCCGGATCACCCAAGCCATAAGCAACAGGGACAAGATTCACACCCGTGCCTGCCTTCAGTGTCACTGCTCTGCTATAATCCATCTCAAATTTTAACACCTCTCTTCCCGATGCTGTCCCCAAGTCAGCCACTCCCTAGATACTCTTTTCGTAATACTTTCCATCTTTTTATATTTATATTAAAAACGAATCTTCACGAATGCTTTATTTAAGTCTCATTTTGTTCCAAAGCTATTGGAGGCCCTCAGACCACGCAGCTTTGTCTGACCTGGGAGACCTTCAGCAGTTTGTCCGCATTGCTCCCTGGATACTTCTTATCTGCATGAAGGATGAGTTGGGAGAGAGGCTAGGGAGATGGTTCAGCTGTCAAGAGCTCACACGGCTCTTACAGAGGACCCAGGCTCCGTTCTCAGCACCCGATGGTGACACACACTTTTGGTAACTCGAGTCCAAGAGGATCCAATACCTTCTTCTGACCTCTGAGGGCACAAAGCACACACAAATGCACATACATACATGCAGGCAAATACTCATAAAATAAAAAGATAAATAAATACATAAATAAGGGCTGGAGAGATGGCTCAGCCGTTAAGAGCACTGACTGTTCCTGAGTTCGAATCCCGGCAACCACATAGTGTCTCACAACTATCCATAATGAGATCTGATGCCCTCTTCTGAAGTGTCTGAAGTCAGCTATAGTGTACTTACATATAATAAATAAATAAATAAATCTTAAAGAAGATAGATAAATAAATGAGTTGGGTCCTACTTAACACATTGTGATTTTGAGTTACCATCACAGGCCCACAAACTCTCTCAAGCACAGGAAGCACAGCTGGTTTCTGTTGGGGGCAGGGCAGTATGGAGCAGGCATTGCCTAGAGCTTCTTCTTAGCACCTTTTGTATGAGGTCAGCAGACACTTGTTGGCTTCCCTGGATCACCAGTGTAAGCACTTAGATTAGCAGAACGGCTTGACAGCTGTCTGCACCTACTTAAGACAGTTTCTTATTTATGCCAAGCTGCATGATAGAGCAATTCCAATTTGTGCTGTGAATTTGTTTGTTTGTTTGTTTGTTTTTGGAAATCTAAAAATACAAGGGGCTGGCAGTAGCCAGAGGGGCTATGGGTTTGTGTAAAGAGAGAATTCATTTTGAAAAAACAATGTGAAAAGCAGACTTTTTATCTTGTTGAAGAGCCTTCTTTTTTTTCCAAAGCTTACAAATTGTCATAAAAAGAAAAAAAGCACCCAAATTGGTTGAACTTGAAGTTCCCTGTTGCCTTTCTCCTCCTTCAGAGCCTTTTTCTAAACCTACTTCCCTTAAAATGACTTTTATTGATTTTCACTCAACAAGAGTTATTCTTCAGAATGAGGATGGAGGGGTCAGGGAGAGAAATTTACCCGCTGGTACCTGAGGAATAGGTGCGTCTCTGGATGCAGTCTGGCTTTATTTGTTCTCTTTCCTGTATCCAGAAACCTGCACACTGGGGATCACTGGGGTCCTCTGCGTCTTGGTCAGAGCTCGAGTACAGTATACTAATAGATCAATTTATGTGTTCATTCATTCAGCAAACATTTATTGAGCAGGCATGTCCTAGGCACTGGAGATACTAAGATGAATAAGATGTAGCCACTGCCCTCTGTAACCTCCAGATGTACAGAAAGACACCGGTCTGGTGGGGGTTCAGGACAGGGAAGGCGACCAGGATGAGGGAGCTGCCTGTCCTCCATCAGGAACTCCTTAGAGAGGAAGACCAGCCCTGAAAAATAAATAAAGCATCTGGTTGTACTGGGCAGGAAATGGTGCTTTTTAACCTATATGTCTCATTTTGTTGAGTAATTTCCCCACTGTTATTTCTCCCCTCCAGTCTTATCCACTCTTTGGTCTATATTTAACATTGCCTTCAAAGCTATTTTTCTAAATCCTGCTCCAATCTTGTCATTGCTGTCTTGAGAATTTTTTCCTAGCTGTTCATTCATTCATGGTATGTGTTTCTCAGTCACCCACTGTGGTGTTTCACAGTGTTTGAGTGTTAAGTGTTTGAGATGTTGTGATAGGCAAGCAGGCCCTCCCTTCAAGAACCTTAGAGAGCTCCCTCATACTGGATGCCTTCCCTGTCCTGGGCCCTCACTAGACCAGTGCCTCTCTGTACATCTAGACCAGAGAGTGCCTCCTGAAACTAGATCTCTTGTTTAAATAATGTCCCTCCATCACAGACCAGAATTTATGATACTAAGTGTGTTTCCAACAATTGAACAAAGACAGATTTCTGCTTTAAGAGAATCAAGTCCAGCTCTGCAGTAGTGGTGCACTTGTAATGCCAGCATTCAAGAGGCAGAGGCAGAGGCAGAGGCAGAGGCAGAGGCAGAGGCAGAGGCAGAGGCAGAGGCAGAGGCAGAGGCAGAGGCAGAGGCAGAGGCAGAGGCAGAGGCAGAGGGAGAGGCAGAGGCAGAGGCAGAGGCAGAGGCAGAGGGAGAGGCAGAGGCAGAGGCAGAGGCAGAGGCAGAGGCAGAGGCAGAGGCAGGTCTCTATAAATTCAAAGCCAGCCTGGTCAAGTTCCAGGACAGCCAAGGCTACACCTTTGTTGGGGGTGGGGCAAAGAGGATCCAGTCTACTGGTGGAGTTGGCAAGTTTAATTCGCAGATCCAAGACCACATGGTAAGTGGGTAGATACATGCACTATATGCTAGGATAGTTGACTTGAGAAGAAAGGGCTTCTGGGCAGGATAGCTTTCTGAAAGTGATCATGCCTAAACAAAGTCCCGGAGTACCAAGAGAAGTGAGCAGGATGTTGAGACATCCAGATGTGACAGATGAGACTTGTATGAGTGGAGAGAACTCTCTAGAAGAGTAGAATGGAGAGGATGAGAATATGGTACAAGTGGGGATTTGTTATATCACCTTCCACGATACAGTCTTGAGTCATCTAACAACAGCTATCTCTGAACTGGAGCAAGAGACCTAGGGAGCAGTGCAAATCCCACAGCTGGAAACCTCAGCAGTGCCAGTCTGGTGCCAAGGATCTAGAGGGTTCCTGGAGAAATATCTGGTCCACTTTGGAAACATAAAGAGGCTGGGTTCTGATCTCAGGGAAGAATGCAGTCCAGCGGTGACTACAGGAGTGAGGTAAATGAACTCATCAGAAGACATGAAGTCAATGAAATAAAAAGCGTAGCTTTTCTCTTGGACCCTCTTTTATGTGGCTGCCACCCAAAGGTACCGCTCACACTTAGGGCTGGTCTTCCCATTTAATAAAATCCTCCACAGGTGTGGCCAGCTGCTTAGCTGATTTCAGATCCAGCCAAGCTGTCAATCAAGTTTTAGCCACCCATCACAAGACTCTTAACCGTCCAGTCTACCTCTGTAGCTTCTATTCCTCTGTTTTTCAAATTAGGAATGAATTTTCCCTGGATTGTTTGACATTACACTGACTCAAAGTACCTCATGCATCTGGGATATACTTAAGTATAACTGTATTTTTCAAAATAATAATAAAAAAGGATATGTAATTTCTAAGTGTGAAACGGCTTAGATGCAACCTCACACACCAACATTCATCATCACCTCTCTTTGCCAGAAAAGTCTTAGATGGAGCATCTATCTGAAAGCACTGAGAAACTTTACAGCTCCATGATTTTGTACATGCCATTTCTTGTCCTGACTTATACTTCCCATTCAAAGTCTATGCAAAGTGCCATCTCATAAACTAATCATCTTTGGTTTTCCTTTAAAAAAATTTTTTTAAAAAGAGTTTTATTTATTGTCATTTTAATTATGTGCATGGATTTAACTCTGTTTGTGCACATGCACATGGTACCCACAGAGGCCAGGAGAGGGCATCAGAAAACTTGGAGTCAGTTACAGGTGGTTGTCAGCCACCAGATGTCGGTGCTGGGAATCAAATGCAAGCCTTCCATAAGAGTTTAACCTGCTGAGTCATCTCTCAAGCTCCCATACAATGATTATGCTTAATCAAGCATAAATACTGTTCTATACAGTTGTTACTTTTTGTTACTTTTTGAATACCCATGGTTGCTGTGACCTCCTCCTCCTCCTCTTCCTCCTCTTCCTCCTTCTTTTTCTTCATTCGTGTGCACCATCACTGCCTGGCTTAATTCCATCAGGTTTTAAATTTTTTTTATTTTTATTTATTTATTTTATGTATATGATTGCACTGTAGCTGGTTGTGATGTCATCATGTAGAATTTGAATTCAAGACCTCTGCTTGCTCTGGTCAGCTTTGCTTACTCTGGTAGGCCGGCCCAGCTCACTCTGGCCCAAAGATTTATTTATTATTATGTCTAAGTACACTGTAGCTGTCTTCAGACACACCAGAAGAGGGTGTCAGATCTCTTCTAAGGATGGTTGTAAGCCACCATGCGGTTACTGGGAATTGAACTCAGGACCTCTGGAAGAGCAATCAGTGCTCTTAACCGCTGAGCCACCTCTCCAGCCCTGCTGTGATCTTACTTAAGGGCTCCAGGCTGGGTTAGCTTCTTCCTCCTGTGCCTTTCCTCCAGGCTTTATTTGGTTTCCTGACAGGTCTGCTCACACTGTGCCCCGTGTGTACTGTGCCCCATGTGCCTGCCTCTGGAGCTCCTCTACCAGGATCTGTCTTTAATTTACTTCTGTATCCTTAGGGACTGGCAATTGGTAGACAATAGGCAATTAATGTGGAGGCTGAGGACCATTCCATACTCTGTGTCACTTCTGCTCTTACACAAAGCAGAGTCTTTGCTGGGAGTGATGATACACACTTCCAAGTCCAGTTTTCAGGAGGCTGAGGCAGGAGGATCACAAAAAGGAAGAACAACCTAGCCTGTGTAAAGAACAATTTTCTCCAAAGCAAAACCAACCAGCAACAGTGAAGCATCTTCCCTTCTCATTGTTAGAGACTGACATGGCGCGCGTGTGTGCGTGCGTGCGTGCGTGTGTGCGTGTGTGTACGTGTGTGTATGTGTGTGTGTGTGTGTGTGTGTGTGTGTGTGTCTTTGTGCATGTGTGTATGTGTGTATGAATTTCCTTTTCTAAATTTTCACACACTTGTTCTCTCACAAGTCACAATGTGTTCCATGTTGACATGCCTCTGAAAGTATCAGGGTTGTGTCAGGCTGGAAGTGGCGATGTCATTTTTGCCTCCACTTCAAAGAACCCTATTCTCTGCCTGTTTTTAAGTTCTATGCTTGTTCTCAGTGTGCTTGCTCTGATGCCACCACTACCTTTGTATACTTTGTAATGAATATTTAAATTTCCATAATGAGTATTCAAATTACCCAACTAGTATATTTGCATTGGGAAAAAAAAACAGAACTATGAAAAGTAAAGCCAAGGGGATGGGAAGATGGCTCCATAAAATGCTTCACACACAAGCATAAGAACCGAAATTCCATCCTCAGCACCCACACAACACGAGTGTGGCGTGCATCTGTAAGCCCAGTGCTGGGGATGCTGAGGCTGGGGGATCTCTGGGGCTCACTGATCAGCCAGCTACTCTAGTCACTGAGTTCCAGGTCCCAGTGAGAAACTCTCTTAAAAATAATGTAGGTGGTGGAGGTTGGAGAGTTGGCTCAGTGGTTAAGAGCACACGCTGCTCTTTTGGAGGACTTCAGTCCAGTGCATCCACATGGTGGCTCATAGCCAGCCAGCCATAAACATACTCCAGTTCCTGGAGATCTGATTCTCGCTTCTGACCTCAATAGGCACCATTGCTCACAGTACACATACATGCATGTAGGTACAATGTTCGTACGCATAAAATATAATAGAAACTAGGCATGGTAGGTAGCACACAGCTTTAATCCCAACACTTGGGGGTAGGACAGAGGTAGATTGATATCTGTGAGTTAGAGGCCAGCCTGGCCTACACAGTGAGTTCCAGAACAGCCAGTAGAAAAACTCTGTCTCAGAAACAAAACAAAACCTAAAAAATTAAGGTAGATGGTGCCTGAGAGAGAGTACTGGAAGCTGTCCTCTGGACTCTACAGGACTGTACACAACATACATGCACTCTTATGTCCCCAAGCATACACTCTACAAACACATACATGCACTCGGATTCACACACACATACACAGAGCCAAAGTTTTCTCTTTCTTCCTGTGCCTCTTGGACAAATACACACCCATATCTGCCTTCCAATTGCCTAGACATAACTAGTGTGTTAGCGGCTTAGTGTAGTTCACTTCTGGCCTTTGTCCATGGAGAGGTGTGAGGATGTGTGCGGTACAAATACATCATGCTATGTGTACTGTTCTTTGACTTATGTGTCATCTCACTTGACAGTATATCATGGCCTCCTTCCATATCAGTCCATCCAAGTCTATCTCATTTTCTTTAATGGCTGCCCCCTTTTAATTTGACGATCTTAATCGTCTATAAATGGGAAAGCTAAATAATCAAGCTTATTAGGATTGTACCTAAGAAAGAGTAAATCAGCTCAATGTGAAGGCTTGTGGAATTCTCCTAGGAGTAAAATGTGTTAACTTTAGCGCATAGACTTGGCAATGTTTGTTTTGGCTATTCTGGGACTCTTTCTGCTTATTTCCTGCCTCATTGTGTTTTGGATAGTCGAGGTTGCCAAACACATGACCTGCGAAGTAGCAAGGTATTAGATGTTCAGTTTCATATTGTAGGTTTTTGCTATTGTTTTGCATTTAAGCTCTTCATTATATTGTCCTTATAGATGGTGTCTGTTCTGCTCCCTAAATATTTGCAACTCACTGCAGAACATTGCAGATGGTATTTGCTAAAAAGTCTGGCTTGACAGCTCATCTGAAATAGAGCTTCTTAAACAGGTGGTCCACTCATAAGATTGTGACCTGGATCTTAGAGGAACTCTACAAGTTGATGTGAGGGAGCTGGCTGCCGGTCTGCAGAGTAAATTCCATGGCATCCTGGGCTACATAATAAGAAACACTGTCTCAAAAACAACCCTAAACAAACAAATAAATAATTTACAAAGAACAAAGCTGTGTTGCTAGTGCATGTCAGCAATCCCAGAATTTGAGAGGGTGAAGCAGGAGGATCATGAGTTAGATCAGGCCAGCCTAGGCTACAGTGTGAAATCCCGCCTCAGTAAATGACAGGAGACACACGGGAGGAACAGGATGTTGTGATATAAGTATCAGAATCCACCATAAGGATTTGCTGTCATCCTCCGAGGTAACATGGTTCAGTCTGGCTGATTCTGCCTTTAGAGTCTACACGGCTACTGCCCCAGTGGGGCGGTCTCAACTGTCACCTGCAACTGACTTTTCAATTAGTCTGCTTGTCTGCTGTCTTCCCTCCAGGCTGCCCACCCCGACTAGTGCTTGTTTTGAAATAGAAAGCCTGTCCAGGTTATACACCTCAGGGTTTCTCATAGTCTCTGGGATGAGGTCCACTTTCCTCAGGTTAGCACACAAAGCCTATTGTGCTATGACGCACTTCTGCTTATCTCTTGAGGCTGAATGTCTCATATTTCAATTCCCGGAGAATGCAAGGGTCTCCTGGTCCCTTCAACATACTGCAGGGCAGGGTTCAATAAATACATGCTAAATTAATGGATGAAGTATTTTGTGTTCCTAGGGTGGCCATTCAACATGCAGCCCGGGATGATCTATCTCTGTTCTCTAGTCACCCCAACACAATTAGGAACAGTGGCTCATTTATGATTACACTTTTCTCAGGTCAACAGATATATGGTCACCCTAGTTACAGCAGTGGTCACACTGATTTCCAACTTATTCTTTTGGTCCTCTACTAGATGGTCAGTTCTTTAGGGACCGAAGTTCTGTGATTTTTTTTTTAATCTCACCCATGGCCTTGCACATTCTAGGCATATTTGTTTTGGTTTTGTTTATTTGTTGTTTGTTTTTGAGATAGAGTTTCTCTATATAGCCTTGGCTGTCTGGGAACTCACCCTGTACTCCAGGCTGGCCTAGAACTCATAGAGATCCGACAGCTTCTGCCTCCTGAATGCTAGGATTAAAGATGTGAGTCACTACTGCCTGGCTTATATTTGTTCATTTTTAATACTCTTGTATACTGACATTGTTAGATACTGAGGTGATACTCTTGAAAAAAATCAAGCATAGTTCTTGCCCACATAACATTATAATCCAACAGGAAACAGCAGTCTAGTTAACAATAGTGCCAATGCATGACTGGCTTGGCTAGAGACTTAGAAGTCCCTAAAATTGAACCCTGTGAATGGAGATGGTCATAGTCACAGAAGTCTAGGTGAGCCTATTAGCTACACATTTAAAGAGTTGCTAATTAAACGTTTTAAATGTAATCACCACACAGAAACCTAGTTACTGTCTTTCACTTGAGAGTCTCATTTCTAGCCCTGGCTGGCCTAGAACTCCCTATGTGGACCAGGCTGTGCTGGGACTGTCAGCAATCGTCCTGCACCTGCTTCCTTGGTGCTGGGATTACAGGCATCAACCACACAGCCCAGTTCTACACAAACTTAAGCACGGAATATTTAGGCACATGGTGATAAAGTCCCATCAGAATGGAATGTTGGCCTCCCTCTGGCTTAGGCTGTTTATAATCCTGTGAGGCTCTCTGCAGGATGGATTACCCTTGTGTATCCTAGGGGAAGAGACTTTTTTTTTCCAGATGAGAAACCTGACTTTTCAGAAACCAAGCCACAAAACAAAGGAATTACTTCTGAAGCCAGGATTAGCTTTCAGCTGGGTTTTGCCTCCTAGGCTGGGCCTACCTGCTCTGCCAAGCTTGTTAGCTGTGTACCTGGAAGCAAATCACAAAACCCTCTCAGCCTCAGTTTCTTCTTTTTAAAAACTAGTAATATTATCTCCAGAATTAAAGGGCTACGTGAGATTATGGAAAGACATTTGGTCTCATAGCTTGGGTCTTAGAAGGTTCTCAAGAATGTTAATTCTTTATTTCCCCAATATATCTTTTTGTACTTGCTGAATTAAAAATTTGAAGAGAAAGAGCTATATTATAAACATCAGTCACACCAGGGAAATTTTTTATTCAAAAATCTGGGTGTTAAACTAGGCCCCTTTCCTCTCCCTCTAAATGTCAATTTTATTCATATTCACTTATAATTTTATTTTTATAGGCGAAGACCCAAAGTAATATTCAAAGCTCTAAACATTCGAAGCACTACACAGCAGGTAGGATCTTTCAGAAAAAGGGTAGCATTTTATATTGGATCCAAGGTTTGGTGGTCAGCTAGCAGCCCTGACGTCAGGCGTAAAAGATTTAGCCATTTCCCCTTGGCCACTTTAGTTCAAAAAAGAATCGCGCTCAGTGCTGGGTCAGAAACCTCCGGAGGGTAAGGAGGAGAGATGTAAACAAAGGCAAAAGACCTCTATAGTTTCCACTTGGGCGGGCCACCTAAGACCATCCAGCCCTCTAGTGAGGGCAGCTAGGGCTGCTCTCCCGGAGTGCCCGGGGTCTGGACTCCATTTCCCAGAGTCCCTTAGTACCCTAATGTATTCAGTGCTCAGAGTGCCTGTATGTGTGTGAGTGTGAGAGAATGTGTGCGTGCATGTGTGTGTGAGTGTGTGTGTGCGCGCGCGCGCGCGTGTGTGCCTCCGAGTCCCTGCGAGAGTGGAGGCTCATTCACTGATTAGAGCCAGCGCTGAGAGGCAGCACTGCTCTTCTCTCACACCAACCGAGTCTCTTGATCTGTACATGCAATCCCAGGCAGCTCGCGAGCACAAACCCGGGGCCAGCCGCCTGCTGCTGCTGCTGCTGCCGCTGCCGCCGCCACCGCCGCCGCTGCCCCCGCCGGCTCTGCGCACCCGGGACTTTTCATGCACCACACTCTCCGTCTTCTTACCTCGCTGTCCTGAAAAGTGCGACCATTCTCCCCAGGAATTTCCACGGCAAGTACGGAGCCCAGAGAGGGGTGTGGATGCGTGTGCGTACACAAGAGGGGTGGGCGCGAGGGCGGCCGGGTTGCTGAGGAACCTGGCTAACTTTCCGGGTTGGTCTCCCAGGGATTCGGGCGGCTCCCCTGCGACAGGGGCAGGGACTGGGACCTGCACTGCCGCGTCTTAGATCTTGGCGACCGAGCCTCCTGGCTGTCGGTGCCGGGCGCGCTCCGTGCGCTGCCTCACTCAAACTTTCCGTCTTGAGTTTTCCTTAATGTGTTTTATTTGGGGGGTGCGAGGGGGAGGGACCAGACTCTGGAAATGGACAAGTAGGGAGGGCGAGGGGGATAGCCAGGGGAAGGGAGCAGAACTTCTCCATCTTTTTATAAGCCCCATTTCCACTTTGTTTGGGTCGACCGCCAGTAAGCTCTCCCGCCCGGCTGCCCGGTGCACCCCGCTGTGATTTCCAGCGGGCCCGGGCTGAGTGTTACTCAGTGGGGAATCTGAGGCGGCGGGCGGGATAGGAAAGGGGCGATCTATTGAGAAACCATCCCAGCCGCACAACACATTGCCGATCCGGTGGGGTACCCCGGAGACCCCGCAGCTCTGGGGTCCCCAGAGGCTCTGCTTACTTTTTCCTGGCGGGGACGAGTGTGAAGGATGTGGAAGGAGAGCCGGGGGTGCGCTGGGGGTGGGATGGGGAAATCCTCCGCCTGCAGGATGAAGGCAGGTGCTGCCACTGAGGTGAACCGTGCTATATGTAACCGGTAAACTCCCAGCTCCGCTGGGTTGGACTGGCCAGGCCTTAGAGTAACGCGATCCGAGCTGGTCTCCTGGGATTTGTGGGGGGCCGGAATCCCCTCTTCCAGCGATTATAAGGAGCGAGGCAGGAGGACGATCTTGTAAAATCATGGGCTCGCTTTTTTGTGTATATACGGTGTTCTTTTTCTTTCTTTCTTTCTTTCTTTCTTTCTTTCTTTCTTTCTTTCTTTCTTTCTTTTTTTTTTTTATTACATCTTCTACCAGCCTTAAACTGAGTAACAATTTCTCTTCTTCCGACTTGAGAGCAAAACTTTTCAGCGAGCACGCCGGTTGCTGCAGTCCTGCGGCCACCGCTGCCGCGCTCGTCACCCGGGGCCGAGCGACCGCCTCCGCCCGGCGGAGCCCGTCCCAGTCACCGCGCGCCCGAGCCTCCGGCCGCCCCCCACCCCCAACCCGGAGCTTTTCAGGGCTCGGCCTGGGCGTTTCGCCTTTGTGTTTTGTAAGAGAAAGGCTTTTCTTCCAGGGCACTACAAACTTGGGCGGAGAGCTTCCGTATGGCCCCCCGGGCGAGGCCGCCCACGGAGGCGAGGCCATCTAGGGATGCAAGGACCGTCCTGCGCTACAGTATCCCCGGCAAGAGCTCGAGGCCCGGGTGACCGTGGCCGGCCAGGGCGTGCTGGAGCCCCGAGGTGACGGGGTCTCGGGGTGTTGGAAAGCAGAGGACACATTCTCCCTTCCCATTAAGAACGCACTGCCTTCTCTGGTCCGGGTCACCGCTCCAGTCACGGCCCCGGGGTCTGAGCCGGGGGGCGGACGCACATCGGGTGGCTGGAGGGCTTAGGGCCAGGGCCACCCGGATGGGGCGCGGCTCTGTCTGGGTGGCCTGTGTCGTCCCAGGCCTTCCGCCTGCGCCCCTTCGCTGCCCCAGACGCAGCTGAAAGGGAAAGCACCGGCGCTCTCTGCTCTCGACGACGTCTCGCAGACACGACCTACCTCCCGCCTCCACTGTGGCCTCGGCCAGAGAGGCATTTGGGAGGTTTGGGGGCTCGGGCGGGGGGGGGGGGAGAAAAAATAAAGAGAGAAGGAGGGCGAGCAGGGAGGAGGCAGTGAGTAGAACTGGGGGGCAGCCGAGCGGGCTGGGGCCCTGCACCCCCCGGCTTTTCTCCCAAAGGGAAAATGAGCAAAGGGGGAAAGGCAGAAAAGAGCGTCGAGAAAAAGCGCGCCGGGCGTTTCCCGTTCGGATCCCTCCCGGCCTGCGGAACCCGGGGCTAAGTGGCGTGAGTTCCCTCGCTGCGCCCCGGGGCCTGGAGGGGGAATCCGAGGGCTTGGGGAGCGGGTCCGGGCGCCGAGCGAGCGGGGGGCACACCTGTTCTCGGGGTGTTGCGGCCGGGCGGCGGCTGAGGGAGCCGCAGATCCCCAACCTGCTGCACCCCACGGCCGCAGTCCTGGAACCGCGGGGACCCTGCGGCTCCGCACCCGCCCTCGTTGGCAGCGGAGCGGGGTGGAGGAGTCGGCGGCTGCTGCCCGAGGGGCTCGCGGCCACCGCGCCCGGGTGACCCGCGGCCACCGCGCCCGGGTGACCCGCGGGGCGGGGCAGTGTAGGGGCTCCAGGTCCTAGGACTTTGCTCGAAGACTGGCTGCTTCCAGCCCCTGTCCCCGGGCCGTGTGAGCCTTCAGACTCGACCTCCCGGGCTTGTGTTTCTTCTAGGATGGGCGCCTCGGTTCCCCAAAGTTAAATTGTTTTCGAGCAGAGGTTGTTGGGATCTCTGTGCAAAGGCAACAGGAGCTAGAGAGGTTAGGCCACGGAGTGGAGGTGGGTTTGGCTCAGCGTTGACCCCCAAGTTTTTTATAGGTTTCTTCTTCCCGTCTTCTGCTCTCGTTTTCCCTAAAAGAGTTATTTTTCTTCTGTGTTGAGGCTCTTCATGGCTGAAATCTGCACCCGCACGCTCAGCATCCCCGCTTCCGCGTGCTATCGAATCAGAGGCAGTCGCGGATTCGCATCCGATGGCCAAGCCAGACCAGGGTCTAGGTCTAAATGTGCCACGGGTTACCCGGCCAGGTCCCAGGCGTCGGCCCTAACCTGGGAGCTGTATTAGCCTTATGCACCCTGAACCCTTGCATATGGTGGTAAAATTTCTGTTAGGGCGGTGTTTCCACATACCCGTTGGGCATATGTGCGGGGGTGGGGGGAATTTTCTTCAAGTGAAGTCTGTGAACTTAAAAAAAAAAATCTTTCCTCGGTTCTTCGAATCACACCCCCCCCCCCGCTATTCTGGCCTCATTTCCCATTGTTCTTTGCTTTTTAAGTTGCCCGTTAATTTTTTAAAGTTTATTTATGCAAAGGAAAATATCGTTTAATTTGTTCTATTATTTTAAGTCATGGCTTTTGGAAACGGTTCAGAGACCACAAAAATGTCACCTGTTGTAATAAGCAGAGGAGCGTTGCTTGTGCATTTTAATTGCCAGCAGAGTCCTAGTTTGGTGGGCGCCCTGAGCTCGGCTCTGGGAAAGAGCTCGTTTTGTGGCAGGCGTTTCCAAGTGGGTTAGGCTCTCAACAGCCAGCAGCAGCAGCTCACCGCTTCTACGCATTACCACCCCCAGAGCCGGTGAAGAGGCCCCGACCCTAGGCTGGGGTGGGAAACCGCTCACTCGCTGGGACTTTCTGTCTGGCTTTCGGTTTTTCTACACGAAAGTAGCTAGTTTGCACCAGAGAGCGTGGACCGCTACGCACCAGCCTAGTATCAGATAATTGCACATTCTAAAAGCCGGCATCTTCATTTGTCTTACTTCTGGCATGTTTAACCACGCAATTAGTAATCTCACTAATTATTCAGTTAGCCGACGTTTTGTAACCACTTTAAACCAAGGTCGGGTGTATGATTTAAGAAACAAACAAACTCCCACACAGAGAGAACTGAGCCAAACCCATCACATCAAGGATTTGAAATTTCAAAAACTCGATATTTGTTGGTCCCTCTGTCCAACCTCACTGCCTGCCGGACAATTTATTTAGCTTCGTGGATTGATCCCTCCTCCTTGTTTAGTTAATTCAACAAAGACTTTTTGCAATCTGTTTGGAGTTTGTCTGATGCCGTGGAAAAGTAGCTGATGATTTATTTGGTTGCTTTTCGATTTCTGTCTTCAGCCCTTCTTTCTCCTCCTTTCAGCGGGGATGTCAGCTGTTATTACTTCCTATTGATCCCTTTGCAAAGTGAGAAGTGAACTAAAATTAATGTCAATTCCACTGCTCGGATCAATAGCTGGAGTTATTTTAATCTGGATTTGCACGAAGTGCTAAATTAAAAAAAATCAGCATAGAGGCAGAAAAGTACCAGTTACTTACTTTCTCTCTGCCCAGTTCTTCACAGTCACCCAAATGCACCATCAAACTGATTATCTTACAATCCATATTTTTTTAATTAAGAGGGTCAGTTAGTTTTCTTATTTTGGGTTCTGTGTTTAAACCCATGACATTTTGACATTGGGAGTGTATTAACTATAGATTTTCATAATGACTGTGGTCTGCTGAAGCCTCATCTATACTGTTAATGTGAGGAGGGGGAAAAAAAGAAAAGGGAAAAGGAAAATAAAACTCCCTTCCCCCCCTTGCAGAGACCAACGCCCACACAGTGGAGTAAAAGAGATGTGGCCTGGAAAAATATTGTTGATTTATTCTCAGTATAATGAAGTTTTCAAATGAATTCTCAGGTTTGAGTGATTGACCGCGTCCTATTGGAGCGTCCGGTGCTGTCGCCAGATCACTAATTTATGAAACTCATTTAACATAATGAGGCGATCTAGGAAGTAAAAATGGAAAGTGAATCCTGGGGGGCAGTTATTTTGGGGGAAGAAGCATTCTTCCCCTCACCCCTGGGGTGTCATGTCTGTCCTTTCCTCCAGCCAGCCTGCTGTACTGAGGCTTGATAGACACACAGTGTGTTCGTTTCCGTTCTGAAGAGCTGCTTAGACCCCTTGGAACAGCTCTGGACCCATGGTCAGAGCATCCATGTTGTGGGACCATTAATCTGACTTGAAAACAGCCAAGAACAGAATTCCCAGACTTGTCAGGCTAGCTGGCTGTCCTTGGCACATTCTCTACCCTGCTATAACTTGACAGGAAAGTTATTTAAAATTTGGAAGAGAGAAAAATCCGTTAATGTGAGATACATAATCTGGTAATTTAGCAATGATGTCTATAAGGAGAGATGCCAAATGAGGAAGCAGTCTGATGGTGTCCACTCATCATCCCAATTAATAACAGCCATTGACATGTCTGCTACAGAATGGGAGAAGGAAATACTCTCCTCTCACTGCATTAAGCAGGGAGGAGTCATCTGCAGTTTAACTGAGGATTTTCTACTGAGGGACTACCAAAGATACCCCACTACAGATGTGGGCTTTTTAAAAGGGGGGTGTCTATTTTATTTTTGACATGACTCAATTTGTAAACTGGACCAAATAGAAGTTTGGATTATATTTTTAAGTTCCTTTCAGTTTCTAGTGAGGATATAGATTTGCAGCTGGTAAGCCTTGGCTCTCATCGTATCCTGCCTTTTGATAATAAAGTTCTTCTCTCCCAACCCCCTGCAATATATTAGAAACTGAATCAGTAGCTATGAAAATGTACAGCCTAATTTTATAAGGGGAGCTGAAAGAAGTCTCTTTGAAATCCAGTTTGTTTTGGGGGGACTTTTATGGGACATCAGCTCTGCCTGGTCCAATAAACGGAGCAAAATCAGTCGGAGATTTTGTTAACATTTTGCTCTAAATGTTAATGGTAAATCCAAGGCAGTTTACAAATTTCCTTGGGAGTGACTGTATTAGTAACTAAAATTACCAATCCGTTTTTTGCTGTGCCTGGAAGAGAATATGTCAAAGGCACCGGTTATGTTTTTAAACATCATCAGAAGTGCCAGGCATTCTGTTGATGAAGGTCTTGGCTATTTTCAGGAGAGAACTAGGAAGCCTGTGTGATTAGAGGGGTGTGTGTGTTAAAAAAAAAAAAAAACCAAGAAACAAAAAACAAAAACTTGTTCACATGGCACTTATTTCTAGAGCTAGTCGTGGGTGACATATGAAGATGTATATGTATGTATCGGCCAATGTGTGTGATTCAGCCACACGTACAATTTGTACCAACTTATATGTGTGGTTTCGGTGTGTGTGTGTCATGGGGATCTGTCAGTATAAGGATGAAGAAAGATATTAATATGGGGGTAAGTTAGGTAGAGAGCCTGGTCTCTGTACCTCAAGCCAGAAGCCGGCCGGCTGTGAGTGGTGTTCGTAGGTAGAAGCCCTTTAAAATAAGACCCCCCCCCACACACACACACACCTAATCTACTGGGTGGCTTGGCCTTCCAAAGCTCATTTGCTCAGGGAATATTGTATTTGGAGGTTTTATGATTTTTTTTTCTTTGCTGGGCTCAGGCGCATTTCACCCGGAACGTGTAGGGACGAAAGTCAGCTACGCGTACATCACAGTAAGTTGTCTATTGATTTTCCTGAATGAAAACGGTCTGCTGCTGCTGCCCACTGGCTCCTAAAGCCTGCGGTGTCTCCTGCCCAAGCATCTGTAAGCCAGAAGGATGGTGTTTCAATCACTTGGGGTTTCCTTTTTTTTTTTTTGTAACCTCCCCCTGACTTTCCTCCCCCCTCTTTTTTCCTCTTTGCTGTTTCTGCAGGTCTTCGAAGGGCATGGTTCCCCAGTAATAATCCTCGCCCTGATCCAAGGTGCAGGTTGGCCTCCCTCCCGGGGAAGACTGCTTCTTGTGTGACACCGGCCATCGAAAGAGACTCCGATGGACTTACACCGGGCAGCCTTCAAGATGGAGAACTCATCCTATCTTCCCAACCCTCTGGCCTCCCCGGCACTGATGGTCTTGGCGTCCACTGCCGAGGCCAGCAGGGACGCCTCCATCCCTTGTCAGCAGCCGCGACCCTTCGGTGTACCTGTCTCTGTAGACAAGGACGTTCACATTCCCTTCACCAATGGCTCCTACACCTTTGCCTCTATGTACCACCGGCAAGGTGGGGTGCCGGGCACTTTTGCCAATCGTGATTTCCCCCCTTCCTTACTACACCTCCACCCCCAGTTTGCTCCCCCAAATCTAGATTGCACCCCAATCAGTATGCTAAATCACAGTGGTGTGGGGGCATTCCGTCCCTTCGCTTCCACAGAGGACAGGGAGAGCTATCAGTCAGCCTTTACACCAGCCAAGAGACTCAAGAACTGTCATGACACAGAGTCTCCCCACCTGCGCTTCTCAGATGCAGATGGCAAGGAATATGACTTTGGGACACAGCTGCCATCCAGCTCCCCCAGTTCACTTAAGGTTGATGATACTGGGAAGAAGATCTTTGCTGTGTCTGGCCTCATATCTGACCGGGAAACCTCCTCGAGTCCAGAGGATCGGAATGACAGATGTAAGTACTTTGGTTGGAACCCCCCCTCACCCCCCAGTAAGCCTGCCTCGCAGACGTGTTCAACAGGTTGGCAGCATTGCACATGCTCGCAGTGACGGGAAAGGCCAACTCTGTCCCCTGTGAGAGCTTCGGATGGCTGACGCTTACTTACCTCTCCTCAGTGATCAATGATATATACTTCTTGCAGGTTTTCCGATGGTAGCCAGAGGCAAGGTGGTCTCAGTACCAAGCCTGCCTGGCTTCTCTGGAGACAGAGGAGGGAAGAGGGTGCCGTAGACACACAGGGATGAAAGTCCTTTTGTAGAAAGCATAGGTTCCCAGAGAATTGGGGGCCCAAGGAAACTAACCCATCCCGTCTGTCTTTGCTGTATTCGTGTGGCCCCCTGAAGATAGTGTTATATTTTTTTCATTTTCCCACTGTATCATAGGCAGCATGCTCCATGTGACTTCATTTTCTTGGCTCTCAGCCCTTGGGTGGGCATCAGGTTGTTTTTCACAGAAGGACAAAGGTGTCTTCAGTCACCAGAAAGCATTTCCAACAGCTGTGCTTTCCTCGAGTTCACAAGGCTGGCAAGCTGACTTCTCTTGGGACTAGGGTTTGCTGGATGCTTATCCCAGGGCTAGCTTTTAGGACTAGACGTGGCTGACCCAGGTGACTGCCCCGTGGCTGATGTTCACAACTATTATTAATTTCTGCTTATGAAATGGCTTTTCTCATGTTCTCTGGTGCCTTGGTAGGTTCTGGCTACATTTGCTAATCGTTTCAACTTAACCTTTCTTGGGAACTTGTAGACTAGAAGGGCAGAACCCTGCAATCTTCTACTCTGATATAATCAAAAAATAATTGTGTTTTGAAGCTTTGGGGCTGTGGGTAGACAGAACAGCTTTCTTTAGGCCTGGTGCGAATTTATGAACTGAGGGTGTTTTTTCCCTCCAACCTTTTGTTCTAAGACTTGCTTCGTTTTATTTTCTTAAGAAAACTACATCTGAGGTTTGCTTTCCCCTCTCCTCTGCTTTTTTGTGCTCTTGTCTGCTCTAACCACCAACACGAACACCAATTTTTTTCTCTCTTCTCTTTATGACGCCAAGGAGAGTAATAGAGACATTGCTGCTCTCTCCCCTGTCGGCCTTGCTTCCTCAGGCTGTCTCCTTGAATTAGGCACTGTGTTAACTTTCCTGTGCTAAAAGGCATCTGCCTACACCCAGCGTACCTTTTCAATAAAAGTCACCATAAAATCAACCTGCCTTGTAAATCCATCGCTCTTTGGATTTGAAATATGTTGAGAGTGTGTCTTTTATGTCAGTCTCTGTAAGCCAGAGACCTCCCCACTTCAGGGAAAAAGGCTGCGGCTGCATGTTAGCAGAACTGCCGCGAAGCCCTCCGGCTGTCACCTTCTCAGTTTCTGTTGACCGGTATGATCCTGCTCCTTGCGTGTACCTGCCGGACAGGTGTTTGGCCTTGTGTTGGGCTGGCTTTCTATTTTGTTTCTGATTTCGTTTGTTGAGTGGTGAAGGCTCCTAGAAGCTGGCCCCTGCTAAAAGCTCTGCTGGGTTAGGGTGTGACCAGTTCTTCCCCACTTTTCCCTCCAAGTCCAAGTTGAAAATGAAATCCTCTGGAAACCAGTGTGTAGTAAAGTAACACCCAGAATTCAAGGCTCCTTTCTCCTCACCCCATGACCCCACCTTACTTCGATTTTGTTATCATTTTAGCCCAAACCGGTGTCAGACTGCCAGAGCAGGCACAAGCTTGTTAGTCAAGTCAGAACCCATAGATGTGGCTATCCATTCCCCTGTGTGTCAAAGCCATAACTCTTCTGTTTGCCTGGTTTGCATTGTATGGTGGTGCCATCCCCCGTGGAGATGGATCCCTCACACAGGAATACGCCTGGGTGGAGAAAAATTAAATGAGTCTGTCTCCCAAGTGAAATGGAATTCTGACCTTGAAATTAATGGGACTCTGATCAGAAGGGTAGGGAAACTTTATTTCAAATTGTCGTCTGAATGGGAATCCTCTTTCCTTTTGTTTAAAATATCCTTCCTTTATAGACTACTTTGTGTTCTTTTCCTTGTACACAGATGACAAGCTTGTAGGAAGGTCTTGGAGTACAGGATCCTTTACACACCCAGATTATTAGGGTTGTATTTAGGACTACTTTTTAACCAGAAACAAAGGCACCAAGTGAAGAGGAGACTGTCCCCCAGTGGTGGCCCTGGATCCGGGGTCCCTTCCCTTTCCTTGTCTTAGGTGGCAGAGCTGCTGCCTTTGCAGGGGCAGAGCCTATGCAGGTGGCCGACACCTATGCTTTTGATTCTGAGCTTTTGAAAGGAAGGAGAGACATTTTCTTGAGGAAGCCTAGAGGAAAACCGTCACCAAGTCGGTGGCAGCGTTCTTGGCTCCTGTCATACACCCGACGTGTGTCAGAATATTTATGGTCTGTTTTATGTAAATACATATTTAAGGGCCGTTAGGAGGCCTGATTATCCCCACTAGATGCCTTTCGGGTCCTCCCTACAGAACCGTTTTGAAATAAGTAATATTTCTCAGATAATCGAGTGACAGTATACAAGACTGTTTCCAAAGGGAGCGAGAGCTCAGGGGCAGATGGGGCAGCAGTGGGGGTTGAGAAGCCAGAAGAGTGGAGAGCAACTGTTTAGAGGGCCATGGCACAGGATGTCACGCGTGTGCCCACGTGGCCAGATTGAATCATGTATATTTTAGGCTTGTCAATTATTAAAATTTAGAATGAATTTCTGATATGTTTGGCTGTTGGTGTTTTTTCAGTTCTGCGAGACAAATATTTTTTCATAGAATGTTTTTTAAGTCTTAATTAAATATAATAGTAAAGGTCCTAAATGGGAAAGTAGCTTCATAGAATGTATAGTTTTGTTGGTAGGTGGGGGGTGGGGTGAGCACGGGTGTGCAGGTTCCTTACTGGGCGGAGAAGTCTTCTGACTGCATTTTAGGTTGCTGGAAGTCAGTTTTATAATGGAAACACTGACAGTTTTTACTGTGGCAGCCTCCCCCCCAACACGCTGCATCCATATGCAGATATGTCCACATGCCTTTCAAAAAGACGCCTGCAGACATGCTGTAATGCACACGTGTTCAGTCCTCAACTGCAGTGCTGATAGGCAGGATTTTTGTGTGTGTGTGATTAAATGTGCGTAGGAAAAAAACAACAGACACACGTATAGCTATTGGGGTGGTGTCCTCTCTTCTAGCGGGTATTTCCAGTTGCTTGCTTGTCTACCCACCTGGTTTTGCAGGCGACCCCAAGGTAGGTGTTGGGCCCTGTGGAGCCAGGAGGCCTGTGTGCTGCAGGACCGACTTACTTACCCTGGAAAATGGGAGACGTGGCTTTGTGAGAAGCTGTTCATGAAGAATGCATAATTCCCCAGTAAGGGGACTGAGGTAACTCCCGTTTATTGTCATTCCCTGAACCAGTCCCCAAGGCTCCTTGTCCAGGGAAATGACGCTAAAATTTATGAGCCAATTACGAATAGCCTATGTTGTGTGTTACATATGAAGTGTCTATAGATGTGTTTCCCAGGGCCTTTAAAATAAACATTCCTCATTAAGGATACTTTACAGCAAAAGAGAAGGTAAGTCCTCCGTGCTGCCTGGTGGTAGAATCCCAACATTTATTACTCTGTGTGTACTCTGGGGCCTGTCATGTGCATCTTCTGATGGCTTCCTCCAGGCCATCCCTATGCCTAGATTCCTGCCTAACCTGTCACAGTCGTTGACCAGCCTTCTTATTGGAGTTGGTTAGCATGCATGCTTACTCTAGGCCTGAGAGAAATCAGAACTGTCCATGTGGAGTTGTCTCTGGCCTTGCCTTCTGGTTTACCCCAGGAAGGAGCACTGGTCACTGACCACGAGTGGTTGGTTGCCCTAGATCTTCTCCCCTTAGCCTTCCCTGTGGCCAGGGAATTTGAGATCTCCCAGAAGCTCTTGTCTTACTTGATGCTCATCTTTGATATATTTGGAAAGTCAGCCAGCCCCAGGTCCCAAAAGCCCTGATTGGAGTTGGTATTTTGCACTCTAGATTCACCTCTATAAAGGCACGTGCCATGGAAGACCTTATGAATCAGTCTAGCCCACTTAGGCCAAAGCCTCTTGGAAAGCTAACTGACATCATAGGGGCGAGATAAAGCAGATACCTTCCAAGGGCTCTGGGATTGGAGTGGGCTGGGAACATTAATTCCCAGGCTCCGCCTCTGGACTGCAGCTGGACTGCAGCTGGAGCAAATGACCAGTGTGAAGGGTCAGCCACTGACCAGAAAGAGGGGTCAGAGGGGCGCCTGTATCTTGACTGCCTGGGTCCTGCCTGCCCAGATCCAGCCCTGTGATGCGCTCAGCTGCTCTCCTCCCACCCCCTTCTCCCGCGGGGCAAGAACTCCTGTGATGTGTGTGGTTGTTACCGTTTGTTCACTCCCAACACAGTCACGGATACTCCCTTTCATGCTGCTGGGTTTAATTGTCTTGTTGGGATAAAGAAATGTTTGCACAGCTAAAGTGGGGCCGGGCTGAACGGGAGCAGTCCCCGATGGCTACAGAGCCATCTGGCCTGGCTTGGCTCTGCTCTGCGCGCCGCTCGCACGGCGGCCGGGCTGGCTCTGGCGGCCGCTCTCCCCGGCCCTCGCCCGTGGTAGCCTCTCGCGGAGGGAATGCCTCATCACCATGGTGAGACGCGGACCTCGGGGCTGTCCTCCCTCCTAGCCGAGCGCCCTCCCTCGAGTCAATTGTCATGCAGAAGCGATCCGGGCTGCTGTTTCCTCGAGGCCGCCAGCCAGCGCCTGGCTGCCCGCAACGTGGTGGCTGGTAATTGACCGTGGGGGAGGGCGCGGGGACGCGCGCACAGGCCGAGCCACCCAGTGGGCAGCGCCTGTGACCAGGTGGTTCCACAAGCGCTTTTAGGGATGCGGATGACCTCGCCGTCGCTCTTCAGGAGAAGTCCGTGCGCGGCCTCCAGGGTGCTGGGAAGGTCCGTGTGACACCCTACCCCCTCCCTCCACGTCCCCACTTGCCCACGTAGCTCTAAGAATCCAGTTCTTCGGCAATGACAGCGACCGGGCGAGATGTGCAGGCGGGTGCCCGGGAGTGATTGGAACTCCGCGCGCGCGTGCGGGTTGCCTTGGAGTGGGGTGGGCACTAAACCAGGAGGGGGCCGAGGGCGTGGGGGACCCTAGATGGACTTGTGCATACGCATGTGGACCCAGCTTTTCTTTGGGTAGTAGGGCTTTGAGTTCTCCTTTCGGTTTCAAAAAGAATTTCCCGCCTTCTTCTTGCTTTTCCTAAGTCCGGGCTTGGTGAATCTGCAGGATTGCTGGTATTCGGGCGAGGCAGCCGCGGTCGCAGATGTTGCTGGGAGGCTCGCGGCCAGCACAGCGGGACTCCTTAAAGTCAGGGCAATTTCTGGAACTCTTCCCACGGGAAGTTGTCCGGGACTGCCTTCCGTCAGCGGTCCCAGGTTGATTATTTGGTAGCCCCCCTTTTTGTTGTTTTAAAACAAAACAAACCGAAGAAAACAAACCGTCACACTGAATCCAAAGTTGCTCTTTGCCCTCGATCCTCTTTAGTCAGGCAGAAGAGAACTGAAAAAATTATATCTTTATTTTTTTCTTATTTTTAACCCTTACTAACTACCACCATCTGGTCAATAAATATTAGCACAAGATAAAATGTAACTTTTGTGAATATTCCAGATTTAAAGTGTCAATTCATTTAATCGAGTTGAAATTTTTAATGTTTTTTTTTCTTGGCTTTTACCCATAAACCACATGCATCTGGTTAATAAATATCAGACCACACGTTGACATTACTCTTTATAAATACTTGAGATTTGGGTCGATGATACATGTCATCATAAAATCCACACGATTTTAACACCAAGATAACCATAATTTTTGGAGTTGAATATTCCCACACGTTAGCAACCGTTCTCGGCACCATTTTTATCCATCTTAAAGATCAGCTGCAAACTTCAGGATAATGTATTACTAGTCAGCCGCCAACATGCCTTACAAATTTTAAAAGTGTCACTTCAATTGTGCTTTTGTGACTGTACAGAATGTGTTTTTATCTTCAAAGTGTGTGCTCTGAGTGGGAGATTGATAAATACCTCTTTGGGGGAAAGAGAAAATTTTTCTGCAAGAACTTTATGTCAGGCAAGGGGTAAGGTCGTACATGCCTTTAATCTCAACCCTTGGGTGGCAGACGTAGGTGGGTCTCTGTGAGTTCAAGTCCAGCCTGCTCTATAAAATAATAATAATAATAATAATAAATAGAACTTTATTATACCTCTTCCAGGTTTCGGTCATGGGATGGATAACCTTGGTAGAGGCTAGATAAACAGCAGGAATTTATCTCATTCCAGCCCCACCCAATGGACTAAACTTATTTTTTTAAATCTTAGCTACATTTTAGTTTTGGTATTAGGAAGGTATGTGAGGGTGAGTGTGTTGTGGTGTATGTAGTGTGTTTGCATGTTGTGTGTGTGTGTGTGTGTATGTGTGTGTGTGTGTGTGTGCGTTTCTTCTTGTGTGTGTGTGTTTCTTGCTCTGGTGCCAAGCATATCAAAGGGCTTAGTACATTTTAGATGAGGTCAAATATAAGGATCTAGGTACAATCTAGACCACGTTCCCATTAGCTTGCTCCTCATGCATTACAGGACCACGCTAATTCTAAAGCTATGCAGGCTTAAGCCAGGACAGGAGGCCTCACTTAGGCCTTGAGCTTGATGGCCATAAAGGTGGGGAGATTTTCCAGGAAATACATGAAATCTTTTCCTCAAATGCAAACTTATTTTACTGATTACTTGGGGTAGTAAAACGCTCCCGTAACATAAAAATAATTGAAATTTACTTTTTGCCCCTAATGTTCTAGGAACTCAAGACTGGAGTGTCCTCTTCTTTCTATATATGTTCTCACAGTATAGAGCCCATAAACCCAGGTTTTACACCTCCTTTGGCTGTGTGTTTGAAAGTTTTTGTCTAGATCCTGTTGGAAGCTGGAAGTAATGGAGCAATGTGGGAGCTATGTAGACACAGAACCGTCTGGTCATTCAGATGGGCCATGGTCAGTCTGGACCACGGGACAGGACCCTGTAGCACGGTGTCAAGAGACAGCAAGCTCAGTAAGCCTCCTGTGGCTCACCTCATGAGAACTGTCTTTTCCCACTGACATCCATTTGTGTCTGAGACTTATAGCTTTGCATCTATCTCAGAGCAGCAGGGACAGGGTGGGAGTGAGGGTGGGGGTGGGGAGGGGTGGGGTTGGGGAGGGGCAGGGGAGGGGTGGGCAGGAGCAGCCCAGGAAAGGCCTCTACTTTATTTTCAGGTATGATTCCCATTTAGGTGCTAGCTAATCCTATATTACTCTCATTTGACCTTGCTTTTTTGGAATTTGATTTAAATCAAGTCAGAGCAGCCTAGCGTAATAAATGCCTGTGAGAGGAATAAAAGTGGGGTGGGGCCCCTTGAGCTTTGACTTGACCCCATTTCACACCAAGTGAGGAGGCAGTAGAATACAGCAGTCGATGAACAGCAGCCCCCGGAGCTGAGTTCCGACCCTTACTCACTGGGCAAATGACTTAACCTGAGCAGGCTTGACTGTTCCCACTTGCCGGTTGGTAATCACACAACCTGAGTTGTTGTGAAGGACCGAATGATCACAAATACATAGATGATCATTAAGTGTCCATGTGTAATGATCGTTATCATTCCCAGGAAAATGTGGCGGATGATTCTTCCTTGCTAGGGTCCCCAGTGTAGCCAAACACGGGGTCATTAGCGGCCAGCATGTGCAAAGGACCCTCTTGCCTACTCCACCTCATGGCAATGCACAAAGAGGGAGGGAGAGAGCCTTTTCTGTGATGGCCAGCTGCTTCATTTCCCTTTATTAGCATCCAGCCACCAAGATTAACCCTGGGCTTATTCACAAACGAGTTAATATTACGAGTTAGATAAACTGAGTGTCCAAGTTCAGAAGGGACTTGACTAGGTTAGAGATTCAGACAGTGGCTCAGGAACCAAAGAACCTCAATCTCATGATGCTTTCTTAGTCAAGTTTTGTATTATGGCATAGTGTTGGAACTTAATAGCAAATTGGAATCGCTGAGTGATGGCGGTTTGGGCCCTGCCTAATGAGATTGGCTAGAGTGGTATTTAACTAGTATTAGAATTCAGAGTTTCAGAGTTTTAGTACGCCTGTAGATTGTAAGTTACACAGACACTTTCACCCTCTTGCCTGTGTGAGACAGATCCGTGAGCCTCCCCCCATCTGTGTGTGTCACAGTCCTGCGGCATGATGGATTGTTTGTGCTTGGGGGAGGCTTAGGATGGGGCTTGGAGGGGCCTTGCAGGTCAGGAGAGAAATACAACCATAGCTCTGCGGTAGGGGGCTGCCAGGGAAGGATTAAGGGGGGCAGGGCTAGGCGGGGACAGGCCTCCTATGCATGTAGTGCCTGTATTCATTCTCCAGGGAGTAAAAGAGGCCTGCCTGCCATTACTCAGGGCCACAAATAAAGTCAGTGCCTCTCTCTTTGTCAAAGCAAGCCCCATGGGGCTAGGGAAGGCCAGAGAATGACTCTGCACGTCTGTGGGGAAAGGACAAGCCCCGCCCTCTAGCTGAGGACCTTGTGCTTAAGGCTGTGGTTTAGGACAGTAGCTCATATTTGGAAGGTCCCCTGTTCATATAAGTGTGTGTCAGTGATAGCCACCAGAGGCCTAGCAGTCAGCTGTCTCCATGGGCTTCTTTGTGGCTCTCTTTAAGGAAGAGGTCTGGCTCCCTGTTAGGGGCCACAGCATCTCCACGGATGATGGGTACACCAAACTCTGCTCCCAGTCACCAGTTTCTCTCCTCACACAGACATAGAGATGTGTGACTGCTAATCACATACTGAGCATTCTTGATTTTAACTTTTTTTTTCTGAGACAAGCATTCGATCTGTGGCCCAGGCTAGTCTGAAACGTACTGTATACTCAAGGCTTCCCTGTAACTTGTAATGGTCCTCCTGCTCCAGCCTGACCTATACTGGAGTTACAGCATGCCACCAGATCCTGCTCATTTTCAGTTTTGAAGAGAGGGCAAATTTTGAGACTGAAGTCCAAATGGCAGAATGTCCCCTTCCTTAGGAATAGAGGGAGAGGAGAAAGGGGAGTGTAGGTGACACCAGAGGCAAAGGCAGGACGCTGAGGGAAGGAATTGTCAGGGTTGCAGTTAGGTAGGGGCTGGGCTTGGGCTTCCTTCCTGAGCTGTAAAAAAAAAAAAAAAAAAAAAAAAAAAAAAAAAAAAAATCCTTAGAACAACAGAAGTCTGGATGCAAGAGCTTCCTTCCTGACAGGCTGGCCTGGTGGGGCTTCATTCACCCCAGCAGCAGTCAAGGCTGATTTACAGGGTGGGGTGGGAACTTAGACATATCGGGTTAACCCTTTCCTGTCCACAGGGTTCCTGACACAGCCTCTTTCTTCCCACTGTGGCATGGACAGATTTTTTACTCTCCTCCCTTCGTTGCTGTTGAAGCACCCTCTTCATGAGAGAACTCAGACCAGGAGGAGCTGAGCCATTTGAAGGAGGCCTTCCAGTCTGTGACAGCAGGCTCACTGCAAGCACTCTAGGGCTCCAGGGTGAAGTTCCATTGACCTTTGGAGCATCATGTTTGGATAATGATCTCTGCATCGTCGTGGTCCTAGGAAACTCGGGTTTTTGTTGTTTTTGTTTTGTAGTTGTTGTTTGTTTTGTTTTTGTTTTTTCAAGACAGAGTTTCTCTGCGTAGTCCTGGCTATCCTGGAACTTGCTCTGTAGACCAGGCTAGCTTCAAACTCAGAGATTTGTCAGTCTCCATCGCTCTTTGTGCTGGAATTAAATGTGTGTACCACCACCACCTGGCAGGAGCCAAGTTTTGTTACTGTGAGATATTGGTATTGCAAAGAGAATAGTGCTTCTTCCTCTTGGCTGTTTGGTGGTGGTGGCAGTGGCGGTGGAGCATGTCACCAGTAAAGAATGGGCGACATCGGTTGATCTATTTCATCATTTGGCCATATTTTCTCAGGCATCTATGTTGTTGCTAGCACCAGGCTCTGTGCTGTGGAGGGAAGGGTGAGTAGAATAATCATAGCTTGTGCTGTCCTGGAGCTTAAAGTTCAATTAGCATCAGAAAGGCGTTGTGAAAAGTGTTACTTCCTGAGAAGTCTAAACCAGCATGGGATTAGAAGCAGGAGTATCTGATCTCATCTGAGACTCCAGTATCTATGAAGCAGGCAGCCTTTAAGCTGATATCGGAAAACCAGGCTGTTATTTAGTCAAAGCAGCTCAGTACAACAGTTTGCCTTTTTTTGGGATGGAATATTGCATCCAAGAATGGAAGAAAAAGCTGAGAGCTGGCATGGATTGACTTCGATAAACTGAGAATACCACTTCTGCAGGGTAGGATCTGAGATGTGACCTCAGATAAGGACGGGACCATATTCAAGTTTTCTTGACAGTATCCATTAGGTGCTTAGCTGATACTGAAGCCCAACATCAGAGAGGACCCTGCTTTTAAAGTAGCTTTCTAAGCCAGGCATGGTAATTCATATCTTAAATCCCAATACTCTGGAGGCAGAGGCAGGTAGATCTTTATGAGTTGAGACCAGCCTGGTTCGCATTGGGAGCAGCAGTCCAGTCACAGCTACATAGTGTTTCAAAAAACAAACAAACAAACAAAAAACCAAAAAACCAAAAAAAAAAAAAACCAAAAAAAAAAAAACAAAAAAAACCCCAGAAAAGTAGCTTTCCAAAGATAAGTCACTATAAAATAGTACTGATGACATGTAACATGCATCTTAATATGGGGAGACCCAGGAGAAGCCAGAACTGAGCTTGGCACAGAATAAGGGGCTCAGCAGTTCTTTCCTTAGAGGAGGGAAGATCCCACCATGCGGATGTGTAGTCAAGTAGGTAAGGGTCCTTGTCTTTTTATCAAAGTTCATGGTCAAGTCTATATGTGGTACTCCACAGAACTGTGAAAGGTCTCACGACTTTAGAGTACTTGGCAGCCCGTCCGTCACTAAGCACCTAGATTCCTGGCACCATCTCCTGGCAAAGTTTCCAGTGGGAGGACCATTGCTCAGAGTTGCCATTCACAGGGTAGGTTAGTGCCAAGAGTATTGAAGAAGTGAAAAGGACAGCAGAGCCAGCCGTTGTCCCAGCCCGGCACACACAGACACTACAAGCAGTTCCTGCAGTGGGGCCTCCACCAGCCTGGCTGTGGTTCGGCCCCCCCACCCCCCCCGCTGCGCCCCCCCCCCCGCCCCGACCTCTTATCTTCCTCATCTCTCCATGTTCACAGCATTTCCTGCGCTTCTGTGTATAGAGCGTTTGGCCCAGTACTGTCTGCAGGGGAATGAGAACGAGATCCACTTCCTCTTCTTGAGGGCCTCTTGTTCAGCGTGAATAGTGAGGATGTGCACGTGGGGAAAGTGACCCTTGAACAACCACTGCAGGACAGGGAGTCAGCCTAGTGACTGGAGTTCACAAGAGAGCGGTTTTACGCACCTGTGGTGATGGAGAGGAAGAAGGAAGGGGGGTCAGGACTGGCAGCGACTGTCCCCCCATAATGCAGATTCCCAGGGCCCACATTGGCCTTGTTCCTCTGAGTCTTTGAGTCACTATAGGCTCAGAAGGAGCATGCCTGGTGATTTCTGTGCAAGGTTGGAGGGAAGGTTTTGCAAAGGAGTTGGTCTTAAAGGGAGGGCTTAGGACTAATTAGGAAGGATAGGCTGTGTTCTAACCGGGGATTCTGGAGGCTGGGGATGAAGAATGGATCCTGAGGACCAGCAACACCTTCTTCAGCCTCCTGCCGTGGGAGCATCTGTCCAGCTGCCTCTGGCCCTGCCGTCCCCAGTTCTGCCTTGCCTGCTTTTCCTCATCCCCCTTTGCCTCTCTTATTATTTACTGATCAGCTGACTACGCATGCTCAGACCTCCCCTTCTTGGTGCAATATTGTCATTATGAGGCGACCCAGCAGAGGGTATGAGGTGCTTAGCCAGATGTGCAGGAGTCCAGCATGCCTTGATGCTCCTTGGGCTCCAGCCAACAGCTATCTGCCGGCTGCTGCTGCGCTGCCAGAGGGCTGCAGGGGCTGGCTGTGCTTAGGGCCGCCTTGCTGCTTCTGTTTGGGTTTCTGTCAGCCTCCTTCCCTCTTCTCCAGCCCTAGAACTTTCAAATTCTTATTTGTACAGAAATAAGGCTAGGAAGGCTAGCTGAATTAGTCACCACTGTCTGGCTTTTCGCTTTTCGCTGGAACCCCTTGGGCGGATCTGCCAGAGGGGAGAAGGTTAAGTGGAACGTGAACAGGGTTCAGTCTGAGGCTTGGGAACTTCAGATGTCTGTGGGTGAGAAACACCCCAGTCAGCTGTGCATCTAGATATGAGGGTGGTGTTTCTTCCCAAAACAGCCTCCCCCCAACTTTAAACACCACATTGTAGCACAGCTGTCTGCTCACCCATCTCTGACATGAGCCCACATCTGTGGCTTGCTACCATTCTGTCCAGTGTGTCCCCTCTTGTAGCTAGCTCCACAGAGACTGGGGGAGTTAGCACATGTCTACAGAAACATGGTTGAGCTCTGCTGTGGCTGCCTGCTGACACCACAGCCGTCCCACCTCCACAAGGGCCAGCACAGGGCTGGGTGCCCCTTGGTACATGTGCACAGGAAGGGGTGGCTAGAAAGTGAAGGTGACTTCAGCAAGCTGTGTGCATCTGGATGAATTACTTTTTGTCTCTCTGAGCATCACTTTCTTGTCTATGAACTAAGAGGTGGTGACTAACCAACCCTTGGCCTGTACGGGCTCCCTGAATCCAAAAAGATAACATGGTACCTTCTCTAATCTAAAAACAGCCACACACCCAGCAATCTGGGAAGCAGAGGCAGGCGGATTTCTGAGTTCAAGGCCAGCCTGGTCTACAGAGTAAGTTCCAGGACAGCCAGAGCTACACAGAGAAACCCTATCTCCAAAAAACCAAACAACAACAACAACAACAAAAAAAAAAAAACAAAAAAAAAACCCAGCCACATAAACCACACACGCACATGCAAACACACTTTCAAGAGTCTGTGTCTAAAATGCTTAAGTAGCCATAGGATGCCCAAATAGTTAGTGAAGAAACCAAATGCCCAACCTAGAGGGGACCTCTCACAGTCTGTCCTTGAAGTAAGGAGTCCCTTCTCTGAAATTTACATGTGGTTTTCCATTCTCTGAAATTTACATGTGGTTTTCCCTGGTAGTGGGGGACAAAAGTTACCTGTCTTCTGTAGACTTTCTCTGAGGACAGGTTCACAGGCCACTACCTACACAAAAGTGTAACAATGTTGCCAGGCCCTGCAAAGGGATTTCATCCTTTGCTTTGCTTCTCCACAAAGTTTTGGGGAGTCTTTATGTTTTCATTTCCAGGTTTTACTTCCTATTCTGTGTGGGCAAATTTAGGTCAGAAGCATGGTGTCCTGGCTGGAGGGTTGATGGCTAGAACAGAGGTGATTTTCTGCCCTCCCTTAAGGTGTGATAGCCATCCTTGACATGCCGTCCAGTGTGACCATACCAAGAGGGTTGAATGGAACTGGGAAGGACTGGAAGGGACCTGACTCAGTCAGAGCTGGCCAGGGAGGGTTGGAAAGAGCGAGCTTTTGAAAGAGACTTGACTCCTGAGGTAAACTTCATTGTGCGATTATTTAATAGACCATTAACAAGCAGATTCATTAACAAGATCTTAATTAACAAGTTCCAGGGTTATTCCTTCTACCTCCCAGGGGAACTGTTCTCCTTCTATTTAGTCCCAGAGACTTCCTACCCCTTAAACTAACTGCAGCAGATGCGTTTAAATCCAGTATTTTTATTGCAGGCGAAACGACTGTGGCAGAATGGCAGGGGCATAGCGTTCTTCCTAACAATGGCTTCTTCTGAGCACTTTCTGTGTGTCAGACGTTCTGTGGAGCGCTTTCTAGGTACGAATTCATCATTTCCCAGTAGTACTTACTATTCATAAAGTCCCTTGCGAGAAGGTCATTGTTGCTATCCACTTACAGGAGGGGAAATCAAGGCACAGCGTGCTTAAGCAACAGTCTCTTTATCACAAAAACAGCAGTAGCAAAACTGAGATTTGAACCCAGGCCGACTGATTTCAGAGTCAACGGGAAGGAAGAAGCCCTGGAGAGGGGGGCCTATGGGTCCCGCTTAAGAGAGGGCACAGCTCGGTAGTAAAGTGCTTGCTCAGCAGGCCTGAGACCCTGGGATCAACCCCCAGGATCCTAAGTAAATAAAAATAAACAAATAAAATAAAACCGTGGAGAAGCTGCTCACTGTGTGCTGGCCGCAGCTGCAGTGCTTTGATGTGTCTGCTTTGTACTTGAAGAGATTGTAAGGGTCTTTGATAGGGCGGTCCTCCTCACATTCCACAGGTCCTGACCCCCACACGGCCCTGTCATCCTTACTGTGTTCAGTTAGACACCGGTTCTCATTTCTATCTATTTCCAGTACTACTGCACCGCCTGAAGATGATTAGTTATGCTCTCAAAAGAAAAGCTTGTCAAATAGACCTCGGGATGGGGTAGAGGGTTGGTTTAGGGTCTGTTCACATCTTCTGTAGCACTGTGAGGTCTGCCTCTGAGCTGCTGAAAGCCTTTGGCAAGGATGTAGTCATACGAGCCAGTTCTGGACTGTGGAAGATGTGCCTGCCTTTCCTGGATCCTCAGTCCTCAGGGTGAAAGGGACCAACTGAGTTGTTATTAGTGTCAAAGGAGTTAATATAAAACAAACAGACTCATAGGAACAATATTTAGCATCAAGTACATCTGCAGTAAGTGTTAGCTCCAGTAAATATTACAGATGCTTGAGCAGGTCTGAAGTATCTTGAGCCCACTTCATCCCCTCCCCACTACACACACACACACACACACACACACACCTTTACTCTTCATCTCCTTCCAGGGTTAGGGATCCTGGCAAGCCCTGGCAGGTGGTGACACACAGCCTTGTATGTGGGAGAGGTAATGGCAGTGTTGATGCAGGCTCTCATGTAGCTCAGGTTGGCCTCACTCTCTCTGTGTAGCCAAGGATGCCCTTGAATTCCCAATCGTCTCACCTCCACCTTCCAAATGCTGTTTTTACTGCATGCACCACCACACCCGGCTCACGACTTTCGTGTCATGATGGAAAAAGTCCCAGGTGATACTAAGGAGCTGATGTGCATAGTGTCATCTCTCCTTCCTGACTCCAGCCCTACGAGGACTAAGGCGAAGACGATTTCACCGAGGACTCTCTTTGAACTTCCCCAAAGTCATCCGGTGGGAATACCTAGAGATCTCGGCTCACCTCCTAACTAGGGAAGGAGAGCGAGCCTGTTTAAATAGTTTGTTTGTCTGCCTTTGCCTCACCAGCCAGCCACTGGAGCCAGCAACTGGGAGTCTCTTTGGGAGAAAACAAGAAAGTGTCAAAGGCCTAGACTTGCTGGGGGTGGGGTTAAGGTAGGGGTGGAGCTAGCTGGGGGTGGAGCTAGGATAGGGTGGGGCTAGAGTGGAGGTGGGGTTTGAACTGAGCTGTCCCAGGTTGTTTATTCATTTCCTGATTTCTGCACTTACACTAAGCTTGGGGCTGTTTCCCTCATTGCTCTAAGAGATGCATTGCTTTAATTCTGTCCAGATTTCATCCCATTGGTACATTTTAGAAATATCTCCCCAAATCTCGATGGGAAGACTCAAGAAAAGTGCTCATTCTGGCAGCGGGCTATCTTCCAGCATCAACCCCACCCTGTCCTGTCCCATTCAGTTACCCCTGGATGCGGCCAGGTTCCCCCACTGGTCTCCCTCTCTCTGATTTTGTGCCCTTGTGTTCTTCCTAAGTGGCGCCGCCGTAGTATCACTTTCTTTAGCAGCATTCTAACTTCTAAGAGGCTTACTGGGCAAGGCGATTGCGGGGCCTTTGACTCCCTGAGCCTCAGCCCTAAGTGCTTTATTCTATTAAGCTGATTCTTGGAGGAGGCTAGGGCTTTGCTGGATAAGAAGTTGGGGTGGGGGGAGTGGCCGTTAGAATAGGAAGCGGTCACTCCCTTTTCTGCCACACCTCATCCTTCAGTCCAACCCTGGCCCAGTGAGTCTGTTTTCAAAGCTGTGGGAAGGAGGGAACAGAGATGAAGCTAAACTAAAGAGCTAGAAGTTGGTCCATGCCCCACCCTCCCCACCCCACCCACCCCGCCCACCACACTGTCTCTCCTTCCTCACATCTACTCTTCTTGACCATTTGTTCCTTGTTTTCAGTCTTACCACTTCGGGTTTTTCATTCCACACCTCCTCCAGCCTCCACTGCAACTCAAAAGTTGGAGGCCAGTGTGTAGGAGTGAGACATAGAAATCATGAACTACTGAGTCCAAGGGCTGAGCCCCATCCACTTACGGAAAGTAGGAGAAAATTCAGAGTCCAGCTCAACGAAGACAAGAATGCAGTTTTCCTCCATGTTTCTCCTGTTCCATGTAGGTGTGCTCTCCTCTCTGGCAGGCCTATCCACGTGAAGGATTTTCTTTTCCGGTTCCTCCTTTACTGTGTTTGTGGTTCCAAGAGACAGCAGGTTTGGAGAGCAGCCGGCCCATGCCTGATTGTCATTTGGTGTACTGAGCTGCTGAGAAACTGAGAGGGTTTTGTAAGCAGGAAAACAGAAGCTGTAGAAGAAGTGAGGGAGGTAATCAGGACCGTGAGGATAGGAAGAACACAGGATGTTCTTCAACCAGAATCGAGGAGGAGGAAACCCAAAGGGACCGGAGGACTAAACAGAGGAGAGGGAACTCACAGCTGGAGGTGGGAAGAAGACAGATGGGAGCATTCCTGGGAATCCCAAATGGCATGACGGCGTGCTCCTCTCCATGAAGGTCTGCAGAAGCAGGGGCTTCACACACTTGGTGAGAGTGTGAAGAAGTGGGGTTCTTTTTGTTTTATTTTGTTTTTTGTTTGTTTGTTTGTTTTTGTTCTTTTTTTATTGTTGGTTTTTTTTTGGGGGGGGGAGGGTGATTTAGAAAACTTTATCTACAAAAGCTTAAATGCAGCTATTCCTTGATGGGATCCAGACCATGAGGATGTATTAGGACCCTAAGTATTTCAATGTACAACAAGATAGACAGGACAAATTTTCCTCTGTGAAACAAGGTATCAAGCTAAGATAGCTCAGTGGATAAATGTGCATGTCTCTAAGCTGGGTGACCTCAGTTTGATCCCTTAAGACCTGTGTGGTCAGAGGAGAGAACTGTTTCCCATAAGTTGTTACATGACCTCTATAAGCTGTGTTACATACATACCCTCTACCCTGGGTTTAGTTCCCAGCATCTCCACAGGTAGATTACAGCCACCTGTAACTCCAGTCCCTGGGGATCCAATGTCTTCTGGCCTCTTTGTGCATCAGCTACACATGTGACACACACATACATGCAGGCAAAACACTCATACTCATTAAATAAGAGTAGACAAATCTTTCAAAAAGAAATGTAATAAAACATTTTAAGGATTACTTGTATAGAAAATGCACGTTTATCTGAATGCTTATAAAACATTCAGAACAGTGTATGTGTGTGTGTGTGTGTGTGTTTTCCTTTGGGAAATTGGAAATACTAGGATGAGAAAAAGGGACCAGCTCTATGCTGCACATCTGAATAGTATCCTAAGAAATAGTATGTGCACATGTTGTTTTTATAATTAAAAAATCTAGCTTATGACTTCAGAAGATTATTTGGGGATTCTGGCAAAGCAAGAACATCAGGTAAACCCCCAGGGAAATCTGGATAAAGTATGGATTTTAATTCATAAAACTGTTAGCAATATTCACTCATTGGTTTGGACAAATATACCATATTAATATTGGGTATGAAGAATAAGTGAAAATGGGGGAGTACATAGAAATTCTGTGCTAATTTTGCAGTTTTTATTTATGTCTGTAGCCACCCTAAAATAAAATTTTGCTTTTAAAATATAATAGGGAAGGTTATAGAACGGGACAGCCTTATTCTAACAGGTAAGGACTACATGGAAAATGTTTAAAGACTAAACCTAAAGAAACTGAGTTGACACAGGTGGTGGCGCATGCTTTTAATCCCAGCACTCGGGAGGCAGAGGCAGGGGGATCTCTGAGTTCGAGGCCAGCCTGATCTACAGAGTGAGTTCTAGGACAGGAGGGCTACACAGAGAACCCCTGTCTCAAGAATAAAACAAAACAAAATAACAAAATACCGAGTTGATAAAATGAGCTGGTTCTAAACTAATTATTGTCCCTGTCCTATCTGTGGCCTGGAGGATGGGATTACAGTTAAAAATACTGGGGAATGTCTGACTTCCTGGTGTGTGTGTGTGTGTATGTGTGTGTGTGTGTTTGTGTGTGTAAAATTTACTTTCTTTTCTGAATTAATCTTTTTTGAAGTTAACTGATGGTTTTTTCCACTTCACCATCCAAAAAAGCAGCCTGGCCCAGAGTCTCTATCAAGAAGGAAGGTTTAAAAAGAATGAAGAGACTCACGAGTGAGTGACCACTGCTCATTGCTCTCACCATGTGAGCAAGAGGACAGGTGTGATGGGAAAATGGGATAGCATTTAACCAACTCCGTTAGCCACCATCTCTGATGCTGTCCCCAAAAATTTAGCACAGCAACCAAATAGAAGTGGTCCAGAAGGCCGCATTCATAGATGTGGCCTCTGTGGGATCTCGTCCACCTGGCACACCATGGGGACCTGTGTTCTTTGCAGACATAGGTCTGGACACCACACTCTGCCCATTGGCTCAATAGGATATATATGTTTATCTTTCAGCATCTAAGACACAGTTAAGGCCACATGTGAGAACAATTTCCCCAAGAGAGGAAGGTGCTTTGGCTTTACCCTTCTGTGCAGAGCAGACAGTCTCTGTGCCCTGTTCCCAGGTGGTCCCAGTCTGAGAGGGAAGGTCTTCTGCTGCTGGTCACAGCTCACTACCTCACCCTCCAGTTCTGTCTGCTTCTGGCACATTGTGATGTCATCTTTCGTCTCCTCTGGCCTGGTTTTCTTTCCATGATATTCAGTTTCCTTGTATCTCAGAGCTTGATCGTTTGTTTTTTTGTTATTTTTTTTTTTTCAGTTGTAGTAGGTGCATTCATGGAAGAGAGGACGGAGTACTGTTATTCTATATCGGAGTTTTAAAACAAGCAATTAGCTAGCTGAGCGTGGAGGCACATGCCTTTAATCCCAGGACTTGCCTAATATGCACAAAGCCCTCAATTTGATCCTCGTATACACACCTGTAATCCCAGCACTAAAAGTTGAATCAGGAGGATCAGGAATTCAAGGCCATCCCCAGATGATGACAGCCACAGCTGGAGCCACATGGGACAAAATAACAAAAATAAAAGTTAGTTTGGTGGCAAGTGCCTGCAATCCCAGCAGTCAGAGGTGGAAGGAGAAGGATTAGATGTTTAAGGTGATACAGGGAGTTTGACACCTGTTCTCCCTCATCTCAGAATAGGGGGCCGGGGCATTTAATAAACATTATTGACGTCCTGGTCTCGTTCATGCCAGCCGCCTTGGATCAGAGCATATGAGTTCAGAATCTGTGGCCCTCCCTAGGTACCCGCTCATACACTAGACCAACTGCACAGTGGACTCACACTAGACAATGGGGATGCTTTGTAAAGAAGAAAATAACAATGATGAAAAATTGGCTTATCTTGGGTCTGCTTTTTTTTTTTTGTGACTGTGTGCCATGGGGAGGCCTGAAGCCAGCACCGAGAGCCACCATACTTCACAGATCTTGCTTTTTGTTGTTTTCTGAGTCACTGCTGACTAGTTTTTTGAGATAAGGTCTCTCTCTGAGACCTGGGGCTTCCTGATGAGGCTGGTGGGCCCAGCCATCAGGTCTCCATCACCCAAGTGCTGGGGTTACAAATAAAAGGGAGCTGCCTGCCTCTCCACATGGGAGCTTGGGATTGAACCCAGGTCCTGAGGACTTGTGCTGCAACCATTTTACTGATTGGACAGTCTCCCCAGCTCCCCAAAGATGCTGATTTTTTCTTTTCAGTGCTAGAAGTTGAACTCAGGGCTTTGTGTATAAGCGAGTCACGCCCTCTGGAATTCATATTTGCACTAACATTTTAAAGTGGTGACGGAAGCTGTGAGCTCGAGGGTAGAATGCTTGATTGTTATTTGTAAACTTTAATTTGTCTAATAGTTTGCTGACTTTGAATATTTTTTAAAAACAATTCATATTCTTTTAAAAGTATTAATTGCTTATATTAAGACAAGTGGATTGCTAAGGAAAGAAGTTGTAATTGATTATTACATGATTATTTGTCATTAAAACACAGCCCATCAAAACCGGCATGGTGTCACATAGCTTTTACCTCAGTGCTCAGGGGGCAGAGACAGGTGGACCTCTGTGAGTTTGAGGCTAGCCTGATCTATATAGTGAGTTAGTTACAGGACAATCAGGCCTATGTGAAGATACTCTGTCTCAATAAATAAATAAATAAATAAATAATAAAAAGAAAAGAAAAACAAGCCAAAAAAACCAAAGCCCACTGTCAACCTGCCTGTTTTGCCCTTGGAAATAGCATTTATAGAATTTGATTTGTAACTTGAACAATAAACAAGGAGCAGCTGTATTTGTTTGGGGAGAGGGACCAGGTTCATTTTTAGGAGTAGTGAAAGACCTGGAAAGTGGCAGTGGTTATGGTAGTTTGGTAGCAGATGAGTCAGGAAGGGGTCGGTATTTCCAGCCATAGGAAGTTCGGGTTTTATTCTAGGTGCACAGGTTTGCTGCATGCCTAGCCTATGCTAAACAAGGAAAGGCGCCACACTGATGAGTAGTGGGTTGAACCGTAGGGAGCTGGTAATAGAAACCTTGTAACATAACCATTGCAGCAGTCACTGAGAAAGAAGGATGGAGAGATGTCCGATGTCCTGTGCTTGTTACAATAATCGCAGTGCCTTTCCCATAGTAGGTACTCAATAAATAATAACTAAATTCATCAGACACACAATGCAAAAAAAAGTACCCTCAAATAAACAAGCCGGACAGACCAGGTGCTGGGCAACACAGGCAGCCTGTTGTGAACTTGACTCTGGGGTTCCTGGGGTGTGCACTTTAACTGCAGTCTTGGCAGTTCTGAGCTATGTTGCTGTGCGGCCAGTGAGTGAAAGCCTTCAAGTTTTTCAGTATGTATGTTGTATGTATGTATGTTGTGTGTGTGTATGTATGTATGTATGTGTTCTGTGCATGTGTCCCTGTGTGTGCTTCCATGTGGAAGTCAGAGATCAGTCTTGGGCATCTTCCTCCATTGCTCTCCACCGTGTCCTGGAGCTTGTTAATCAGCTGGACTAGCTGGCCAGCAAATCCCAAAGATCCTCCTGTCTGCACTTCCCCAGCGCTGGGGTTACAGGTTCCAGCCACCATGCGCATCTTTGTACACTGGTGCTACAGATTCACGCTGAGGTCCTGTGCTTGTGCAGTGTGTTGTTTCCCAGTCCACCTAGCACGCCAGCCCGTGGTTCAAACTCTCGGAAGCTCACTTGGCTTGACTGTGTAATGGAAATCAGATAACGCATCTCTTTGTCTCCTTGGATGGATTTGGAGAACGTGTTTGCCATATGACACAGAAAACCTTGAGCTGTTTGTTGGTCAGTGTGATTTCAGCCATGGGGCGGGTGCTGGAGCCTTCCGTAAAGAGTACATTTTACATTTGGGAGTCTGCCTCCTGAATCTCAACTTATGCTGACATTTAAGGAGCTGAATTTTCAAATACGAAGGAGAAAAAAATTGTAAGAAGAAAGCTTTGGAACTAGAGAGTTCAGGCAAGCGTCTTCCACAGCAGCTGAGTGATTGATTCCACCTGATTTTAGCAGTTAGGCCCCCTGCCCCTAGGTTCTCAGGTTGAAAGCTTGCATCCTGACGTTAGTGCTCCTCCTAGCCAGTAGCCATTTTTTTTTAAACTACTCCTCAGAGCCCAGGGAGCTACCATCTTGTACCTAGTTTTAAACGCCTCGATTAAAGATATAATCATAGCTGTTAGGCCTTGTAAATCATTTGACTTTCACCTAACCTGGCCTGGTCAGGACCTCTGGGGCTCCAGCAGTGACCATTCTAATTCTGTGAAGACAGAGTGGAGATGGAGACAACTTTTCTCCTTAGTGAGGACATAGCCTGCTCTTTGGGGCAATATTCCTTCTTTTTCTCCTTCTTCTCTCATCTTTCTCTCCCTCCCTCCCTCCTTCCCCCTTGTCCCCCTTCCCTGCATGTGTGTGTGTGTGTGTGTGTGTTTGTGTAAAAGAGAAAACAGGTCTAACAGTATACAAAAACTGTCAGCACAAAAGCCAGGGGAGGGGTTTGCAGGTGAACAAGGAAGTGATTAAGTTTAAGTCCCACTTGAACCTGGAGGTTTCTGAGTCCTGAACCTTGGGAGGTTCAAGCTGAGAGCACTCTTGACAAAAACAGGGTTTTCTGGTTTGAATCAAAAAGGCCTTAAAAGGTCTTTCCCTGGGGACATCAAACAGTCCTTAACAAAGCAGGGTGCTGATGAGATGCATGGAAATGAACAGATTTGATTCTCTGTCAGAGTCTTGGAGTTGGAAATGCAGGAGACGGGTGCAGCTCACACCGCTGGAAGCCAGGGGGCCCTCGGGAAGTCCCTGGACTGCGGTGTGACCTTATTTGTCAGTAGGGTCACCTAGAAGAACCCCGGGAATTAGACTCTCCAAACAAACTCCTCCATATTCTCTGTCTTGCCGGAGGCAACACTTAGGCTCCCAGCCCCCAGTGCAATGTACAAATGAACTTAGAAAAGACAGGACAACCCTTTTGAAAACTAGTCAGTTGTTGGGATGGCTTAGAGCACAATTTGGCTTATTGAACTCGGTGGCTCCAGCCTTTGGTATTGGTGTGGTGGGCCGGACGAGGCGGGAGAACCTCTCTTGGTAAGCCAGTGGCTAAAACTCCCATTGACTGTGTGTGTATGGCGCTGTGGCTGGGTCAGCTATATGAACATGAGCATGGTTTGGAGCCATGCAGCTAAAATATTAACGATCAGCTTGAAGGAGGAACAGCTCTAAGGGAACCGCCCTCCCCTATTAGAAGCCATAATTAGCAATTAAAATATATTTAACACGGTTCCAACCAGCAGCTTCTAAATAAATAATTGTCCCTGCTGATTGAACATCTTTTATTTCTGTGGGGTTTTTTTTTTTCCCTTCTTATCTTTTTTTTCTCCTGCATAACTTACAGCCCTGTAAATGCTCAGTAGCTGTTAATATGATCCTGTCAATACGTTTACCATGGTGACTTGTGCTGTATTTGGCGAACATTTGAAGAAATCAGTCACTGGTTGGAGGGAGGAAAGACAAGCTGTCGATATCCAGGGAGAAATGCTAATAACCCTGGTGACAAATTGTCCTCTGGATTCTCCAAGGGTTAAGAAAAAGCACCTCTCAGACCTGGGAGCTCAGGGCCAAGGGACAGCGACTCATTAGGAAGCACAGACAGCTGTCACGACTCTGCGTGTCCTTTTCATTGTCTTGCTTTGAATCTCTTGAAGCTACCCTTGAGTTTTGGAGACAAACAGGCCTGGATCTGAATCTTGATTCCCTTCCCATGTGAAGAAGCCGACTGAACTCAGAGCTTTGCACTTCTTGCCTGTGAGTCGCAGGTTGTGATGGCTAGTCCCAGGAGGGGCAAGGAGGGCCGTACACAAAGGCACTGCTCCCCTTGGCTCACACCTCCTGGCAATGCACGCAACATTTCGATTGCAGCTGTGGCTAGAAACACTTAGAAGCCTCAGAGTTGGACAAAAGGATAGTATATTCAAAGTTTTACACTCATTGCCGGGATAATTATTTCTTTCTGCTCTTAGCAGCATACTCTCATAAATCCTTTCATCTAGGTCAATGTTCAGCTGTGTTAATAGGTGCATTGCTTGTTTAATCTGCATTTCTTTGGTTAAGACTCCAATTAAACTATATTTAATGTTTATTTGAATGTTTAAAAAATGCTGCCTGATGGTGACGGGGTGAGGGTGGGGGGGAGGCAGCACACACCTTTAATCCCAGTACCCAGGAGGCAGAGGCAGGTGGATCTCTGTAAGTTCAAGGCTACCCTGATCTACAGAGAGTCCCAGGATAGCCAGGGCTACACAGAGAGACAAAACAACAACAACAATGACAACTAATACCAGCTCATCTTCTCTTTAGAATTGCCTGTTCATTTGTGTCCCTCATTATCTTCTCTTATTTGTTTGTTTCTTTAGATGGAATCTTCTCACTCTGTAGCCTTTGCTGACCTCATTGTGGCAGCCTCTGCCTCTGCCTCCAAAGTACTGGGATTACCGTGTGAGCCACAATACCTCATTTCCCACATTAGTTTTATTTGTTTGTTTGTTTAAGGGGATTCTCAACTGTATAGCTCTAACTGGCCTAGACATGTAAACCAGGCTAGCCTCAAACCTACAGAAATCTACCCGTGTCTGCCTCTTGAGTGCTGGGATTAAAATCCCGCCGCCAGCCTCTTATTGATTTTAAGAGTTCCTTTTTATGAGGACATTCATCCTTTTGTATGTTACAACTGGCAAAGAGAGCGGATAGTTTAGGGGTTCCCATCAGAAACCAGTCAGGAGACTCACAAGTGCCAGAATGGCAGCTTTGATTCATCCCCTGCATAGAGTCAACTTCCAAGACTGTATCCTTGAAAAGATCTCTGATCTTAGGTCTAGGAAGAAGCCATTGCCCTAGGGCAATTCCATTCTGTTTGGTAGTAGAGCTGTTTTAAACTGTGCACGCTCTAGCCCTAAAGTCTTAAGCTGTAAGGTGTTGTTAGAATTTGATTTATCTTGTTTTGTTTTTTTTTGTTTGTTTGTTTGTTTGTTTTTCAGATGATTTTTCTGTGTCACCCTGGCTGTCCTTGAACTGGCTCTGAGGACCAGACTGACCTCCAACTCATAGAGATCTACCTGCCTCTGCCTCTTAGTTTATTTAGGGAGGCGTGATTTAAGGATACTCTACTGTGTACTGAGTTGAAGAATCACCTGTCTATAAAGCTAATGGCGAATAAACTGAGGCAAGATTAGAAGGTAGGACTTCCAGTTGGGAAATAGGAACAGGAAGATTCACCCAGGACTCTGAGGAAATAGAACACATGAGGAGGGGTAACTAGCTATGTGGAAGACAGAATAATTTAAACAGGTTATATAAGTTACAAACTAGTGGGAACAAGCCCAAGCTTATGGCCTAGGTATATTTATTCATACATAACTAACGTCTGAGACATTATTCAGGAACTGAGGCTTGGATGGATAATACTGAGGTTACATAGTAGATTCTGACTATATAGTCCTATCTGGCCTAGAACTTGGCATATAAACCAGGCTGGCCTCAGATTTACAGAGATCCACCTGCATGTGCCTTCTGAGTGCTGGTATTAAAGGCATGTACCACCACTGCCTGGCCAACTTTAAACTTTTAATTTGCTATTGTTCCATGCACTACTATGATCCAGTGAATATCATACCTGACAGAATATGTATTTCTATATATTCATATTATATTTATACTATATATACATATGTGTGTGTATATATATATATATATATCCAATGTATATAGACATCGATATATATATACATCGGAATGTAGGTTATGGATTAGTCACTGTCTTTAAATCCAAGACCTAGTATTTTCAAAGGTGAATAAATGCCTTTACATTTTCTGGGGCCAGCATGAGAGAATGATTGAGAGTGGGAAGGTAAAATGAACAGACTTACAGGACAGGAACAGTAAAGGATGTATCTGTAGATCAGGAAGTTAAGATGAACAGACTTATAGGTCAAGAACAGTAAAGGATGTATCTGTAGAGTGGGAAGGTAGGAAGAGTGGACTCATAGGACAGGAATAGTAAAGGATATATTTGTAGTTTTCCATGCCTATGATGAAATACTTGAGACAAACTATTTAAAAGGAGGAATGCTTTCATTCCACAGTTGCTCGACACTGTTACTCTTGGGCCTGTGGCAATGCATCATGGGAGAAGGGTGTAGCAGGGGAAACTGCTCACCCATGATACCTTGAAGTGAAAGGGAAAGGAAGGCCAGGTCCTAAAACCCCCTTCAAAGCCATGCCCTAATAACATGGCTTCCACTAGAACTCACCTCCAAATGACACCCATATGGTGGTGGATAGCCTTTAGCACATGGCTTTCAGGGGAGTTTAAAGCTCCAAACCAAAACAATACACATCTGAAGAAGTAAAGGACATACAGTCAAGGTGATGCATAGAAGGATTAGCTTTGGAGAGAGCTATGGTTCTCAGAAGACTGACAGCAGTTTGAACTTCCTGGGGGAGAACACAAGTATGTAAACGGCCAAAACGTGACACTGAAGTATGTAAGAGTAATAGCCAACCTGGGGTTAGGTCCAGAGGCTTAAATACTATTGTTACAATAGTGGGACTCCACTAGATGCATTGGCACAAATCTTTAATCCCAGCAACTGGAAGGCAGAGACAGGTGGATCTCTGCAAGTCTGGTCTACATAGCAAATTCCAAGCCAGCCAGTAATACATAATGAGAACCTGTCTCAAAAGACAAACTAAAGAAAAATCCTTGAAAGTGATTTTGTTTCTTGTGATGGTGCAAATGAAAATGGCCCCCATAGGCTCAAATGTTTGAATGCTTGGTCCCCAGCTGGCGGAACTGTTTGGGAAGGATCAGGAGGTGTGGTCTTGTTGAAGGAGGTGTGTCAATCCATTATATCAAAAGATCCCACCATTCCCAGTTAGCTCTTTGTCTCTGCCTACAAATCATGGATCAAGGTGTAAGCTCTCAGCTGCACCCGCTCATAACTCTGAACTTCTGAAGCTATAAGTCCCAAATTAAGTGTTTTCTTTTATAAGTTACCTTAGTCATGATGTTTTATCATGACGATAGAACATATCTAAGGTACAGGTTCTTTCATACCAGAGAAGAGCAACACCAATTATCCAGTTATTTTGTACAAGTTAGGACTCATTGCTGTTTCCTCTCTTACCTTCGAAGAACTCTCTACTCTATCCTCTCACCTAATAGAAACGAGACTTCTCAGATTGGCAGTGGTCCAAACTACAGTGACCCACTTGACAATTTTGAGACTCAGATTTCAAACCCAGGTTCTACAATGGAGATCTGTGCTGCTGAGTTTCCCATGTGTGTGCACAGCACCTCTAAACATTGTGTGATGCCCTAAGCTCAGCATGACCAGACTGAGCTTCTATCTTCTCCCTCTGTGCTTTGCTTTCACCTGGGGGCTGTGTGCCTTGAGTGGAAAACGTCGTTGATAGGCACACGTGTTTGAACACTCACTTCCCAGGGGATGCTGTCTTGGGAAGCTGTGGGATCACCTTGACTTTTATAATTATTTTCTTGTTTTTTGTTTTACATTTTAGAACCCATGTTTGCAACCCTACATAATATAGCTTAGTTGAGCATTTTTAGACATTTATATGAGGGAGATTATGGGTTTTGTATTATTTGTGTTTAATTTCTTCTGTTCATCATTAAGTCAGAGGAACCTATTCAGGGTATTTCCTGGAGCTAGAGTTATTTCATTTTTGTCGCTGTATATGAATGAATATTCACTGATTGATAGACTACTCCAACAGTTGTATGTGTTTGTGTGTATATGTTATTGTTGTTGTTGTTTGACAGAGGGTTTTACTATATATTCTTGGCTGTCCTGGAATTCACTATGTAGACAGGCTGGTCTGGATTTCAGAGATCCTCCTGTCTCTGCCTCCCAGATGCTGGGATTAGAGGTGTGTGTAACCATGCCTGGCAACATTTTTAGTATTTTCAGATTTGGATTCCTATGGGAAATGCTGCTGTTAGCATTTTAAGATCCATTCTGATATTTAAGACAAGTTACTTTATGGCCACATCAATGATTAGGGTTTCTTCAACTTTACTGGCTAATGTTTAATAGCATGCAAAAGAGGTACTTCCAGTTTGCCCCTTTATTTCTTTTTACCTTATGTAGCAGTTGCTACATGATGGAGAATACAGATTGTCTAAGGTTACTATGTGGCAGAGAATAGAGATTGTCATAGGTGTTCCTTCTTTTCCTAGAATACCTCACCCTGTTCATTTCATGACTGTGTATAGTGATCATACACAGTCATGGATTTCTTCATGATATTTTCATACAAGTACCTGATGTAATATGATCATCTCCCTACCCCTTCATACCCCTTCCCATTGCCCCTCTTGTCCTCTACTCTCCCTTTCCCTCCTTCCCCCCTCCCCCGTCTTAAAAATTTCTCTTCCCGGGAGCATCTCACTGCTCTTAACATGATGACTTGCAGTCCCGCTGGCTTCCTGTGAATGTGCTCTTCTTCCACGTGGTTGAGAAGGCTCCACCATGGAGCTGCACATTTTCTCTATTCATTCATCTGCTGATGGACACCAAGGTGATTCCATATTTGGATGCTTACCTATGCTACGTGTTGCCTTTTTTTTCTTCTGGTTTTGTGACTATAGCATTCTTAATTTAGTTCTTCTTTACATGTTCCTGGTTATGTTTATTGGACGTTTGAATTTTCTCTTTTGAGAAGGACTCGTTCAGGATTTTGCTTGGCTTCCCATTAGGCTCCCTCTTTCCTAGTGTCTTCCTGTTCTCTCAGTAGTTCTGCATTAGTTAGCTGTTATGCATGATGAACGTGTCCTATATCTATGTTTTGCACATGCTATCTTGGCTATTTAATATTCTATCTTGACCCCATTGTCCCATCGCAAGCCCTTTTATCCGCCCTTGACACAGCTCCCTGAGACGTCTCAGACAAACCCTATTCTCTTGTAGACCTGGATCTTAACTCTTTCAGTTACTTCCCATTGCCTCCCCAACAACATAGGGGGCAAGGCCAACCATCACCATCTCTCTGCCTCCCACATAACTTAGGGTGCAAGAGCACCCATCACTGTCTCTCTGTTCAGTTCTCCTCACTTCTTACTGGACACCCCCAACCCTTTCCCTTCTCTTCCCTCTCTCCTCTTTCCCACTTCTTCTGTAGACAATTTCACTTCTATTTTCATATCTTTCTCTCTCTCTCTCTCTCTCTCTCTCTCACACACACACACACACACACACACACCATTTCACAAAGCTCTATAAAATCGAGGAACTACAAATGAGAGAGGACATGTATTTGTCTGCCTGAGATCACTAATAAGATTGTCTCCAGTTGCATCTATTTTCCTTGAAAACAGCATAATTTCATTTATGACCAAAATAAAATTCCATTATGTGTATATCCCACACTTTCTTCATCCACTCCTGTGTTGTCATGCATTTCTGTTGGTTCCATAACTGAGCTATCATGAATAATGCTGCAACATCCATGCCAAGTATCTCTGTCTGAGGTTGGCTTGGAGGTCTCTAGGTGAATACCCCAGAAGGGGAAGATGGATCATGAGGCAGGTCTGTGTAGTTTTCTGAGGAATCTCCATACTGACTTCCATAGTGACTGGCCGATTACAATCCCACCAGCACTGTGTAAAGATTCCTTTCTGTCTATGTCCTGGGCAGCACCTGTTGCTTAAAGACTGCCATTCTGACCTGGGTGAGACAGACTGTTAACGTCTTCTTAATTCGCCCTTCTCTAATGATGAGTGAGACTGAACATGTAAACATATGGGTTGTTTTCTGGTTTTGTTTCTTTGCCACCTGCAATTCATCTCTTGACATTTTATTAGTCCATTTATCAATTGAAGTGTTTGATATTTTTGTTTGGGCGTTTAAGTGCTTTGTATATTCTAGATATTAACTCTTTGCCGGAGGACTAGGTGGCAAAGCTTTTCTCTGATTCTGAAGGCCGCTCCTTCACCCAATTAGCTGTTTTCTTTGCTGTACAGAAGCTATGTAATTTCATGAGGTTCCATTTGCTAACTGTTGGCATTATCCCTTGATCAACGGAGTCCTGTTTAGAAAATCCTCTGACAGTTTCCAAATTTGGAGTCTAAAACTAAGTTTTTCTGATCTGTTTGGTTGATTTTTGTGAAAGATGAGAAAGACAGGAAGGGATCTAGTTCCATTCTTCCACACGGGGACATCCAGTTTTCCCAGCAACATTTGTTGAAGAGGCTGTTTTTCCTCACAAATATGAGGAAAATCAAATACACACACACACACACACACACATTTGCCAAATACTCAGTGGCTGTGACTTCATGGGTTCGAATATCCTTTCTGTTCCGCTGACACATGAGACTGTTTTGTGCTGCATTTGTTCCAACATCTCTAAAGCGTACCTTGAAATCAGATATGGTGCTGCTTAGGATTGCTTTGGCCATCAGGAGTCTTTTGTACCTTCATACATATTTTAAGAATGGTTTTCTATTTCTGTGAAGAATAGCTGGGGTGTTTTGGTGGGGATCACCTTGACTTAGATGATAGCTGTTTTAATTGTGGCCATTTTCACACTTATAATTCTTCCAGTCCATTTGCATAGGTGGTTTCCATCTTCGAGTGTTTTCTGTTTCTTTCTTTTGTGTTTCAAAGTTTTCATTATAGAAGACTTTCACTTCCTTGGTTAGGTTTGTGCAAGATTGGTTTGTTTGTTATGCCTACTTATTTTTCTTCATTTTTTAAAATTAAATGTGTTCTTTGACAATTTCATATATGTATATAACAATCTGAATTCTGTCACGCTCTCTCTTCCATTACTTTCTAGAAAACACCAGGCTGGCCTCAAACTCAGAGATTTACCCTGTCTCTAGAGTCTTGAGATTAAAGGCTATGCTTGGTGTGGTATTAAATTTTATTCTCTCTTCCCACCTCTGCTTTTCCAAGTGCTGAGATTACAGGAATGAAACCCCAAATCTAGCATTAGGCATTAAATTTGAAGAGAAACAAAACTAAATACATTTTTCTTATGAGGGTGAAATTGTACAATCGAACCAATTTAAAGCAAAAGTTTAAAAGAGCAAGTGTGGGGCTGGAGAGATGGTTTAGTGACTAAGAGCACATGATTCTCTTCCAGAGGACCCAGGTTCAGTTCCCAGCACCCATACGGCAGCTCACAACTATTGAAATATATTTAATCTCAAATCAGGGCTTTCTACCCTGCCTTTGATCATTCAGTTCCCAGACAAAAGACACAGAACCTTCATATTTATAAGAAGCCTTCAAAACACTAGAGATGGGCAGATATCTACCCTATAAGCTATTATGCCTACTTCCCTGCAAATCACCCCACAACATGACTCGCCATGTTCCATTTGGGCTGTTCACAAATCTGAGTGGCCAGCCCTCATGGCCATGTTTTCAAGATTCTTACCCTATGGCATCCCGTTCTCTCTCCACGTTTTTCTCTCTCCCTCCAACTCCAAGCCGTTCCCGGGAGAATCCCACCTACCTCTTCTGCACAACTATAGGCTGTAGGCATCTTTATTCACAAGTCAGGGATAACTTGGGGGTATAGCATAGATCTACACATGGATCTATCGCTTGGATCTATGTGGATTCTTTTGTTCCTGGGGGCCACCAGGCCTTGGGGGCCAGTATATAACATTATAATACATAGCAAAAGACCAAACCCCAACATACAACCATGTGTATTTCTAGTTCCAGCAGTTCTAAAGCCATCTTCCGGCCTCCTCATTACTCCACACCCATGATGCACATACTTACAATAACAAAACACTCGTGTGCATAAAGTAAAAAAGTAAAATAAATCTTAAAAAGGGAAGTCATCATTTTGAAAGAAACGAACAAATGCAAAGTTTTCTGTTTTGTTGAGCAGTAAGATGCAAAGGTAGAGAGGCTTGACTTGTCAGTTCATTTAGGAAAAAAGGCCAGGTCTCTTATATGGTACTGTTCTTCATCTAAGATAGTACATCTTTTCAGAGGCTTGTTTGTATGTGAATATAGCCAGGAACTTGAAAATCTAAGAAGCACAAGGAAGCTGGCCCAATGCCTGACAGGCTTGTCACTGCCACCCCGCAGAGGCCCAGCTAAGGCGTTCCCACTCAGACAGGGTCTGCTCACTGGAGTAGCCACTCTTCAGCTGTTTTCAGTGAGACTCATCAAGGGAAATTCATGGGATTAGGCAGTGTGATAGCTCACACCATGAGCCTAGCATTTGGAGGCTGAGGATTGCCACAAGATCAAAGCCATATTGGGGTACCAAAAAAGGATGCTTGGTGTACTCTCACAGAAAAACTTACAGCGATGTCAAATCTCTGAGCTCTCCCTCCGTATCCTCTCGCACTGAAAACAAGGCATCACACAGAACGGGAAACGGTGGTGTTCATTAAAGTGATAACCTTGGTCTGCTCTACATTCTATTTCCTGAAAGCAAATTATCTCTCTAAATTTCTATGCTTTATTAGTGGCAATAAATTACCGAGAGTCTTGCAGTTGACATCTTGGTTGAGAACCAAGACGGGCACCGTGGTAGATGTTCACAGAAAGAAGAAGGGCTTTGGAGTCCTACCAACTGTGACTCATTAGAGTTCAGTCATTGCCCCGTCATCCTGATCTGTTTGCTTAGTGTGTGACTTTCATCTGAAAGAGGGTTATCTGCTTTACAAGTTGCCATTAGTGGTGCTGGGGATGTGGCTCAGTGACTCAACATTTGCCTAATAGATCCAAGGCCTTGAATCTGACTCCCAGGATTAATCTCTCTCTCTCCCTCTCTTCTCTCTCTCATTCTCTCTTTCCCTCTCCTCTCTCTCTCCTCTCTCTTTATCTCTCTCTCTCTCTCCTCTTTTTCTCTCTCCCTCCTTCTCCCCCCTCTCTTCTTGTGTGTATGTGTGAGGGAGCCTCACACACACACACACACACACACACACACACACACACATATGCACTATGCACTGTTAGGATTAGAAATAGGTCTGAAAATACTCAGTGTATTACCTTCCTCCTAAACAGCCTCCAGTCAGCCCAATCCCCTTAATTCTTACCCTATGGCATCCTCTTCTCTCTCCCTCCAACTCCAAGCCTGGGGACCTAAGAACCCCTAAGAGCTGCTATCAGAGTAAGACCCCAGCATCTTACTCTGGACCGCTCTGCAGTTTTTTAACTAGTTTTCCCTTCAGCCTTTTTTGCTGTATTGCTCAGAGCAAGGGATAGTTTCAAAGGCCAGTTTGAGCCTTTAACAGGGGTGTCCTTGGTATGGGAGTGCACGTGTAACTGTCATTTACCCGGTGGCTCGTATGACAGGGGCTGGCTTAGCAATTTTTATGTGCTCCCTTGTTCAGTCCTTGTACAGGCTGGTTTTGTGTCAACTTGACACAAGCTGGAGTTACCACAGAGAAAGGAGCTTCAGGTGAGGAAATGCCTCCACAAGACCCAGCTGTAAGGCATTTTCTCAATTAGTGATCAAGAGGGGAGGGCCCCTTGTGGGTGGTGCCATCCCTGGGCTGGTGCTCTTGGGTTCTATAAGAAAACAAGCTGAGCAAGGCAGGGGAAGCAAGCCAGTAAGAAACATCTGTCCATGGCCTCTGCATCAGCTCCTGCTTCCTGACCTACTTGAGTTCCAGTCCTGACTTCCTTTGGTGATGAACAGCAATGTGGAAGTGTAAGCTGAATAAACCCTTTCCTCCCCAAATTGCTTCTTGGTTGTGATGTTTGTGCAGGAATAGAAACCCTGACTAAGTCAGTCCTGATAGTAAGTCTGTGAGGTATTGTCATCCTATGAATTAGTAGTTCTATTAATGGTTTGAGGTTTTTTGCTTTGTTTTGTTCTGTTTTGTTTTGTTTTAGACAGGATCTCATGTAGCCCAGGCTTGCCTCCAACTTTATATGTAACAAGATGACCGTGAATGCCTGCTCATCTTGCCTTTCGATCTTTCCTGTGTTGAGATTACAGGTAAAGACCACATCTTGTTTTTAATATTGTGCTGGAATCAAATCCAAGGCGTCACGAATCTAGGAAAGCACTCTACCAATAAACCTATATTGCCAGTCTCGTTCTAGAAACATCAAGTAGCTTGCCAATAGCCACCAAGAACTATGTGTGTCTGGTTTGGAAGCCACTGCTCTGCTCCTACCGCCAGCTGCCTGTGCACACAGTTGCCAGAGCCTGGTGCTACTCAGCATGCTAAGCCCACTGGCCGGGTGCTGATGCTGCACTTGCCACACAGTGCCCCAAGTGATGCGACTTTGCACATTGCTTAGCTGCCGGGAAACGAGAATGGATCTGAATATCTGATCTGCCCTTGTGTGCCTCGGTAGACTGACATTCTAGCTGCAGACTCCTGTTTTACGGCTGTGTGAGCATGCTCCATCCTCCCTGGGCTCAAGTCTGAGTGGATCGAGTTTCTGAACCAGCAAGGCTGAGTGCCAGCTCTGGGTGTTGATCAGTGTGTTCAGGGAAGTGCCACTTGGACTGAGCTTTTGACGGCCAGTTTGTTGTACCCAACCACGACTTTCGGATGCCAGCAATCAACTTTGATGACAGTGATGAAAACTGTCATTTATGTGAAGCCGGGCTACTTTCACAGACTTTTAGATCCTAACAAAACAGAGACTTGGTTTCCAGAGATCTGGGCTAGTCTTTGTTTATGGCTGTCCATTTCTTGATTTCTTGAACATTTAATCAACAAACACATTTTGAGCTCTCCAACAAGAGTAATGAAAAACAACTTAGTATTTTGGCCTTGCTTTAAAGATCCTTACAATGTAATTAGAAATGTTGGATATTTTTAAAAGGCGAACATTTAAAAATACCAGCTCACGGTCTTTCACGTAAGCACCCTGTGGATCTCAGGAAGTGAACAGTTGACATGATGTGTGCCCAGCCTTCACTGTGGGACTTGGTAAATATTTGATGGCAGATCTTAGTTACTTTTCTATTGCTTTGATAAAGTATTATGACCAAGGGAACTTAAAGAGGAAATAGTTTATTGGGGACTTGCTTACGTCTCAGAGGGTGGATCCATGACTATTGTGGCAGGGAGCTTGGCAGTAGACAGGCAGGCAGGCGTGGTGCTGGAGCAGTAGCTGAGAGCTTACATTTGGTCCACAAGCATGAAACAGGAGACAGAGGGAGTGGGGAGAGAATGCTAACTGTGGAAAGGTGGCACGGGCTCTTTAAACCTCAAAACCCATTCCCATTGACACACTTCCTCCAGCAAAGCCACATCTCCCAGTCCTTCCCAAACAGTTCCACCAGCTGGGACCCAGCATTAAATAGATGGGTTGTGGGGCTATTCTCATCGGAACCACTGCATCTCTGTATGTACCACAGGTTTGCCTTCCAGACACCTTTCTAGCATAGATAACAGCCATATCGACCAGAAGCTGCAGTCTCATGGCATCCCGCCATCCCCCGAACCCAGAAAGCCCCATCCCAATGACTATGTCATGAGGACCTTAAACTCTGAGTGTCCAGGTGCATCCTATGAGCTCGCCCTCTTAGAAAAAGGAGTATAGCCTCAAAGTCAGAGCAGAGAGCTGGGCTCTGTCCACCAAATTGAGATTCCATAGGCAGACACTGGGTAGATGTAGTCACCTGCTATAATTCTGGCCTTGGAAAGCTAAGTTTCCCCAGAACAAGCTGGCTAGCGGGATCAGCCATAGGGAAGAACTCTCGGTTTGATGAAGAGACCTTGTAAAATGGAAGAGCCGGAGAGGAAGACTCTCAGTATCAATACAGTCTTCCATAAGCACATATATTCATACATACCCATTTGCATGCAAACACAAATACACACATGTGCTACACATGCACATATGCACACAAAGAAGTAGGAAAAAGAACAGAGAGTTGGGAACAGTCTCTTCCTCCTCTTTATTTGTGTGAGGGAATTTAAACTTGTTTTCAGTGCTAGATGAAATCATGGATTCAAAACATTCAATTCACTCCCTGCACAGAGGAATTGTTAAATGTTAGCTAGTGTCTGAAATTTCCCCTTAAATTCTATCTTTTGTTACTTGGCAACAAGGCTACTGTCTACTTCAGCCCTTTCTGCCACATTTCATTACTTTGCCAAATGCTGTCTGTTCTTCATTATCCGTCAGATACAATTCATTCCCTGTCTGCTTGACCAGCACTTACTAAATGCTGTGCTTTCAGGGCAAGCGCTGGACTGAGTGAGTGAGTCATCTCTTCCATTCTTTATTACTTCTTTTAATTTCTTGAAGATTTATTTATTTTATGTGTATGGATATTTAACTTGCATGTATGTCTGTGCACCACATGTGTGCCTGGTACCAGAGGAGGGCAGGAGAGGATGTCAGATCCCTAGAGTTATGAATGGTTGTGAGCCACTATGTGGGTGCTAGGAATAGACCCCGAGTCCTCTGGAAGGGAAGCTAGTGCTCTTACCCGCTGAGCCATCTCTCCAGCCCCCTCTGTCTTACACTTTTATAGCCTTGTCTTTGTGTTTACTACGGATCGTTTTCAGGTATCTATCCATCAGTAATTCTTACATGATTGTTTATATTATTTGCCTATTACTCTGTTAGAGTGTCTTTTCTCTTTTTTATGAAAGACCTCACCAGTAGAATACAATGTTAATTCTTTATTATCTAAGCTGCAATTTTTCCCTAGCCAGTCCCTTGTCCTTATTTACATTGTCACATTGCCAAAAGGGGATTTTTTTTTTTTTTGGTGATTTTTTTTTTTTTTAGGGGTTGGGTTGAGACAGGATTTCTCTGTATACTCCTGGCTGTCCTAGAACTCACTCTGTCAAGCAGGCTGGCCTCAAACTCAGAGAGATCAGCCTGCCTCTGCCTTCTTAGTGCTGGGATTAAAGGCCTGTGCCACCACCTCTGGCTCAGAAGGTTTTAATTAATAAGTAATAAATTTATTTTAGAGACAAAGACTCACAAAATATTCTAGATGACCTGAAACTCACTATGTAGACCAAGCTGGTGTTGAACTCCCAGAGATCCACCTGCCTTTGCCTCCCAAGTGCTGGGCTATCTATCTATCTATCTATCTATCTAATTATTTTATGTCATCTGTGAGCACTGCAGCGGCCCTCACGAGGAGGCCAGCGGCCACCTCATGGTTGTCAGTCCTTTGTTGTGCTGCTTTTTCTTTCTCATAGTTTTTAATTCTTTCTCATATTCATCTTCGTCACAAGAAACATTAGTATTTTCTTCCTTCCATAAAATAGCCTTCAAGTGTTCTGTTTACAGTCTCACCAGATTTAGCTTCATTTGAGTCTCCTCAGGAATCCAATGCATTACCCTTCATTTCATTTTGTCTTCTTTTCGAGGCTCTCACTCAGACACGCAGTTTCTCGAGGTGGCAGTCTGAGCACACTGCTGGGCTTCGCCTCGTGCATTTTGCTTGCCAACATTAGATATTTTCCACGACAGTGGAAAATTTGCCTATTCATGAACGCTAGGGAAAGGAATTTTTGTTGTTGACCTTTTGTGAAGCCTTTAATAAACTACAGTATTAGTAGTATTAGTTTTTAACTTTCACTTATTAACTTCATTACTTGTGTTACTTTGTTACTTGCTGGGAGTGGTGTCCAAAGCCTGGGATCCCCGCATTTGGGAGGCAGAAGCAGGAGGACCTCAGTGAGTTCAAGGTCAGTCTGGCCTACAGAGTAAGTTCCAGGAAAGCCAGGCCTACACAGAATGATCCTGTCTTAAATAAATAAATAAATAAATTTAAAACAACAACAGTAAAAGTGTCCTCTTAGAGACTGCTCAGGACCCTCATAGAACCTTATTTTATGAATTACCTATAATAGTAGAAGTTAAAATGGAGAAACATTTTAAACACAAATGTACTTATTTAGATTTGAGAACAATAAAATTATTTTGGTATTCCATTAGCACCTTGAATATATTCCACTGTACCCTTGTGAGAGAATTAAAATTTAAAAAAAATCAAAACATTCCAGTATTGTAAAATAAGAATGGTTTTTAGCCTGTGGATTCCCAATAAAAAGCATCTCAGGGTCCTTTGGAATTCCTGGGCTCTTGCTGCCAGACTCCTGGACTCATCAATCGGTCATTGGAAAGAAACTTGTGGGTTTGGGGAAAAAAATTAAGTAGTGATTCAGTAAATATTTGATTGATTGATTAATTCAGGCACTTGGTTATTTTGGCAGGAGGCAACAAAACTAGATGTTTGTTAAGACTGTAAGTAGATGAACTTGAGATGTTAAAAGCATCATGGAAAGAGGAATTGGTTGGCATGGAAACAGACTCTTGCAGCGAATTTGATGGTCTGGGTAAGCAGAGCCTGGCAACTGGGGTCCAGAATCAACTTGTCAGAAAAGGGTGCTCGTAAGTGCATTTCAGACCACACTTGTTTTGAACGATGTATAGAAACCAGACAAGGCAAGAATGAGCTATGAGTTCTCCGGCATTGGACCTGCCTTCTGTCCCTGGTAGACACCCAAGTTTATGGCAAAACATCCTGGGGCCAAACAGTCAAGAGCTGAGGAAATGGAGTTTGTCCAGCCTGAGACTTGGACACTAGTGAGTGTTGTCAGAGTGCCTCATTTCCAGAATAAAGTGTCTCCGGATTTGCAGGCAGATTCCAGGGCCTTGAATAGGAAAGAACACATAAAGGCTGTTGGGGAATCCACATTAAGACCACGGCCTTAGCCTCTGGAGGCATGGATTCAGGGAGAGCAGGGAACCTGTGGAGTAATGTGGTTGGTTACCCAAGGCCCGAAGCTTCTGTACTGAGGAAGGGTCAGCACCCATGCAGGGGCATGGCAGGAAAGAGTCTCTCCTCCCTTTGGAGACAAGAGTGTTGTTTGTGACTGTGTAGTAGTGTTGCGTCAGCTGCGATGCCAGCCCTCCCCTCATATGAAGGACCACGCACCAGAAAGCCCACAGAGTGGAGCGGCTAGAGAATCAAAGAATGTGAGAGAAACTGCGTGATAAAGGTTCACGGCTGAGGTAACACGGGAGGGAGGGTCGTTTCTGTTTGTCAGGATCTGTTTGTATAGGATCTCACCCTATAGCCCAGGTTGGCTTGGAACTCACCGGATAGCTGAGGCTGGCATCTAACACTTGGTAATCCCTTGCCTTTGTCTCTCAGATGCTGGTCTTATACCTGGCCTGTAGCGTGTCTTACTGGGTGCTGTAATGCTCCTACTAAATACTAGGAGTTCTTTCAAAAACTGGACCTTGTTCCTGTCTATTAAAAAAAATTTGGTGGGCACATGAGGAGAAAATCTGGGGTGGAAGAGGGGTAAAGGGAGGAGTGAATTTCTCTGTTCTAGATGACAGTGGGAAAGGGGTGCGTGTATGTGTGTGTGTGTGTGTGTGCGTGCGCGTGCGTGCATGTGTGTGTATGGTGTATGTGTGTGTACATGCGCACGTGTGTGCGTGTGCATGCACGCGTGCATGTGTGTATGTGTGTGCACGCATGCGTGTGTGTGCGCACGCGTGCATGTGTGTGTGTGTAGGTACGTGTGTGTGTGTGTGTGTGTGTATGTGCGTGTGTGTGTGTGTGTATGTGTGTGTGCACATGCATATGTTTGCGAGCATGCATGCGTGTGTATACATGCACGTGTGTGTGCATGTGTGCACGCGCGTGCATGTGTGTATGTGTGTGCATGTGCGCATGTGTGTATGTGCGTGCATGTGTATGTGTGTGTACGTGCGCGCGTGCGTGTGTGTGTGTGTGTGTGTGTGTGTGTGTGTGTGTGTGCATGCGTGCGTGCGTGTAAGAGAGGGAGAGAGAGAGAGAGAGAGAGAGAGAGAGAAAGAGCTAGGATCACAAACTCATGTCACCATGCCTGGTTTGTTTTTTTTTTAATTGGGTGTTAGAAATAAGGCCCTCAGCCGGGTGGTGGTGGCGTGGCGCACCCTGTAATCCCAGAACTCTGGGAGGCAGAGGCAGGGGAATTTCTGAGTTCGAGGCCAGCCTGCTCTACAGAGTGAGTTCCAGGACAGCCAGGGCTATACAAAGAAATCCTGTCTCGAAAAAAAAACCAAATCCGAAAAAGAAAAAAAAGAAAGAAATCAGGTCCTCATGCCTGATGGGAGCAGTTTGCTGACCCCAAGCTATCTCTTCAGCCCCTGAAAAGATTTTTGTTTTAAATCACATATTTGAAAACACTACCCTCTTGCTTGAAGTCTTGCCCAGGGCTTTTCTGTGCTTTTCCAATAAGGATGAAGGCTTTATTCTCATGGCCTGTGAAGCCAAGAAGGATCTGGCCTGCTTCCCTCCCTGGCCTTATCCTGTATCCGTCTCCACACTAGCCCTTCACTGATCTTGGAGTTTCTCAAGTCTCTTCCCTCCCTCAGCCTCAGCCTTTTGCCTACTGGTCCCTTTCTCTTTACATCCCAACCCTGCCCCACTGGTTTCTGCCTCTACCTCCTTGGTCCAAACAGACTTTCTTCTCCTACAGGATAGATCCACAGAATTCTTCAATGCCTCTGAGTATTTCCCTTTCCCAGCACGGAGCATACACCCTCGTAGCTCCTCATGGGAGCTAGGCTCCTCTCTCCTCCTCATGACCGACACTGAAGAAACAAACAGAACATAAAAATAGTAAAATGCTATAAATACTGTGAAGGAATAGTTTATCATAACATTTCACTAAGGACATTGTGCATGTGTGTGTGTCTGTCTGTCTGTGTATGTATGTGTGTGTGTGCACATGCACGTGTGCGTATACACAAATATCCATGTGATCATACGTGCATCCAAATGTGTGTGTCCATTTTTCACACAAATGGGTCCTTAGAATCATTTTTGAATGGATGAATGAAGAAATGATAAGTAAGAATTCTCTAGTTTGAAGAGAGAATAAAGAACCATTCAGACTGAGAAAGGGACACATGCAGAAATGTAGAGGTTAGGGCTGGGGGTGTGGCCCAGGAGGCAGAGTGCTTGTCCTGCATGCCAGAGGCCCTGGGTTCCTTCTCCAGTACCACATAAACAGGGCATAGTGGTACACGCCTGTAATGCCCGCATTGGGGGGGGGGTGTAGAAGTGGAAGGATCTTAAGTTCAAAGTCTTCCTTAACTATAGAGAACATTTGAGGCCAGCTGGGGCTATGTGGGGCCCAGTCTCAGGAAGAAAGAAAGAAAAAGGGCATGAATGGAAAGTACCTGTCAGTTATCTAGAAACAGGAACAGCAGAGACTCTCTCCTTTGCCATGACGTTGTGAACGTAGATGGGATCCCACCTGTCATTTTGGATTTCTTCCTGACTGGATGTTGGAGTGGGCAGTAGATTCAAAGGTTGCTAGCCAGTGTCTACTCATCCAGCCTTGTGCTAGGTTGGTCAGTCTGTCAGTTAAAGCAGGAAATAATAAAGAGAGCTATATATATCTTTCTAACATTTTATTCTGGCTTAGAATCTACACATGGCCACTTGCTAATCTTTGGGTAATGGGCCAGGGCCTTTCCTTAAGAGTGGAATCCTTCACCCTTGAACAAGTACATATTGAATTGTGTATGGAGTTCAGCATCAGCTTCTTTAAAAGAAAAAGAAAAAAAAAAGAAACCTGAGGCTGGGGACAGCTTTATGGGTTGAGTTCTTGCCACACAGGCATGGGGATCTGTGTTCAGGGTCCTAGCACCCATGTCAAAAGCCAAGTGGACCATGTATCTGTACAATCTGAGAGGACCTGAGAGGTAGACTCCTTGGAGCTCACTGGTCTGTCAGCCTAGCCCAGTAAGGGAGCTTCACTCCAGTGAGAGCCTGTCTCAGAGTATGAAGGAGAGAGATGGAGGAAGACACTTAACATCAACCTCAGACATACACATACGCATACACAAACACAAACATGTACACATACACGCAGGTAGATTCACCAGCACATGCAAGAACACACAAACACATGAAACTTCAATGTTCTTGTAAAACAACATCACCAATCCACACCATTGTTAATGGATTCTCGGGTTTGTGGTACACCCATATAACAGTTCCGAGCACTGTCTCTTAGGCAAGAACAACTGGTTTGCAATTCTGGGTGCAAGGTTATCCTAATGTGGGCAAGTTTCATAGCTTCTTTGTACCTCCATTCTCTCAGTATCCACATCAGAGCATTCTTGGGAAGATCAAACGACACCTTGTGTCTTAGAGCCTGACATGTAGTGTGCTGTTTTCCATCTGTGACACCCCCCCCCCACATACTGAGTCCAAAATCACCTTAAAGGGGGATCACCTTACAGAGCTCTCAAGGAATTTGAGTAGCAGCCTCAGAAATGACAAGTCTCTTCTTTTTAGCCCTGGAGATTACATAGTAAATTGTGTAAACATAGTGCTGCTGAGGAAATACACAAATTTTAGACTGATCACAATGACTAACTTGTGAGTGTGGGTGTTTGCTTGTACCAGAGAGTGGTCCAGGCCCTCGAGCATCCCGGCGCTGCGGCCACTAGCTAGCTTGTTCCAGTGGGAATGGGAAGTTTCAGTTAGCCCAGGAGGTCAGTACAGACGAGGTGGGTTAGGAGAGCGTCTACTCTTGCATGGCAACCTCTGTCCTGACAGCTTTGCTCTCCCTTGCTCCCATTACAGCAATGCTTTAATCTCATCAACTCCCAAACCCATGCCAGACCTTTAATCTCCCTGAGCATCAAAAAGAAGAATGTTCTCTTATGTAACTTAAAATAAAAATAATACCAACCTGTAAAATAAGCCTAAAAGGAAGTTCAAGAACGTTCTGCCTTTCCCCATGGTGATTATTTAAAGGTTTAATTTTTTTTTCAAATTTTTTTCTTGAAGATGCTAGTGTGAGGGTCACTTTGCCCTGCTGACATGCTAGGGATTTTATCAACCGAGTAAGCAGGGACTGCCTTTGGCTTCTATTCCTTCTCATTCTCTCAGCCTTCTGTAGCTACTTCCCTGTTGGGTCAGTACCTAACTGTCTACCACTAAACTGCTCCCTTGCTTTTACAGCCCCCCATTTCCTTTTATACATTTCCTCACCCAGGACCCAGGCAACAAACCCCCAAAACATCCCATATATTGAACTGGCATGACTTTCCATGTTCCATGTAGAAGTGTTTATCTGAAACCCAGTGTTCTAGTTCCATGTTTCTGTTGCTGTGATAAAGCATCCTGATATAAAGTCACTGAAAAGAGGAAGGGTGCCGGGTGGTGGTGGCGCACACCTGTAGTCCCAGCACTTAGGAGGCAGAGGCAGGCGGATTTCTGAGTTCGAGGCCAGCCTGGTCTACAGAGTGAGTTCCAGGATAACCAGGGCTATACAGAGAAACCCTGTCTCAAAAAAACCCAAATCCAAAAAAGAAAAAAAACCAAAAAGAAAAAAAAGAAAGAAAAGAGGAAGGGTTTATTTTGTCTTACAAGTCCAGGTGTTAGTTCATTATTTCAGGGAAGTCAAGGCAGAAACTCAAAGCATCAGATTCACAGTAAAGGGCAGAAAGGGTGAATGCACGGATGCTTGCTTGCTTGCTTGCTCGCTTTCAGCTGGCTTTCTCCTTACTTCTACTGCTCAGGACCTAGGGAATGGTACTGCCCACTCCTGTATCAATTAACAATCAAGACAATTCACCCACAAGCCAACATGATCTAGATAAGTCTTCATTGAGTCTCTCTTCCCAGGTGACTCTAGGTTGGGTCAAGGTGACAGTTAAAACTAACCAGCACACCAACAAACTTGGGAATCTTCAACAAATAAGCAGGCTTCATCCCATACAAATAAGTCCAGTCACCACAAAAGGGCTTGCAGGATGGGAGAAACAATGGCTGACCTGACATGGAACTGTATAAATGATGGTGAAATAGGACTCGAAGAAGAAACAGAGCCCAACAGGGAATTGTGGTAAGGAAGGTTTTATTGTTGCATATAACACAAAGTAGAGTCAATGCATGGCAGTGGTTGGTACCTGAGAGGGACTGAACCGGTGCTTCCTGTAAACTAACTAGGTGGTGTTGGAGGCTCTGAGACAAAGATATTAGTTTATTTGAAAGAAGGATGAAAATAGATATCTGTTAGGGTGGGAGTTGAAATACAAAGAGGCAGAGTAGGCAATAATAGATGAGTCCAGCCAGAAACTACTGCGGGCAACTACTGCTTAATCCCATCATAAAACCTGGAAGCCAGCACAAGACTCTCTCCTCACAGTTACCGCTCCCAAGGGCAGAGGGAGCCCAGGTTGTTCATACAGGTTCTCCCAGGTCATCAATTGAAGGCCTGGATTCACTGATGTTTCCAGTCCACTCAGTGGAGCCAATGAGGCTGCAAGAAGAAGCTTCAAGGCCAATGAGTACAGCTACTGACAGCTTCCTACCTGAAGTACGAAGGACATGGGCAGGGGCCGGGCAGCCACCGCTGTCACGTTTTCAGCTGCGGGAGCTACAAGCTGCAGAGTGATAGTAAATTGGAAGTGAGACGTGGAGAGAATGAATGTAGACACCTGTCTCGGGATGCCTGGCTGAAGAAAGGAGCATTAGCCATGTCAGGAGGCTGACTGTGGGGTAGGGAAGGAGGGAACACACCCTCCCAGGGCCGTTCACTGAGGGACTCCATTTCTCAAACTATTTCTTACCTCAGGGTCTTACTTCAGCCTTGCTCAACCAATGTCCAGTGTTTTCCTCCTCCCTATGGGAAGACTCCTGCTCAGCAGCCTTTTCCAGTCTCCTGTGCCCAGCAAGTCTAAGCCGGGGAGAGGGGAAGAAATTCCGGCGTGTGCCAGGGAAGATGTGGAGCACTGTGGCTAGATCTGCATCCTGAGAAAGCCAAAGTCCAGAAGACCCGCTCCCGGGGACTTTCCACTTGGGGCTCCTGGCAGTCCTAGCCTGTGCTCTCATGTGAGAAAATCTCGATAATTGGTTTGGTTTGCGTGTGGCAGGAACAACCCCCAAAGAAACCTTCCTGTGACATTCATCTGAAGTGTGGCTCTTAATTTGATTAATGTGTATCTTTTAGCTGAAGCATAAGCTCGAGAGGCAAGGATTGTGATCATTTAGCGCTCTCCCTAGCACCCGGGGCCTCGTCAGTAATCAACAAATATTTGCTTATGTAGAAAAAAAACAAACAGGAAATGCCGTCTATTGATGGGACCGAAACCAAGAAAACGAAGAAGCTAGAAAATTTTATCTCCCTAGAAGTGGACTTTATATGATGCTAATGATTTAAGTTTACAGGCCCCTTACTGCATAGATTCCTTTCACGACCTTGGAACAGGCTTTAGCAATTTTTATGAATTTGCTTGTTAGTTGAGATAAAGTCTCACTCTGTAGCCCATGCTGGCCTGGAATTCTCTGTGTAGCCCAGGGTGGCCACAATCAATCCTGCTGCATCAGCCTCCCAAAGTGCTAAGATTATAGAGTGAGTCTCAATATCTGGTTTAGTTTTCCAGGGTCACTTTTCTTTTAATTTAATTAAAATCAAGACCACCATTTTCCCTCTGACTTTGTACTTGCCCATTCCAGAGTGGCTTTAGAGAAGCTGTGGGTATCTAGGGATATGGTTTGGGATACTGAGTTGGGAATATATTTTTGTTTAAGTGTAATGGTATGTCTCACAGTGTTTTTTTGCGCAGACAAACAGCTGTCTATCCTGGTATACAAAGGGATCTCAGGACAGCTGCCCATTCTCTTAAGTCCCTGTATCAGGGCACATGGTTCGTGGCCCAGGCTCCTAGGGAGGCCTACGTCATCGCTCCTGTGGCATCCTATAGTGAAGAGAGACATGTCCTAAAATCTATGGATCCAGGCTACAGAAATGGCTGAGCAGTTAAAAAAACATTTGCTGCTCTTCCAGAGGACCTGCATTTAATTCCCAGCACCTACATGGTATCTCACAACTATCTATAATTCCAGTTCCAGGGAATTCAACACTCTCTTCTGATCTCCATGGACAGCAGGCACACATGTATGTGGTGTACAAGCATACATACCAGCAAAACATCCATGTACTAAAAAAAAAAAAAATCACTAATTAATTAAAAAAAAAAAAAAAAACCTATGGACCCAGTGAGACATACTTACACCTGTAATCTTAGCACTTGGGAAACTGAGTCAGGAGAATTATGACTTTTAGAGGCTAGTGTGAGCTTTTAAATAGCAAGGCTCTGTCTCAAAATAATACGGCCAAAAGGCTGGGTCCTGGAACCCAGTCATCATACACATAAAACTGTAAGTGGAAATTCAGATACTCAGTGATGTCTGGCCAACATGAAACCTCACACCCATGAGAAATCCTCTTCCTACACAGTATGCCTTTATAAGTGTGTCCTGCATTTTTCTCTCTTTTAAGGGAATTGCCTAAAATAGGATGCTTTAAGTCCCTGTGTTTATTTGGCATAAACTTGTAGTGCTACTACTAGTACTGAATATATTATTGAGTACAGTGATGTATTTTGAACATCTCCAATACCATCACATCACCAACAGTGACTTGAAATACACCACCATGCAGCTATATCTAGGATATCAACAGCAAACCAGTGGCTGAAGAGACAAGGCAGCTTAAGGCTCTGGGTTCGACTCTCCAATAACACCCACACAAATTAATTAATTGTAAATTAAATTACATTGTAAATTAATCAAAAAGCTAGTAAATCTGTAAAAAAAAGTGCCAACAGTAAGTGGGACAGCGGTGGTAGAAAAAAAACTGAATTATCTTTGTATTTTCTATACAGAAAATGGTGTTTCAGAATTTTCATTTATATAGTCAGCGCCTACAGCCCCTGAAGTATAGTAAATAAACACTGAGCATGTATCAAATAATTGATTGAAGAAGTATTATTAAAAAGCTTTTCTTCGGGCTGGAGAGATGGCTCAGTGGTTAAGAGCACTGACTGCTCTTCCGAAGGTCCTGAGTTCAAATCCCAGCAACCACATGGTGGCTCACAACCATCCTTAACAAGATTTAATGCCCTCTCCTGGGCATCTGAAGACAGCTACAGTGTACTCACATATAATAATAAATAAATCTTTAAAAAAAAAAAAAAGCTTTTCTTCTAGTCTGGCATAGTGAAGAGACATGAAACGTGTAGAATAAACAGGAAGCCCCTGGCACCCTCCCCAATTCACCTTTCCTGAAAGGGGTTGGGGCCTCTTTCCCCCAAAATAAGATTGTGTCAAAACAAACAAACAAAACACCACCACCACAACAACAAAACCTTACTTTGAACCAATTGGATTTGTAATTTTGTTTTGAAGAACCCACAGAGTTGTGTATGCTAAACTCACCCAGATCCCAGCAAACACAGATCAGACCCATGTTTTCCCTTCCTCTTCCTCACATGCATGACGTCTTAATTTCCTCTCCTGTTGCTCTGGTAAACTACTGAAACAAAAGCAACCTCTAGGAGAAAGGGTTTATTTAGTGGCATCAGGGAAGCCACACCAGAGGAGCTTGAGGGAGCTGGGCATAGCATGTCTGCAGTCAGGAAGCATGGTGCTAACAGGCTGCTAACGCTCTGCTGTCCTCCTCCACCCCATCCCATCCAGCATCCCCTGCGTCAGGAGTGCTCCCGCCCACCACCAAGAGGATCTGTCCACATCAGTTAGCATACTCAGTCTTCCACAGGTATGGCATGGAGGCCCATTTCCTAGGTGATCCTGTCAAGTTGACAGGCTAACATACCATGCTTGGGAATGTGAAGCACTTTTATTTTCAGAGTCCCTTCCAACCATAATCAGCTGGAGTCCAGCCTGCTTTTTAGACGGACCTTTTTTGTTTTACAGGATGAATTTCTAGAGTTCCCCTGGAACTGGACATCACTGAGTGACTCATAGAACTTGAGTTTTAGTCTTCCTGGGTCTCTTCATTCCTGAGTCACTCTGACACAGGCTCCGGGGACAGAGACCCCTTCTTTCCCATGTGACTGCCTCTAGAATAGAGGCAGTGTTGAAAAGAGAACCAGATGTGTGCACAGCTTGAGTAATGACCCTTTGAGCCTTCTAGTCTCTTCCAGTTGAGTCACTGAAGTATGGCAGAATGGAAAAAGACATGGACAGCAGAGAATGGCTAGAGACCTGTTCAGTGGCATTGGCCACAGCATGGGGTTTTGTTTCTTGAATGCAAATATCTAAGGGTCACCTTAGATGTAGCTAATCTAGGCTGAACTTGTGTGTGACTTGGCTCCTAGTTGGTTCCATGTGCCCTTCGTGCAAATGGTGTCCTGGTGATAGACAGCAGGAGCCCAGGAGGCTGCGGCCAGCCTTGTAGCCACATCTCAAGCACCCTCTTACATCATTCAGTGTTACATCGGTTGAAGCAGTTTCACTGCCAAAACCAAAGTCAAGGCAATGAATGGCACTCTACTCAACTCTGAAGAGGAAGTGTGGCATCTCTGTGGGCAGGGAAGGTGGAGGAGAGGGTGTTTGACAAACAATATTCCGGTGATGCCTCATGACTGTCCTCAGCCTCCTCACAGCCAAATCTTCAGCCTCCTGCAGTCACCCCCCAAACCACGGCCTTAGTTCACCTTGCTATATCTAGCACCTAACTCTTCTGGGTCCTCTGAGCCACCTGCCCAAAATGCTAGTACAGTCCACTAACTGCTCTTCTTGTCCGGGTCTTGTCATTTCCCAAGCCATCACACTGAGCCACCAGCTGTCATCGTAATCTCACCAGCTGCCCTTCTTCATTGCTGGAAGCTGTTCTGTATTGCTGCATTCGTGGTATGTGCCTGGCACGGAGAGCTTAGGATGGCAGAAACTGCTGGGTTTCAACTTTGACTTGCCTGCCTCCTGTCTGACACACAGTGAAACAGCAGTAAGTTAACTTGAGAAGAAGCAGAGGAGGAGGGTGGCTTCCAGTTGAGGTATATGTGATGTTAGAGCTGTTCTCTTCCTACTCTCCTGGTATATCATGGAAGACAGCTATGCTCCCTGAGACCCTACCAACACTCTCGTAATGTCCCTAGTCACTGGTGCGGCTGATAAAAATAGGTGACAGTTCATACCCTCCCTACACCAGGGGAAGACTGGGTTACTCCATCTAAAGAATCTTTCTTCCCAGCCGGGCAGTGGTGGCACATGTGTGTAATCCCAGCACTCTGGGAGGCAGAGGCAGGCGGATTTCTGAGTTCGAGGCCAGCCTGGTCTACAGAGTGAGTTCCAGGACAGCCAGAGCTATACAGAGAAACCCTGTTTCTAAAAAACCAAATCCAAAATAAAAGAAAAAGAAAAAAAAGAAAAAAGAAAAGAAAAGAAAAAAGAAAAAAGAAAAAGAAAAGAAAAGTTGCAAGAATCTTTCTTCCCAAATCACAATAGTATGTCTTACTATTCTTTATGTCTTTAATTCTTCTAAAATGGAAAAGTCCAGAGATGGTAGAAAGTTGGGCACAGTAAATCTGTTATGAGAACTGTATATGTCTTGGTTCCCCCCACACACACACACTTTATGGTTAGTAGAAATCCAAAGGGGTTTAACATTGTACCGAGGGAGGGTACTGCTGGTGGAACCTTAGATGGTTCAGTTTCAGGAGAGGGCAAGTTTGCCTGTCGACCCTGCAAGCACCCACAGAAGTTCTTCAACATATCTTGTGAAGAAGGCCAGGACAGAGTAACCAAAGTGTGTGTGTGTGTGTGTGTGTGTGTGTGTGTGTGTGTGTGTGTGTGTGAAAAACGAGACATACATGTGAGTCATGATTGCTTTAAACAAGATGGAGAGAAACAGAAAGAAAGAAAGAAAGAAAGAAAGAAAGAAAGAAAGAAAGAAAGAAAGAAAGAAAGAAAGAAAGAAAGAAAGAAAGAAAAAAGTTAATAACTTTTGTTTTGCTTTGGGGAGGATTGAGCCAGAGAGCAGAAGTGAAAGGAAGACTTGGTTTTCCTTATATATTCTTTTTGTACTTAAATTTTTAATTCTATGCAGAATGGAATTGTATAACTTAGTTTCCTCATGTCATAAGTTTTAAAAAATTGCTTAGATATCATAAATAATATCAAAAGATCACAACAAACTGGAGGACATTTACTATATAATATGGCAAAGGACTGTTTTCTTTAATCTCTACAAAGAGTTTGTAAATCAGCTTTTCTTTTTGAATTGAGAGGCAGAATAATAAGCCAGCTGTGGTGGCTCATGCTTTTAAACCCAGTACTCAGTAGAGAAAGGTGGATCTCTGTGAGTTCAAGATCTGACTGATCTGTGTAGGGCACCAAATAGTGAGACCCTGTCTAAAAACAAAAACAAAAACAAGCAAACAGAACCAGAGAGGGGAGGGGAGGAGGAGGAAGAGGAGGAGGAATAAAAACACTGCTTTCAGGATCAATACAAATGACCAGTGTTATGAAGGAGAGAGCACTGCAGTCTAGAACTTGTGTGAACTTGCAGTGATCCCCCTGCCTCTGTCTCTCAAGTGCTGTGATTACAGGAATGTGCCATCATACCTGCCTTAAAACTTCTTAAACTTCTTTATATTTTATATATGGGTATTTTCCTGCGTGTCTGCCTGTGCACCAGCTATGTCCCTGGTGCCCACAGAGGCTAGAAGAGGGCATCATGGGTACTTGGAATCAATCCTAGGTCCTCTGGAAAAGTAGCCAGTGCTCGCCATCTCTCCAGCAGTCCCCTCTCCCACCACACCCTGGGACCTGGATTTAACTAAATTTTTTTTTTTTTTTTTTTTTTTTTTTTTTAGTTTTTTTGTTTTTTTAAACAGGAAATTCAGAAGGAATCTTTTGGAGGAGAATTGAACCCTATTATTAGATGTGTTTAAATGGAGGCTAAATTGACCAAGTATTACGGCTGATGACGGGTTCTTTCAGCCATAAAGGAAAGGTTCCTAGCACCTGAGGATATAGATTCTTTTGAGTCCTTATGGTCTTTAATTCTTTGTGGTGCTGGTGGAGGGGGTTGATAAGGCCCAGCAGCCCAGGCCAACAGGGGAGGAGGGTAGAAGTTCTCCCACAACTCCTCAAAAACTCAGCACTTGGAGCGGGGAGGGGGACCTGGAGCTCATTTCTCAAACCTCATACTTCCTCTCTAGGGACAGAGTCCCAGATCTACCTCTTAACGACACTGTAAGTTTATTAATATGCCATTCTTTCAATCAATCAATATTTAAGGAGTTCCCCTGTGTCAGACACAGCTCCATCCCCGTGCTACACACATTAATCAAACATTTCCCAGACAAATGTAAAATTACAATGGTGGCGGCACTATAAGATACAATTATGCAGATTGTGCATGAGAGCCTCAGAGGAGGTGGCCAGTAGGGTGGCCATGTGGCTCAGTGGGTAAGGTTCTTGCCTGGCACGCACAAAGCAGTGGGTTGTATCTGAAGCAACTCCAGTGGGGCCGCATGCCCATAATTTCAGCACACGGGAGGTGGAGGCAGGAGGATCAGAAGTTCAAGGTCATCTGTGAGTTTGAGGCCAGACTGGATTACATGAGATCTTTTCTCAAATAAATAAATAAATAAATAAATAAATAAATAAAGTGACTGGACAAGAATTTGGGAAATATTCCACCAATGAGGATGACGTAAGAGTTTAGACAACAAGGAAAATCATAAGAGGCAGAGGCAACAGCAATGGCTGTACTGGAGCTCTCTCCATAGATTGGGCTGGTCTTGAACTCAGAGACCCACCTGCCTCTGCCTCTAGAGTGCTGGAATTAAAGGCGTGCGCCGCCACCACCAGGCTTCAGCTTCCTTCTTAAGGAGCTTCATACAGCAGGGATCGTGATAAGGACTTTGTGTGGAGAGCTGATAGAGACTAAGGATGGAGAGAGACTGGTATGCAACGAGGCTACGGTGTGCTCCAGCGTTAAAGAATGCGGTCATTGGCCAGCAGTATGGCTCAGCCAATGTCAGCTGTGCAAACTTGGGGAACTGAGTTCAATCCCTGGAACACACACAAAGGTGGAAGGCGAGGACTGACTCCACAAAGATGCCTGCTCTCGACATGCATAACACACACACACACACACACACATCACCACCACCACCAATAATAATTTAAAATAATCCATTGATTACCTTGAGAACAATAGAAAACCTTTAGGGGTCTGGGGATGGTGGGAAGGAGTCTTGGTGAGATGCGGGTTTCGAACCCTTTGCTCTGGATTCAGAGCACCACGCGAATGGGAGGGAGCCAAGTGTAGATGCACACCGGATAGAGGACAGGGTAGGACGTAGGAGATGCAGCTGTTGAGACAGCAGAAGCTGAGGGGCGCCTGTGGGCACCCGTGGGATGTGTCCAGGAGCCGCGGCTGACCGCTGACGTGAAGGCATATTTATTTAGAGGAGGAAAAAGAAAGATAAGGATGGGTAGAAGAGAAGAAAAACCGCCCAGTCCCCCCTTCTGTGGGCTCATGCTCCTTCTGTCTGCTCACATCTGTCTGTCTCCACACGTCCTACCCCTCCCCACTTACTGGGTGGAACGATCCTGTACCCGACATTGGCAGCTTCTTGACCTTTGAATTTCTAAATCCATTATTGTCGCTGCAGTGCTGTATATGGTCTCATGACCCCACCACCAACTTTATCATTAAGAACACACCAGCCTTGGCCTGGGGATGTAGCTCAGGGGAGCACTTGCCCGGCACACACGAGGCCCAGCTCCCTAAAACAGCAGACTTACAGGGAGTATGTGGGCGGGTACGTCCAACCTTCTGAAATTGCAGCCCAATATGGTCATCCACAAAGTTTATGCATGAGAGCTGTGAAATCTAGTTATGAGGAGGGGAGGGGGAGAAGGGAGAGAGGGGGAGAGAGAGAGAGAGAGAGAGAGAGAGAGAGAGAGAGAGAGAGAGAGAGAGGAAGAATGGATGGACAGGTTACATTCTCATGCTTTAAATAGATTTCTGGTTTTGTGTGGGGCTGCCTGCCTGGTTCCCCTCAGCTCTATGCAGCTGGATGCAGCCCACCTGAGGGAAAGTGGCCAGCTCTAGCCAACCCCTAGGGCGGGGCTTGTGGACCACGCCCCTGAGGCCAGCTGCTGCTGCCATATTTCAGGAAGCTGCCTCCCCAGGTCTCTCTTTAATGATGCCGGCATGGTACCATGGTCGGTTCCTTCCTTTCCAAACTGCATTTCTTTGAATTCTGAAATTTGTTTCTAAATCCCTTTTCTTAGTCTCTTTCAAGGACTTATAGTTCTCAAGAGCTGTCTTCCACCCTTCCGCACTCCTCTGCCAAGACCATTCTATCCAGTCTCTATGATATCACTTCTTTATGGTCTATATCCTGCTTAGAACTCTCCAGGAATGTTATCTCCAAGTGCTGGCTCAATAGTTCTGTCAGGCACGTTGGAAGCATTCATTAAGTATTTGTCAAACAAATGATGAAAATCTCATATGTATCACATGACTTTCCTATGCCACCCCTCGAAAAACAAACAAACAAACAAATAAACAAACAAAACCCTCTTGTTCTGGGCAAAGGCACCAGCTACTGAGCCTGCCGATCTGCATGGTGAGAAAACCAACTCCTGCAGTTGATCCTCAGGTCTCTACCCATGTGCCCAAACATTTACACACACCCAATGTGCCCACACACTCATACACACACCCATGTGCCATGTGCCCACACACTCATATGCACACCCATGTGCCATGTGCACACACTCACATACACATCCATGTGCACACACTCACATACATCCATGTGCCCACACACTAATGTACACACCACGTACCCACACTCATATAAGTGCCATGTGCTCATGCACTTATATACACACACACAAAGTAACTATAAAGTATGTATGTTTGTAAAATCTTCACACACACACCCTTTCCTCCTAAACCATTTCTTGTTTTCTCTTCTTTTTTTTTTAAGATTTAATTATTTAATGTATGTGAGTACACTGTTGATGTCTTCAGACATACCAGAAGAGAGTATTAGATGCTATTACAGATGGTTGTGAGCCACCATGTGGTTGCTGGGATTTGAACTCAGGACCTCTGGAAGAGCAGACAGTGCTCTTAACCTCTGAGCCATCTCTCCAGCCCCTTGTTTTCTCTTCTTACTGTAAGTAATGGTAGCTTCTCTATCTGGTTATCATATTAAACGTCAAGATCTAATTTTATTTCTGTGTTTAGGTACTTACCATGATTTTCCTTTCTTCAACTCTTTTTTTTTTTTTTTTGATTTGGTTTTTTCGAAACAGGGTTTCTCTGTATAGCCCTGTCTGTCCTGGAACTCACTCTGTAGACCAAGCTGGCCTCGAACTCAGAAATCCACCTACCTCTGCCTCCCAGAGTGCTGGGATTACAGGCGTGCAGCACGACTGCCTGGCATGATTTTCCTTTCTTATTGGTGTGTGTGTGTGTGTGTGTGTGTGTCCAGAGGACAATTTAGTTTTAGGTGGTATCACCAGACCTGTTTTTTTTTTGGGGGGGGGAGGGTGTTTTGTTTGTTTGTTTGCTTGTTTGTTTGTTTGTTTGTTTGTTTGTTTTGAGACCAGGTCTTTTACTAGCCTGAAACTTTAAAAGTAGCCGGCTGGCTGACCAGTAGGCATCCATCCTCCAGTCTCCACTTCCCCAGCAGTGAGTTTGTAAGTGTGCTACCACACCAGACTTTTCTTTCCTTTTTAGTGAACTTGAGTTGGAGGGATCAAACCGAGGTGCTGTGCTGTGTGGCAGGCTGGTACTGGCTGAGCATCTCTCTCACCAGCTTTCCTTCTTACTGTAACTCACCTTTGTCACTGCAGTAGAGTAGGCCTATAACCTTGTCTAGGAAGCCTTCCTCTGGCCCCCTTATTAGTGCATAGATGTATGTATATTCATATGTATGTATATCTGTTCATGTGTGCATATGTTAAAATTCACATAAAAATCACCATTCAATCATTTTGAAGTTAGCGTATACATGAGTCATTTTTGAAATACATAAATGTTTGTCACATACTAGTAGCCACTTATTTCCATCACCACTAAAAGGCATTCCATACTTGCAAATTCCCCCACTTTTCTATCTCCTGGCATCTCTTGCTTCCATGGTGTTGTCCAGTAAGACATCAGGCATAAGTAAACTTCTTTTACGGATTCTTTCATTAAGCATAATGTTTTCGAGTTTTACTGTTAGTATAGCATATTTTGATCCTTCCTTCCTTCCTTCTTTTGGATATAATACCCCATTACATGACTCTCCTGTTTGTTCATTCATTCAGAAGTAGGTGAGTATTTAAGCTGTTTCTACTTCTCACCCATGGTGAATGATGCTACCGTGGAGATTAATGTGCAGAGTTTTGTGTGAAAACATGTTCTGAGTCCTCTTGAGTATATGCCTAGAAAGTAGCATCCCTGGGCCCTGTGGTTCCTCATTAGCATCGTGAAGAACCGGCAAGTGTTGTCTGTAGGTGCTGCACTCAGCTGTGTGAGCATTCTGGTTTCCACACATCCTCAGCCATACTAGCAGGAAAGGAGTGGCATCCGATCCAACCTTGCTTTGGACTTCCATCCCTAGTGGCTAATGATGTTGAATATTGTCCTAGTTTGGTTTCTGCTAATGTGATGAAACACTGACCAAAACTGTCTTGGGGAAGAAAGGGTTTACTTGCCTTATAGGTTGAAGGAAGCCAAGGAAGTAAGTCAAGGCAGGAACTTGGAAGCAGGAACTGAAGCAGAGGTCCTCAGGACACGCTGCTTCCTGGCTTGGTCTCTGTGGCTTGCTCAGTCTGCTTTCTTATATAACCCAGGACCATCTATCTGCCCAGAGGTGGTAGAGCCCACGGTGGACTGGGGCCTCCCACATCAATCAGCAATCAAGAAAATGCACCACAGACTTGCCTACGGGCCATACTGATGAAGATGTTATCTCAGTTGAGGTTCCCTCCTCTCTGACCTTGTGTTTCAGCCATGTTGAGCCCAGGAATAGTCAGGAGGGGATTGTTTTCTAACAACTCATTCTCCAAAGATATGTGAGTAGTTCTGAACCAGAGCGGAGGAAGCATGTCCCCTGACCGTGGAAAGGGGAGGTGGGCTTCTGACCCTGCTGCTTCTCCTCTCACAACCTTTGCCTCTTCAGCTCATGCCGTGCGGACTCTTTCTCTCCAGGCCACAAAAGTCCTGGATTGGACTCTACGCGCGGGAAGGTTCTTGCCTTTGCACCTCCCTGGCTGTGAGTTCTGTTTCCATCATGTCCCCTGCCTCCCTGGGACTACAGTAGGAGAGTGCCTAGGCTGGGAGGAGGCAGGTGGGCAGGGGCATAGCAGGCAATTTGTTCTGTGAGCCTGTTCCCTCTTTAGTCTGACTGCAGAGGGCTGGAAAGTCGGCCTCTATTGTGATTAAGTTATAATTTAAGGCAGTGAACATGTGCTCTGCTGGCGGCTATAAAGATTCAAATCATAAAGTTTTACAGTGGAACGGTTTCTGTAAAAGCATCGTTAGGAAGTGGGAGCCATGCCTTTAATTCTTATGACATATGGGGCTGCCTGGTTTGTTTTGGTTTCAGTGAAGTTTAGTAGGGTGATGGGCTGGCTAATTAAAGTCAGCCTTCTTCCTTCCCTTGCGTGCGTGCTGTGCCCAGCAGAGGACAATAGCGAGAGATGGAAAGTGTTTCCTTTACTTCTGTTCTTCTGTCAGCTTCTCGGGACAAGGAGTGCTTAGGAATCAAGAGGTCTCTTCCAGCTGAGTGAGTGCCGGGCTTTGGACAGTTGACATCTTCCTCTGTCTCTTACTGGCCTGAGGCAAACTTAGCAAAGACACAAGCCCAGCTGGAAGATAATTTCACTCAGGGGATCAAGGAGAGAGTGGGGCTCTGTAACTAGGCCAGTGGTAGGAAGAGACTCTAAGTGCGGTGGTTCTCCTACCCAACTTCCACTTAACCTTGCCAGGCTAACGGCACGCGCTGTGCCCTGTACAAAGCAAACGAAGTGACGCCTGCAGCAAACTCTTGTCTCACTGTCACTCTTGCTATTGCTGTGAGGCTGTGCAGGCACTCGGCTGCTCCTCCCCGTCCTCTCCTGGGCTTCCCAGAACCAGCTGCACTTGTCCCCAGCCCTCTGTACATCACGAGCGGTGGTTACTGTAATTGCCCAATTTCATTATGTATTTTGTAAACTCAACAATAGAAAATTAGAATAATTTTTCTTTCCTCCTGTGAAAGTCAAGTTGAAACCAAGGATGAATGGTTAAAAGAGTTGCTGTTGAGTGGTGTGTACGTGTGTGTACATGTGTGTGATCGAGGCAAAAACATTGTAGTCTGGGAACCTAGTAACTGTAATTGCTTTAAGTCCTGATTCGACTAAATCTTAAACTGTAGACAATGTGTGAGGGGTATGATTTATGCAGGTAAGACTTGGAAAGCTAGTCAGTAGGCACATGCCTTGACCTTACATCAAAAAACTATGAATGGATCTATATTCATATATCTGAAGGTAAAATCAAATGTTCAAGGTAATTATATATCCTTTTTTCTTGCTCTTCTGCTTCATGACTTTCCAGATTAACCAATTCATTGAATAAGAGTTTCCGTGTAATAGGATTTATCGTTTATTGAATGTCATTATGAGTGCATTAAATCTACAGAGAAAGTCATAACTAGTCCTATCTCACAGGTAAGGAAACTGGAGCACAGAGTGGCTGAATTTGCCCGCCTCACACACAGACTGTGGCCGTCCTGTCTCCCTCAGCAAGAAGGAAAGGCCTGATGTTGACCTCAGGACAAATGCTGCCCACTTGTTTTTGTTGGCTTGATTTTTGTTTTGGGTCTTATAGATAAGGTCTCACTATATCGCGCTAGTTGGTCTAAAACTCACTCCATAGGCCAGGACTGGCCTCAGAACTCACAGAGATTCACCTGCCTCTGCCACCCAAGTGCTGGGATCAAAAGTGTGCTCCTCTACTCCTGTTTGATTTAACAGTAATGTTAAGTAGAACCCCTAGGTTTCTGAGCTGAATTTATGTTGTGTAGCTTTGTGAGAGGCAGGGTTCAGTGGGTAAAGGCACTTGCCACCAAGTCTGGTAACCTAAGTTCGGTCCCCAACTTATGTAATGGGGGAGAGAACCCACAAAGTTGTCCTCTGGCCTCCACACTTGCACCACGGCACAGTTGAACCCTACACCTACACATACACGCACACACACATAGAATAAATGAGTATGTATAAATAAACTATAATAAGATTTAAATCAACATTATCCTTTGAAAAAAACAGCATTATCTTTGTTTAATCGATCAATAAGAAATTAGGTCACCAACTCTATATCCAGTACCAGTTTTTGTTCTGGAGATATGGCAACGGACAAAATAGATTTAAAAGCAGTCTCTGACCTCCTGTGTCTGTAGCTGACACTCTTGTGTAGCAGGTGACTTGGCAGTTCCATCTTCAAATGTGTTTCCTAAAGAAAGCCTTGCTCATACATTCTCACAAGTGATTGAGTGTGCACACAAGTGCACACCACAGTAGCAGTGTTCACAACAACAGCAAGCAAGCAAAGCACAAGTCATCCAAATAAATGCTCAGTAATGGAGGGAGATGCTTAAATAGACTTCGAGATATCCATATAATAGAATACCGTGCAGCAATGGAAACCAAAGCCCTGTAGCCCTCTGAGAGAAGCTTAGTGTCATAAGGTTGAGTAAAACAGCCGTTTCCAAAAGAGGACATGCACGTGTCATGCCTGTACAATTTCAAAGCAAGCAGAAGTAAGTGATGCGTCATCTATGGGCATGCAGAGTAAGCTGTAGAGAAAAGTAAGGACGGAGGGGGAAGTTGAACAAGGTCGTTGTGTGTGTGAGAGCGGAGGATGCATCTGAGGTCTCCTTGGCGCACACGGGAGGCTCCGGCGGTAAAGCTGGTTATGCTCTAGTTCTTATGTTAGATGGTGGCTCCCAAGCCTTTGTCTTACTGACAGGCTTCATCACGATTGTGTAACTCATAGAATTTTTAATGAAAATTTAATGCCTTGAAGAAGAAATAGAGAATAGAAAACCCTAGTGATTAAAGTCAAAGATGTTGACTTGAAAAAGCCTAAATCAAAGACAGGCATGGTAGAGCACACCTTTAATCTCAGGAGTCAGAGGCAGGCAGATCTCTGTGAGTTCAAGGGCAGCCTGGTCTCCTTAGTGAGGTCCAGGATAGCCAAAGCTACATAATGAGACCCTATCTCAAAACAAAACAAAACAAAACAACAACCAAGAAAGGAAGGGAGAGAGAGAGAGAGAGAGAGAGAGAGAGAGAGAGAGAGAGAGAGAAGAATAGAAAAGAATAGAAAATAGAAAACCTGGGTGGTGGTGGCGGCGGCGCATGCCTTTAATCCCAGCACTTGGGAGGCAGAGACAGGCAAACAGATTTCTGAGTTCGAGGCCAGCCTGGTCTACAAAGTGAGTTCCAGGACAACCAGGGCTACACAGAGAAACCCTGTCTCGAAAAACCAAAAAAAGAAAGAAAGAAAGAGAGAGAGAGAGAGAGAGAGAGAGAGAGAGAGAGAGAGAGAGAGAGAAAGAGAGAATAGAATAGAATAGAATAGAATACAATAGAATAGAATAGAATAGAATAGAATAGAATAGAATAGAATAGAATAGAATAGAATAGAATAGAATAGAAAAGAAATAAAGTCCTAAATTGGGAAAGCCAGAAAGTCAGATATCCTATTAACTTACGTGGTAGCTTGAGCCAGACCCCATACCCTATCTATTAACTTACGTGGTAGCTTGAGCTAGACCCCATACCCTATTTTCTACTTCTCTGCAAGAGGTCCCCGAGCTCCCGGGCTCGTCTTTATCCCACTGTGCGCTGCATGGCTTCAGAAACATTGTAAAAGCGTATACTGGGACGTTATTACAGGGACAGAGGGAAGCTGGATGTAGCTTGAAGATGTCTGTGGTTTAGAATCATCAACATAAGAAGCCCTTGGGCTTCAGTCTCCTGCCCGCACCTTGAGCCAAGCTCTGTGTATCTGCATGCGAATGTGTGAGTATGTGTGTGTTTGGGGAATAGACAGAATTCACCAACTCCACTTAATGGAAAAGTTTGTTCTGGCTGTGGCAGTAATAGCAGATGGCTTGAGCTCATCTCTGACCCAGAGCCATAATGTCCTTCCGTAAGCAATCAGACCTAGTGTATCTAGATTCATTCCACTCACTTCAGAAATGCCTTTGTTCAGTAACTCTTCCCTGATAGTCTGCGCACAAGTCTTAAGCCCAGACTTTGGGTGTGACTTGGTGAATAAAAGGAACCTGGGTCCTTCCTAAAGCTGAGTCCAGTGGGGAAAACAAACAAGTCAACAAAAAGTATTTGTCGATATAGACAGGGATGGATGCTAGGAAATGGTGGGCACTGCGATATAAAACAATGCAGCCGTCCATCAAGGGTGGTCTCTGAAGAGATGATTTAAAGTCGAGGTTAAGTCTTGAGGAAAGGCACAAGGGTATGCTCAAGGAAGGGTCAGGCTAGGCTACTATAGCGCCCTGGAGTCAGTGAAGTGCTCATTGCATTCCAAGGAGGAAAAGGAACCAGACAGCTCCTGCTACTACGGAACACACAGTTGCAGAAATCCCAGCGACCTACCAACCGCAGTGGCACCTCCCTTCTTATGCACCGGCAGGCAGACTGGTCCAAGCTGAGCTCCGCGGGCATCTCTCTCTGCATCGGGTACTTGGCTAGGCATGAGTCCGGTCTCTGCACGCTCATTCTGCAGCTTGGCTATTTTTATGCAGGAGAGCTAGCCACAGGAAGTACCTTTCAAGGCCATGCTTAGGTCACTTTTGCTAATCCACCCTAGACCAAAACAGTCACACACTACCAAGCCCCACCTTCTCTTCTTCTTCCTCCTCCTTCTCCTCCTCTTTCTCTTCCTCCTCTTCTTTCTCCTCCTCTTCCTAATCCTTTTTTTTTTGTTTGTTTGTTTGTTTTTGTTTTTTTGGAGACAGGGTTTCTCTGTGTAGCCCTGGCTGTCCTGAACTCACTCTGTAGACCAGGCTGGCCTCTGCCTCTGCCTCCCTGAGTGCTGGAATTACAGGCGTGTGCCTCTGCCAGCCGCTGCTGCTGCCGCCACCACCACCCAGCTTTCCTAATCCTCTTGTTATTCCTCTTCCTCCTCCTCTTCTTCTGCCTCTTCCTCCTTCTCCTCCTCTCCTAAAATGGGCTCTGGGTTGAAACTCAAGTCTTTGCATTTGCATGGCAAGCATTTTACTGACCGAAATATCTTCCCAGCTTCAAAAACACACTTGAAAGAGAGAGAGAAAGAGGGAGGGAGAGAGAGGGGGGAGGAAGGAAGGAAGGAAGGAAGGAAGGAAGGAAGGAAGGAAGGAAGGAAGGAAGGAAGAAAGGAAGGAAAAAAGAAAGAAAGAAAGAAAGAAATTAAGAAAGAAAGAAAGAAATTAAGAAATTAAGAAAGAAAGAAAGAAAGAAAGAAAGAAAGAAAGAAAGAAAAAGGAAAAAGAGGTGGGTGGTAGAGCACTTGTGGACATCTCAAGAGGAAGACCGTTATTTTATCAGCTGTCACAAGAGAAAAGATGGGAAAGGGACAGGGATAACACATCCTGGATGCTTACTGTGTGCCAAGCATGGTCCTAAGGGCCCCACACTTGAGCCCTGTGACTTTAGTTTTATTTCATCCCCACTTCACAGATGAGGAAACAGAAGCTTTGAGAGGCCAAGTAACCTTCGTAGAGGCTCTCTCAACTAGAAATACGTAAACTGGAAATTTGAACCCAATCAGTCTGACCCTCAACCCATATGCTTAATGTCTACCCCAAACTGGCCCCATTCATTTTCCATAGGGAAGTAATTCTCAAAAAGCTACAGGACAAAACTGTGAGCACACTGCCTGCGGAGCAGAGCTAGTGTGATCTCAGTCCTTCTCAAGGGAGCAGGAGGGGGCAGTAAGCTGGAGGATGGTCAGAGAGGCTGCAGTGCTGCCAGGTTTTCAGTGCATTTGCATATTCCTTCTCTCCGGGAGCTTTCTCCAGAAAGAAAAGAACCTATTTTCTGCTTATCTATCGTGAGGTATTTGAGTTCTAGTGAGATGAGATTCTTCATGTTTGCCCTTGAGCATAGCCTGCAGCTAGTGCAAGCACCACATTAATAAAGACCCTTGAAGGATCCGAATTCCATCTGCCAGTGGGTGGCTGGCTTTGCCTGCTCTTCCTGAAGGGACACAGGATGCTGAATGAGAGAGAGCATGGGGCAGGGCCTCCAGACTGAGTGCTATTTTAAAATCATCTTAACCGAGGAGAGGCAGGAGTGTTGTGCTTAGAAATACCTCGCTTGCTGTGCGGTGGTGGCGCTCACCTTTAATCCCAGAATTTGGGAGGCAGAGGCAGACGGATTTCTGAGTTCCAGGCCAGCCTGGTCTGCAGAGTGAGTTCCAAGACAGCCAGGGCTACACAGAGAAACCCTGTCTCAGAAGAAAAAAGAAAGAAAGAAAGAAAGAAAGAAAGAAAGAAAGAAAGAAAGAAAGAAAGAAAGAAAGAAAGAAAGAAAGAAAGAAAGAAAGAAAGAAAGAAAGAAATACCTCGTTTATGATTGGTGCAGTGTCCTGGCTATAGCCTATTCAGTGCCCTCATCCGTAACTGTATAACATGCTCGTTTGTAAATGTACAGTGCTACAGACGGCAGATATTCCTGGTCCTGAGGAGGCTGAAGGTTTCACAGAGATGTGGGAGGCTCTTCTGGACTTAAAGAATTTCAGAGCTAGTGGACAACCTTACTTTCCAACCCCCAAAAGTCATTCAGGGAAGATCTGTCCCAGGAGTCGTGAGAACCCAGAGTGGCAGGGTTAGAGAAGGGGGCGAATCTGAGAAGGCCAAAGAGCGTGAGCAGAGGGGCCACCGCATCCACCCCGGGCTTTTCCGTTGCTTTCACGCGCACATTTGTTTTGAATCAAATGTTCATGGTCTTCTCCTTATTACCTTTCTAGCCTTGAACCTTCCGAAAGCCTTGCAGAGTGAGACTTGTCAAGTCTACGAGGAGCAGACAGTGTGAACGCCATTTCTGGGAGGCCAGGCCCAGAGCTAGCCTTGGCTTTCTGGACTCTCAGACTCTCTTATCCTAAGCAGGCAGTAGAAGAACTCTGAACACCAGCCCCTGCTTCCCCGCCCCAGGCTCTCTTCACAAGCATAGAGCCTCCTGAGGGAGGGAGGCCTTGGTCCTCTCACGCCAGGGTTTAGTTATCTGCCAGAGGAGACTTATTAGTACATCAGTTGAGTTGTGCTTGTGTGTCTGCCTCATCGTGGTGACTTTGAACCTCAGGTTTACCTACCTATCTTCTAGAGTTTGGGATATTTTGCTGTCTATAAGAGCTGACCTGTAAAAGAAAAGAGAATCTTGAAGGGTCTTTTTTGTGGACCCTAGAAAAATGGGTTCCATCACCTCTATCCACAATCCAGTAACCAGAATTCACCCCTGTCTATCTCAGCAAGAAAGTGTGGGAGATTCAGTCCAGCCATATGTGCGGGAGAAAAAGGAGGCAGGTTTTAGTGAGCATGTAACAGCCCCTGCACGCAGCAGATAAACGTAGTAGAGAGGATGGACCACAGTGCTCCAGGGAGGACGACAGGATCCCTCAGTTGCCATATCAGAATCTAGTCTTTCTACCTAGGGTCTAAGTGTGATGGTTGAGATGCGCCCTGCCCACCCCGGGAGAAGTAGGAGTCTGTGTGAGTGGACAGCCAGCAGAATGGGTGCAGGCCATGCTTAGGGAAAGGCTGTCTGGCCATGGCTGCCACTGAGCCACTCAGAGGGTGGATTCTTTTCGAATCTTTCTCAACTCGGGAAGCAGGAGTGCTCTAAGGCAGCCAGTGGATCTAGAATACATCATTTTGTTCTGCCATCCTTTGGAGAATTAAGAAAATAGTTATTTGGGTAATGACTCTGCTAGTGTGGTCAGAGATGAGAGATACTTCTAGAGAGATAAAGTACATCTCTGAGGAAAAGCTCTCTGTTTTCTCCTTCCCCCCAATCCCCACCCCCAAGGAAAACTACTGAGGTCATGAGAAATTCCTTTCTGATAACAGAAAGAAATGGGCGGGCCTGGGGGACTGCTCCCAGGGACAGACAGGTTGGTGGCTTAAGAATGAGAAAATGGCCACTTCTGCTCAGAGTTCTGGCTTAGGTATCAGGTAGAATTTTTCCAACATCATTTTGAATCAAGAGAGACGCTGAAATGACTTCAGTAAAATGTTCTAGTGGGAGAGATGTAAAGAAAACAAAAATCCAACTCCAGTGGTTTCCCCAGGCAAGGCATTAGTCAGGCTGCCGCTGGAGCCGGCCGCCTCTCAAGAGCCTGTTTTTCAATGTCGCCGCAGTGGCTCTCCATGCTCTGGGTTTTAATTCTAGCCTCTAATCTCGGTCGCTTCTGTGATAAATTAATTGTAATGATAGAGGCCCCAGTTACGAGGTCTGCACCGTTTGCTTGTAATGTGAGCGACAGGTTTAGGGCCTGCTTTATTTAAGATGCCGGGGTAATTACATGGGAGTTAGCATATGCAGGCAGAGATATGATTCATTCCTCCAGCCGCAAGCATGACACAGCTGTTTGCGGGATAAAATAGGGGAACCGTGTTGTTACAAAATGTTCCCCTTATTATACCTCATTAAAAACAAGGCCGTGATAAGTCAGGACTGGCAATGAAGAAAATCTATTGCCTCTCTGTAGCGCCTGATAGGAGCAGAGCTGAGAGCTGTGCTGTGTCATTTTCGCGTTTATTTATTTCCATTTGTTTTTCATTTATTTATTTATTTATTTTTGTCCTTTCACCGACTGTTCGATCCTATCATTCAGCAACTCCCTGGATTCTTGGGGGAGAAGAACGGCCTCCCAGACTCTCCCTCTTTCTTCTCACGAGCAGGGCCTGCCCTTCTCTTGCTTAGCACTGGCTGAGGGTTTTCAGAAACAGAGAGCTTTCAGGGAGAACAAAGCCAAGGGAGCTTTTGTGGTGACCTGTCCCAATTTGGTCCTCATCACCTCCAACGGGAGCATGTTGGCTGCGAGAGCTCAGAGGCTCCAGCAGGGGCCAGAGCTTCAAAGTCAGAGAAAATCACGGGCAGGAGACAGGGCCATTCCTTTCAAGAGACAGACGTGTGCTCTCTGCCCCCGTCAGCCTTCTTTTTAAAAATAACTTTCAAAATGGAAATGAATTGTGGCCTCATTTCCCTTCTTCCTCTCTCCCTCTGTCCGAGGGACCAGTTGAGACATTTAAACCAACATGCACATTAACATTGGATTTCAGAGCCAGGGCCAGATGTTCTGGATGAAAACGGATGGTTGGGAAAGACAAAAGCCATGGTATGGTGGGTAGTATTTAGGTGATAGCTATCCCCACCCCACCCCCACCCCACCCCCACCCCCACCCCCACCCCCACCGGGCAGCACCTGGGTTTGTCAAACCACGCCCACTTGGCGGTACAAGTCTGTGCTGCAGGGGTTCGGAGCCTGCACTTGACCACTTGCTAGCTCTGTGACCTTGGGCAAGTGGAGTCCAGGTCCTCACAACCTATAAAATGAAATCCTTGGTAGTAATGTTAGCTACCTCTAGGATGACTTCAAGGGACAAATGAGACAATCCACATACAGGCCCTTAGAGCAGTGCCTGGCAGAAAGTAAGTGCTCAATAAAGGTCGCAGAGGTAGGCAGAGGCAGGCAGGTAGATCTCTATGAGTTCGAGGCCAGCCTGTCTATATAAACAAGTTCCAGGCTAACCAGGTCTACATGGTGAGATCCTAGCTCAAAAAATGAAATACTGCTAGAGTCATAAAAGTCAAAGCTTGAGAGGTAGGCGAGAGGCCTACACGGTGTGAAATGTTTCATTTTTGTAATTTGTAAATAGGATTAGACAAGAGTCAGATACTAAGAGGTAATGCAGATTACAGATAACTCCATGATAAAAATCAGTAGGCAGGACCTCCATAGAAAGATTCTGGTAAGCGTGGCACGCAGAGTATGGCGGGACGGCTTTCATCTGGAAACCCTTAGTGCTCCTTGGGGCTCTGTCCTCCACAATTGTTCAGTGAGTGTTTCTAAACTTCTGGTATGTACCAGGCTCTCTCCCCGGACTCTCATCTATCTCCTGTTTTTAGCTACAAGAAGATGAGGGGTCAACCTGAAGTGTTTTCCTCAGAATTCCAGTTCTCAAAGGGCCCCTGTGGTCTGGCTAGATGGTTTCGTGGGTAAAGGTGCTTGCTGCCAACCCTAACAACCTGAGTTCAGTCCCAGGGGTTCACATGGTGGAAGGAGAGAACTGGCTTCTTTCTGCAAGTTGTCCTCTGCGCTCTGCATGTGCACCGCGGCTTGGGCTCTGCACCTTCCTCCAAAGAAGTAAATACAGTATAATTTATTTAAGAGCCCCTCGTGCCACGGTGGCTTTGTGAGCTACCCATTTCAGAGCCAGGTGTTAAGAATGAGAAAGATCAAGGCCAGCCTGGTCTACAGAGTGAGTTCCAGGACAGCCAGGGATATACAGAGAAACCCTGTCTTGAAAAAAAAAACAAATCCAAAAAAGAAAAAAAAAAAAAGAATGAGAAAGAATCCTTCAGGTGCCTCCACCTGTGCTGCTCCTACGGCTCTAACATGGGGTGCGGCTGAAACCGTGCTCCTGGGAAACACATCACTGTAGGTGCCTATGCTGTGAGGCAGAGTGGGCATCTTAGGGTGCCACCCTAACCTTCCAAACTAAGGCATGAGAGGGAAAAAACGAACAGGCTCAAGTCAGTGTAAGCAGGAAAAAAAAATCAAGATTAAAGTATGAATCAGTGAATCAGACTAGAGAAGCAGAGGACAAATACAACCAAACAAAGAGGAAGCCAGAGGATCAAGGTTCAAGGCCATCCTCAGCTACAGAGAAAATCAAAGGCCAGCCTTGGATACATGAGATGATCAGGGCAGACAGACAGACACAGACACACATGTATGCGCGTGTGCACATAATAGGGGGGCGGGTTATCTGTAGTTAAACCAAATGCCTCAAATTGTCAAAGTCAGGATTAAAAGAAATAGTCACCACTGTTCTTACAGAACTATATGAAGAGCTTATAAAGTAACATTATTATGCTATTTAGTTTTTGTTTTTGTTTTGTTTTTGTCAACTTGCATAAGCTAGGGTCATCTGGGGAGAGGGAACAAATTGGCCTCTAGGGAATTTTATTTTCTTTTTATTTTGTTTTTGTTTGTTTGTTTGGTTGGTTGGTTGGTTGGTTGGTTGGTTGGTTTTTTGTTTGTTTTGGGTTTTTTTTTGAGACACAATCTCACTATGTAACCCTGGCTGTCCTGGAATTCATCATGTAGACCAAATTAGCCTGGAACTCACAGAGATCTGCCTGCCTCTGCCTCCTGCGTGCTGGGATTAGAAGCATGTACCACCACCACCTGGCTAGTTAATCAAACTTTATATTTTTACATCAGAAAAACACCAGCCTGTAATGTTTCAAGAAATAGCCCTTCCTTTAATTTTCTGGCAGAGTTTGTGCCAGACACAAACAAAACGAAGCAAAAGACTTTGGTTTTTATTTTTAAATAAATAAGATTTATGACAGACACACACACTCCCTCTCTCTGTCTCTCTTTGTCTCTCCCTATCTCTCTCTCTGTCTACACACACACACACACACACCATATATATCCCCTAATTCAATATATGAGAGAAGGATTATGTAGAAAGATTAAATGGAATTTAACTCAGGAATGCAAAATTAGTTTAGCATCCAAAAATAAATCAGCACAATGAACCAAAAGGATTATGAGTTCAAAGCTAACCTTGGCTACAAAACAAAGCTTTGTCTCTAAATAAGTGAATAAATAAATATGCAATATGGTATATTATGTTAATAAAAAATAGCAGAAAACTATAAAATTACATCAATAGATATAAAGTTGCTTTAAAGCATTTGACAATTGTGCAGTGGTGGTGCACGCCTTTAATCCCAGCACTCTGGGAGGCAGAGGCAGGCAGATTTCTGAGTTGAGGCCAGCCTGGTCTACAGAGTGAGTTCCAGGACAGCCAGGGCTACACAGAGAAACCCTGTCTCAAACAAACAAACAAGCACTTGACAAAACTCAGTGTCACTTCATGACAAAACCCTCAGTAGGTTTGGGGTGTAGGGGACTTTTAAAGTGTTGAGACCCTGGGTTATTCCCCTCTGCTCAGGAGCAGGGCTGGGATGCTGGGATGCTTGCCCTCGCTGCTCACTTAGGTTATGATGGAGTTGTAGTAATGAAGTGTTGAATCAAAGTAAGAGGCATTATTTGGGAAAGAGAGTAACCTGGTAACTGAAAAACAAAAGCCCTCAATTGTAAACTAATCTCAGTGCAATCTCCAGGGGAAGCAAACTGGATCCACAGTGAGGCTCTACTTTACACCACTGGGACAGATACTACGATTAAAAAGTTGAGAGACAAAGTGATGGCGAAGACGGAACAGCACTGGTGGGAATGGAAAATGGCGTCATTGATTTGGAAAATCATCTGGTCCTTTCTCAAAAAGCTAGGCCATAGAGCTGGAGAGATGGCTCAGCGGTTAAGATGGCTATTCTCCCTGAGGTCCTGAGTTCAATTCCCAGCAACCAATGGGGGCTCACAACCATCTGTAATGAGATCTGATGCCCTCTTCTGGTGTGTCTGAAGACAGCTACAGTGTACTTACATATAAAAATAAATCACTAGCTAGGCGGTGGTGGCGCACACCTGTAATCCCAGCACTCTGGGAGGCAGAGGCAGGCGGATTTCTGAGTTCGAGGCCAGCCTGGTCTACAGAGTGAGTTCCAGGACAGCCAGGGCTATACAGAGAAACCCTGTCTCAAAAAACCAAGTCCAAAAACCCAAAATGATAATAATAATAATAATTAATTAATGAATAAATAAATAAATAAATCGCTCTGTGGTACTGCAGTCACGCTCCTCCTGAGGCTGGGATAGCACACAGTGTGTGCCTGTGTGACAGAATGAAGTGTGGGGATTGCCACTGACATTGCAATTCAGCATTTGGCTGCTAGCTTCTACTGAGAAGAGGAATCATTTAGCCATTAATATATTAGTAATGCATTAATACAGTGCCCACTCATTCAGGAGGAAGAAAGCCTTGGGATAGCCATCAGTAGCTACATACCTCCAAACTGGAAACTTATATCTATTAAAAAGTTCACACATTTATGTTCAGACTAACATTGCTCAAAATAGCCAAAGAGTGCAATCACTCCAGGCATCGGCCAGCTGATGATGAGCGCGAGGAGAGGCGTGATGTGTTCATCTGGCACTGGAGATGTTCAGCCATGAAGAGAATGAGGCACTGACAGATGCTGTAACATGTAGGACCCTTGAACACATGCTGAATTCAATTAAATTATTCAATTTGTTATTTTATTATTTATATTTTATAATAAGTTATATTGTATATTTTCTATATTGTATGAGTTATATGTATAGTATATAAAATAATAAATTAACTAAAAAGATATCAGACATCCTTTAATCCCAGCACTTGGGAGTTAGAGGTGGATCTCTGTGAGTTCAAAGTCAGCCTGTTCTACAGATTCAATTCCAGTACAGCCAGGGCTACACAAAGAAATCCTGTATCAATCAATCAAACAAACAAACAAACAATATCAGACATAAGAAAAAGCTATATAATGTGTGATAACATTTATATAAAATGTCCAGAATAGAAAAATCTTATGGAAAAAAGTAGACATGTGTCTGTCTGCGGCTACTGGAGGCAGGATTAGGAGTTTCAGCTTAAAGATAATTGGGAAAGGGGAACTAAATAAAGTGATCTACAATGCATTGTGGTAACAGCTGAACAGCTAAAATCATTGAGTTGTATGCTTTAAGTGAGTCTGTTGTATGATATATGAATCGAGACTTGATAAATATGTCCTTTCGAAAGGAAAAGAAACGATAAAGACTTGACTTTGGACCTGAATAGTGGGATAGAGGAAGGAGAAACTAAAGAGTGATTATAGAGCTAGAGAATACAGCACACTTTGCTAAAAGTTTGGTATAGGTACAAATTCGAAGAAGAAATCAATTTGTGATGAAACTTGAAGGTGAGGTGCCAGGGTAAGGTGTAACAGAACCAGGAAATATCAGAGACAGAAAAAAAAAAATTGGATGGAAAGATTCTCAGACTACCGCAGTGTTTGGCACACAGCAGGTGATAATTAGAAACCTAATTAGAGATAGATAATTAAAAACATAATTAGAGTCTGGGGAGAGGACTCGGCCATTAAGAGCATCAGCTGTTCTTCTAGAGGACTGGAGTCCAATTCCCAGCACCCACGTGGTGTAACTCTTTAGTCCAAGAATCTGACGCCCTCTTCTGGCTTCCATGAGCACTGCATACATGTGGTCCACAGACGTACATACAAGAAAATATTCATACACATTTTTTTAAAGGAAGGAAAAAACACTAATTAAAGATAATGAGTGAGTGGGTTAAGGCGTTCACTGCTAACCCTGGCTAGTTGGGTTCATTACCTGGATCCCAGATGGGGGGGGGGGGGGGAGAACAGACTCTGCCAGTTGTCCTCTGACCTCCATTCATGCTGTGACACATGCTTGTCTCTTTCCCTTGTCATGCTAAGTAGATTGATAAATGTGACTTTAAAAAAGAAACGTAAGAAGGAAGCCAATGAGAAGGGACAGTATAATCGGCTTGTACTTTAGAAGGAGCAGCGTCACTGCAAAGTGGAGCCTGTGAAATGGACGGGGTCTCCAGGATGATGAGGGGAACCTTTCAAACCGTCAAATAGGAGACACCTGTTGGGACTTCTGGTCAGCACTTGGGATGCAGATAATTCTACAAAGATTAAAAAAAAAATCAAAAGAGGAGTCAAGGTTGGTCATAGGGCCTCAGAGTCATTAATACTTATATGGCAGCTGAAGCTGTGGGAATAAATGAGATCTCTCTGGAAGAAACATATATAGTCATGAAAATGAGTGAATGAGTGAATGAATGAATGAATGGATGAACCATACAGCCTTGCTCTGAATTGATTTGGCTAGACTCCTGCAGAATGATGGCTGCTGAGGAGAATGGGGAAGACTTGAAGTAATGAAGCAGTGCTTCAACCCCACAGGGCAGAAGTGAGTCTAAAGGGAAAAGCCACGTGCCCAGAGCAGACAGGGTGACTGGCCACATCCACACCCCTTCCTTCTCACCCTGCCCTCTGTCACCTTCACAGCTGCACGCCTTTCTGGCCCAGTGTAGTGCTTCTGGGTAATAGATTTTTGTGATGTGGGTGATGGCCCGGAGCATAGCTCTGGAGTCTATCCCACCCACATACACAAAGCCCATTCTCCTATCACGTTGGTAAAATTAAAACTTAATCAGGCATGCTCAGTGGAGGGTGCTGAGTATTTTGTGGCTCACCCCAGGGAGCAGTGCTCTGCTGAGCAGCAGACAGGGGCAGTGTGAGTAAGCTGTGTGAGTGTGAGAGCGATGCGATGCCTGCCTCTCTTTCTGTGGTCCTTCTCCAAACCCCCTGCCTCCTGCTGACCTGGATAATAATGCCCCAAAAGCAAAGCCCTGACCAGTGACAATGGCCTATGGACGGGATGGACCTCCAGGACAACTTCCATCCTGGCCACTTCTGCCTTTCCCCTGTAAGAGGAAGGGTTATACTGATGTCACCCTCTAAGTCTACTGAGGGCTTAGAACTTACAAGTCAGAGGTATGCAGGTTTCAGGAAAACAGTGCTGTGACAGACAGATCTATCTCAGCCTTTCCTGTTGTGCTCACTTTACCCAAATTCCAGAGGCTTCCTTTAACACAATGTCAGGCAACCCAGGCTTGCCTCGACCCCTCTATATAGCTAAGGCTGGGCGTGAACTCTTCTTGGTCCCCCTGCCTTCACCTCCCCAGTGTTGGGATGATAGGCGTGTACTAGCATGCCAGGGTTATGAGCTGCCAGGATCAAACCCAGGGCTTCCTGAATGCTAGGCAAGCACTGAACTAGAGTCCCAGCTCCAAGGTCCTCTCTGAGGGGTCTTGTTGGCTCTTAGCATAGTCAATGAGTGCATGTGCATTTGATAACTCCTACGTCCAAGCAAGTACGCTCCTGTGCTGAGAGACTGAGATCTTCCTATGTGCCCCTCTGCCCTTATCCAGGTATGTGTCACTGTTTGAGTGTCTTAAGTGAATTCCACAGCAGGTCTTGTCAGTGTGCCATTAGACTGAACTCCGTTCTACTACATGGGCTATCACTCCCATCTACCTGTGCGACAGTCCTCTGTTATCCCATTTCCAGAGTGATAATGTTGTTGGCCATTGTTATTTTATTATATGAGATAATCTTTTCCCAATAAAGGTTAGACCTTATGAGTTTGTGATTATGTCCCCTCTTCCTTAGTGCCTGATAATCACGCCACACTATTCTTCAGGTTTAACAGTTCCTCTCAGGGACTCGAAGACTTTACCATCATCAGATCCCAGAGCACTTTTTAAAACAGATCGCTGGGCCCCACCAGAGTTTCTGGTTCGATGGGTAGGAAGCGTGTCTGTGGATCTACATCTCCAATAAGTTCCCAAGGGATATTGATGTTGTTCCTTCAAGACTTGTGCTCCTACCTCAATCAAGGGCTGATGCTTATCTCCAGCCCTTGTCACTGTAAGCATCGTATCCTCCAGCCTCCAGTTCACTCCTGGGGCACCCTGTTACAGCTCCAGCTGCATCCCTTCTATTAGACCTGCCATTTTCACTGTGTCCCCATTATGACAAACTTCCCTCTTACCTAACTTAGATTCCATTGCCCACTAGTGTTTGGATTTCCTATACATCCTCAACCAACTCTCTTGCCCATTACAACCATTAGACCCTCCTATCAAAACTTTACCACTGGTTAAGCCCCCCTCTTGCAGCACATCAGCAGTTGTCCCCCTGCCCCACCACATCCAATTTTCTCTGACTGTTGGCTTGTTATCAGCTTCACAGAGCTGTAACAGTATTAACAATCTTTTTCAAAGACCTTCCATTGGCCCCGCCTCCCTCGCAGCTTCTCTTGTTAGGTCTCTCTGGTTCCATTTTTTCCCATCCTCCCTCTGAAATGGTTTTCATCAAGGTCAAAATCTGGCAACCAAACCCAACAGTTGTTAGTTGTCAGCTCAACCCATCATTCCCTCCTCCTGAAACCACTTCCCTGACACACTTCCCGAACACCTCCCACTCTCTGGTTCCTCTCACCTCTGCTCTCTCCTTTTCCCTGGTCCCTCCTCCCTTCTCTATCCTAAACTATGGAATGCCCTTGGACCTGGTCCTTGGGCTGCCTCTCTCCAGCCTCAGGGCTTCGACACCAGCTCTGTTATAGTTAGAGACTCAGATTTCCATTCCAACCTGGGCTTATCCTTGAACTTGAGAATCACCTACCCAGTGGCACACATCTCTAACTGGCATCTCATATTTGTAAGTCCCAAACCCAACCCAAGTCTTCGAAGACTTAGACGCCCAAATAACCAACTCTCCCTCTCTGGCTGTAACAATAAATGGCTATATTAATCTTTGTTTAGGTTTACTTTTCTGTTGCTACAATAAACACCATGACCAAAAACAACTTGAAAGGGTTTATTTCATCTTACACTTCCAGGTCACACTGCATCACTGAGGGAAATGAGGACAGGAACTCAGGGAGGAGGCTGAAGGCAGGAATTGAAGCAGGGACCATGGAAGAATGAGGAAGGGCGCTTACAGGCTTACTCCCCACAGCTTGCCCAGCCTGCTTTTGATACAGCTCAGGACCACCTGCCCAAGGGTGGCACCGCCCACGGTGGGCTGGACCCTCCCACTTCAGTTATTAACAGAGAAGATGCTGCACAGATGTGCCCACAGGCCGATGTCATGGAGGCAGTTCCTTAATGGAGGCTCTCTCTTCCTTGTAGACTTCAGTTTGTGTCAGGTTGGTAAAAACCAACCAGCAAGATGTCCGTTTGGGTCAGGCCCAAAGCCTTGAAACCATTCCTTATCCCTGTCTTTCCTAACATCCATATACCCCACCAGCAAATCCTGTTGGTCTGTTGGTTCTGCCGTCAGAGCGTGCCCCAAATCTGACAGTTTCTCTCCACCTCCTCCTCAGCCGCTGCCCAAGCCATCTTTCCCTCTCCTGTCTCCTCAGGTCTTCCCACTTCTCTTCCCTGGGACCTTTCGATGTGTAAGTCAGATTCTGTGAATGCTCTGACTTGCCCTTCCTGCCTCCTGCTCTTCAGGCTTCCTCTTTTATCCCTGCCAGCACTTTGGTTGCTTCGTCAACATCTTGGGGCCTTTGCTCCTGCTATTCCCTCCCTCAGACTCAAATATTCTTTTCTCAGAAGCTCCCCTCACTGTGAGGCCCTTTCTAAATTCTGACTGAATTGAAGGTCTCTCAGGACAAACCCCTCACCCTGACCCCCATCTGACTCTCCACCATCATTCTTTAGCTTTTTTTTTTTTTTTTTTTTTTTTTTTTTGAGACAGTAGCTCAATCTGTAGCCCAGGCTAGCCCAGGCTTACCTTGAACTCTTGGCAATTCTCCTGCCTCATTCTCTGAAATGCTGGAAATAAAGGCATGAGCTATTTTACTTAGCTTCGAGTCCTTTCTGTTTTTATAATACTTTAATTAATTTTTGAAAACACATGAGTATAATAGATTTTGATCATATTCCCTAACTCCTCCCAGATCTACTTCTTATGCCCAATCCCTTCTCAATGTTAAGTCGTATGTGTGTGTGTGTGTGTGTGTGTGTGTTTTCCCCTGGAGCACCTTCAACCTAAGGGGCCACACCCTTAAAGAAACTGACTCTTCCTCTCTTTGTAGCTAGTCATCACTGGTGAATCAGTTAGGGATGGAGGCTTATGTGTCCCTCCTCACTTTACGCTAGAATCTCCAGCTTAGCTCTTTTCATGTGTGTGTGTGTGTGTGTGTGTGTGAGAGAGAGAGAGAGAGAGAGAGAGAGAGAGAGAGAGAGAGAGATCTGTGGAGGTCAGAAGACAATTTACGAAGTCGGTTCTCCCCTTCTAGTCCGTGCAGATCAAAGTTAACCAGAGCAGCTGTCAGCAAGCACCTCTATCCACCGAACCATCTTGCCACCCTGTTTCTTCCTACACGCCTCTACAGACTTTTGCCTGAGGTATTCCGTATTGATTTGTCTCTTACCTACAACAATGTGAACTCTGTGATAAAGGCTTTCTTTTCCACTCTCTCCCCAATGAGCACAAGATAGATGCTCAATAAATACTTGTTGAATTAATTCATTAATTGAAAAGCGTTTCCATCCTTCCTCCCCAGTGGCTGCAGCCTGTATAAGGTGTGCCCAGGCTGTCTTTCTCCATTTTCTAATAGCCTCCTGGCCACCACCTGGGTCTCCTTCCCTCCCCAGAGCCTGCCAGACCCTCTAATTGCTCTTGCTTCAGAGGGAGGGAACGGGTCTCTGAGGAGAGAGGAGGGAGGGAGGAGCTCCATCTGCTGTCCAGGAAGATGAGGAAACCAGCTTGGGGCACTGCTAGGTCTACCCTTGAGTCCACCAAGGGAGGGTGGCAGCCTCAGCGCCAGATCCTCCTCCTCAGGTACACTGACACTTGGTTCTTCTCTGCCACCCTAGGTGGGCCTGGCAGCCCCTACTTCTCTTGGTTTGGCCAGGGAGACCAGGGCCCAGCACAGACCCCCAGGCTGCAGAAGGCAGGGGGTGGGGTGGCAGAGACAATGGGCAGCTTGGAGCCAGGACGCCTTTTGCACCAGCCTGAAGTGATACAAAGATACAAAGGGAGAGTCTTGTGCATGCAGGGCAGGGGGTGGGGAGAAGCCTTTGTCAGGCTATTTTATACATTGCAGGGGGGTAGGGCGCTGGAGGGGGGGGTACTGGTGAGCTGCTGTCAATATGAGGAGGAGCAGAGTGGGGCAGAGGCCCTGGAAAGTTTTTGAATTTCAATCAGGTTTCCTTTGAAAGAGTTTGGCTTTTGTTGAAAGAAAGAGAAAGGTTAATGCTAACGTTGAGGGGGAGGGAATGGCTTCTGGGGATAGAGGCCCGTTTGCAAGCGGTCAGCTGTGGGACACCCAGGCTGACAGAAAGGCTGGGATGGAAGAGCAGGGCCCCAATCTCCCTTGGCAGGACCAGACTGAGGAGTGCAATTCAAGATGGCAGTCAGCATGTTGGCTGTGAGCTGAGGATGTCTGTGGGAAGTGGAGGCCACCTGGGGGCAAGCAGAACAGGTTCTTCCTGGTGTGAGCTTTTGACTTTTTAAGCCTGGATAGAATGAGCTCCCCCCTCCCCTCCCCTCCCCTCCCCTCCTCCTTCAGGCCACCCAATCAGAGGGTTTGCCAGGACTGACTTTGTGCCTAGTGTAGGCTTAGGTCTGGGAGAAGGAATGAAAGCAAGGCGGCTTAGGATCTCTCTAGCTCTGTAGTAGGCTATCTTCCCCCACTGCCAACCTTCTGTGTGATCTTCCTTCTCTGGAAAGAAAGCAGAAGCGCCTGAAGCTGGTATAGCCTTTGGACTAGACAGCATACCCTTTTCCTAAATTAGAAGGAAAAAAGAAAGAGTGGGTAGCCATGGCTGTGCTACAGGCTAGATAGAGATGAGCATTCCAGGTGTCCCGGGATGCTGCGTTCACCACTTCAATGGTTCTGACCCCCCATCTCTCTCTCTCTCTCTCTCTCTCTCTCTCTCTCTCTCTCTCTCTCTCACACACACACACACACACACACACACACACACACTTTTTATAGATTATATCATGATCCAGTATTCTAACTTTAAGTTGTCTGTCTGCTTGCCTGCCTACTATCTGTCTATCCATCTATCTCTCTATCCATCTATCTATCTATTTATCCATCTATCTATCTTTCTATGCTATGACGTACATGTGGTTCTCTTCTTCTACCGAGTGGGGTTTGGGAATCGAACTGAGGTCATCAGGCTGGGCAGCAGACTCCTTTACCCACTGAGCCATCTGGCTAGCCTCAATCAAGTGTTCTAAAAGTCCACTGACGTCTGTTGTAGGAGGTCTCAGTTCTCTGTGTGCTGTCTGCTTTATGGGTTATAGTTCTGCCAGTGAGAACCCCAGGACCAACCTATGAACTTTCAGCCTGGAAATGTTTGAGAGGAAACATGGCAGTCTGTGACTGTAATCCCGGCACTCAGGGTTGCTGTGAGTTCCAGGCCAGTCTGGGCAGCAAACGAACAAAAAAGAATATGAAAAAGAAATATTTGAGAGGAAAGGATCAAAAGAAGTGAAAAAGAAAACATGGGAACGATACTATTATTCTTCTTACATTTAATAAAGAGCTGTGATAAACATCTGTACAGTGCACAGTGTTAGGCCTCACTTCCAGTGGACCACGATCCATCCATTGAATATTTGTTTAGCATTCCTAGTGTTGGGCATTGTGCCAGGGTCTAGGAAAGGCGGATGGAAGGAGAACTGTCCTGTTTCTCATGGGGAACACAGGCAACTGTAATCCCATGGGATAACAATACAGCCGGGACCAAACAGTCCAACGTTCATCAGATCTAATTCCATTTGGGTTTCTTTAAGGTTGCATATTGTTCTGTGGTGTGTGTGTGTGTGTGTGTGTGTGTGTGTCAGGGTGGGTTTCTCACTTGAGTGCTGATCTCACAAATTTGGCTAGTGGAGTTAGCCAGATTGCCCAAGGATCCACCCCAACCCCCACACTCCCCCACCCCTGCTCACTTCCCCAGTATTGGAATTACAGACTCACCAATGACCTGGGGTGCCAGGGATCTGAACTCCTGACCTCAGGCTTGCATGGCAAATACTTGGTCCCAGAGCCATATCCTCAACTTGCACAAGTGTCCTTCTTTGCATATTCTTAGATTACTGTATTAGAAGCTGTTTAAGATTGTGCTGTACTGCCTCCCTACAGAATCATGCTGAGATGTTCATGACTTTACTCTTCATCTGGTTGTGACTAAAAGAAATCATAATCCTTGACCCCCAGTACCAGAGAGAGAGAGCTTTGCCCAAGCCTTTTTATTCATTGTTAAGGGCCCAATCTGAGGTAAAGAGGGCATGGAGAGAATCCTCAGCTAGTGTTTGGACAACCCAGTCACCAGCCAGGTGGCATGCACATTTAATCCCAGCACTTGGGAGGCAGAGGCAGGTGGATCTCTTGAGTTCGAGGCCAGCCTGATCTACAGAATGAGTTCCAGGACAGTCAGGGCTATACAGAGAAACCACCCAATCTCAAAAAACCAAAACAAACAAACAAGAAAAAAAAGACCTCCTTTTAGCCAGGCGGTGGTGGCGCATGCCTGTAATCCCAGCACTCTGGGAGGCAGAGGCAGGCGAATTTCTGAGTTCGAGGCCAGGCTGGTCTACAGAGTAAGCTCCAGGACAGCCAGGGCTATACAGAGAAACCCTGTATAAATAAATAAATAAATAAATAAATAAATAAATAAATAAATAAATAACCTCCTTTCAGAGGGAAAGAACAATTACCATTAAGCAGAAATTCAGTGGCAAACACCACCCTCGCTAACTTGACTATCTTCCTCATCCTGTTCCCTGAATTGTATGTGCAAGTCTGAGTCCTCCATAGCTTTTAAGTAGCCATTGGGATTTGAACCTGGGTCTGAGTGACTTGGCACACATATTTGTCCTTTTAACTACGCGTTCCAGGGAGAGTTCTTCTAGGCCCTGGATCCCTCCCAGGCCACCTCAGTCTAGATCCTAGATCACCTAGGTCCTGTCTAGATCTCTCCTTGGTGAGACTGGTCAGCCCTTCCCCGACTCATCCCTGCCAGGCTAAGGTTACATGCCCATCCTACTCCACAGAGGACCCCCTGAAAAGGAGCCAGGCTGGGGCCACAAGGTCCCTGGCCAGGGTGCCTCAGTCCCTTCCATCTAGTGTTAGCCCCTGTGGCTGGCCCACCGCAGGGAGGCCTTCTCGCCTGCCTCCGCGCAGACCGCTCGCTTGCCTGAGTTTGCATTATTTATTTAATGTCTTGTACCGTAAATAATGGTAACTTTATGGTTATTAGGAACGGGTTAAGGTACATGCGGGTAGCACCAGGCTGCCTTCAAAAGGAACAGTCCTGGCATAAAATGTTGCGATAATTGCTTTACTGCTGAGTGTTGGTCTTTATTTTGTGTGTGATTTGTCCCTTAAGCCAGCGTAACATTCTCCCCACGGCTGGAGAATGCAGAGAGTAAACTGAAGGGCTGAGCAGGAACAATACGACACGGCGCACTGCTGGGTTTTTCTTTTTTCTTCTTTCTTCGTTTCTCCCTTGACCTCCCTCCAATCCTCTCCCCTCCCCTCCCCCCATGCCCTGCCCTAGTCCCCGCCCCCGGGCTGGTTGGTAGAATCCTTCTCCCCCATTTTTGACACCCTACCAAGTTATCCCATCTCTTCCCTGTAGTTTGAAAAGCAAGCCGATAACTCTTCTTTCTTCGCCTTCTGTAGGCAACAGAACAAAACAAAAGGATGATGATGGAAAAGGACTCTTCCTTCTCAGGGACCCAGGTGTCTATCCCCGGACCCAGGGTTGGTCTCCCATTCATTTCTTACAAGGCAACCATATGCTAGGACCCAGTTTCATAGTCCTTCCCTGCTCTGGTGTAGTCAGACAGGGTTGGCTATGCAAGAAAATTGGGGGGCTGTAGCACCTTCCTAACCCTAGAGAGGACATCTTCCTTCAATGTGCACTGGGACTCTCCTGGCCTTAGTGTGCTGGTACCACCAGGTAGACCACTGACCCAACTGCCATGTACCAAACCCAAGATTGCCTTGTCTGTAGAAGGATATTGTGGAAGCCATGGGGTGGATCAGATAGCAGGGTGTGGCCCTTACTGTGGGTCAGCCTGTACTGTCCCAGAGGATCTTACTGGATTCCTCTGTTTGCCCCAGAGAGTCAGTCTCCTGTCCCAGAGTAGCCCCAGGCTGGATGACCCTAGGAAAGTTAACTCTCTCCTCTTCATGCAGAGCAGGCCTAGAATCACCAGCAAGGATGCCTGGCTCAGCAGGGCTTTGTTGACATCTGTGAGTGAAGCCAACACTGAGAAGGGACTCAGCACCCCTGGGCGTGTCCTTCATGTTCTTCTGATTTGTCCAGCGTAGAAACTTGTAGAATGCAGAGTTCTTCAGAAACTTTCCATCTCAGTTTCCTCTGTAAAAATTGAGCATAACGTACCTGCCCTGTGGAAATAACAACTAATCCAGACTCCAGATCCAAACACAGCCCATGCGTGGTTGAGTCGGGCGTCCTGTCTACCACACTCTCTAGCCAAATGCAAGTGTCCATTTCTAGATAAGGAGGAGTGAGCAGTGGGAGTCGAGGGTGGGGTGGAGTAACACGGAGCAGGAGAGAAGGCAGGTGGGGAGGTCAGGGGTGTCCAAGCCACCATAGCTCTCCTGGGAAGGGAGGGAGGTAAGTGTGGGGGACTCTACCTTGACTTAACAGGACACCGCTCATCCATCTGCTGGTGCCCTCTAACCTCCAGCCACATCCTCATCCTTCCTGTTTACTTCCTGGTCTCCCTCTCCGTTTCTTCCTCTTGGCTATGGCAGAGGGGACGACCAAATCCAAGCAACTTGACTACCAAGGGCTCCAAGCTATAGACATCTATGTCTCCCCCACTTACCCAGCTCTCCAGAGCCTGGTAAGCCATGAGTAGCGGAAATTTGAACAAACTGGAGAACCTGTGATGAAAGGAGGAAGGCAGCCATGTTTGGGGTGGGGTGCAAGGGGGACGGGGATGGCTTTAATTAGGGCTTCTTGGCCTCTTTAGTCCTGGGGCTGGTCGGGGTAATCCAGTTAGAGTCCTAGCCTTTCATCTCAGCTGGCTGGCCTCTCTGGGGCCCTGTCAGAGCCTTTAGGGGGCAACAAGTAGCAAGCAGGCTTGGAGTGGGGTGGGGGCTGGTACTGCGCTCACTTCCAGCTGGACACAGGGGGGGTGCGGAATGAAACCCAGCCAGCACAGCAGTTGGTGGTGGGCAGTGAAGTGGCCAGGGTGGGCGGCTTGGGCGCTGGGCGGCTGTCTCCTGACACCAGAAACTCTCTTTATGAAAGGATCAAGTCAGAGCATTGTTCTCTGGGCCAGGGAGCCAAGGGCTCAGAATGCTCTTTTGTGTGGAGGTGCCCCCCCTCCACATAGTCCCCCTTCTTTTTTTTCTCCCTTTGAGCCACTGCTGACTGTGCCTCAGCCTCCATGCTTGATGGGGGTAGGGGGCGTGTGGAGTGGTAGAGATGGGCTAGGGACAGACAGTCCTGGGGGAGCCATCTGTGCTGGGGCAGGATCCACTGGAGCTGAAAAATTAAACAGCGTTTTCAATTAACTTTTCGTCTCTTGTTTGGGGGTGGGCGTGAGGGGGTGGGGCTGGCTGGTTGAATTTAACCTTTGAAAAGCTGCTGTGGAGAGGAGGGGGAGGGAATGACCTTTTTTTCCTTAGACTGGGCTGTGGTGGGGGTGGGGGTGTGTGAAATTATTCCTTGGTCTGGGCAGGGGACCCTTTCCTACTAAGAGTCCAAGAAACCCCTTGGTGATCTTGGCTCAGGTCCTGTATGGGAAGTCATTGACTCTGCACGCGCACCCCCAGGTGCTCACCACAGGAACGATGGGAGAGTTACACTACACAGGGTCAGCAGATGGCTGCCGAAGCCTCTAGTGCATAGAGGTGAGGGCCTCGCTTTCGTAGCTAACCCCCCTTTCTCTCCTGATCGTCTCAAAAAATCCACTCTGGGCTGGGTGCATCAGAACATGAAAGCACTTTTGGAGAAGAGGTTCTGCTTGTGCTCACGCTTGGCCTGGATGGTCCTCAAGACCTTTCCCGTAAGCTCCACTGGCATCATGGGTAAAATGGTGTACAGCACAACTGGAAATCAGAATCAAAGGCCACGTTGGTCTCTTTCTCATGTTCCCAAGCTGCATCTCATTGGCTTTCCCCAAGTCTAAGAGAAGGTCTTCCTCATGCTCCTCTGGTCTCTTCCTGCTTCTCGACGCAACCACAGAGCCTTCTTTTCCTGGGTCCCCAGTTGTAGAAAGGTCTGAAGAGCACTGTGTTTTAGAAGACCTGCTAGAACATTCTTGTGCTATGGGAGGAGACGTGGCAAGAATCCCGCCCCCTTATGGTAGAGGAAGCAAAACTCAAGTGGTATGGAGTGGAGCCTTCCCTGGATGCTACACAGGATGACCTAAGTGCCTTTCCCAAAGTGTCTGTCTCTCACCCTCCCCTCCCCTGCCCACCTGTCCCCTAGAGCAGCACTCCTTAGTGAAGCTGTGTATTCTTTAGCTAAGGACAGTCAGCCCCATTCATGGATAAGAAGATTGGAAGGTCACTCAGGTTACCTAAGGCGAAGGGGGCAATAAATCCAGTGGTGAGGTCTGAGTTTTCCCCAGCCCTGGCCTCCCAAGGGGGAGGAAAGCTGTGTGCATGGAACAGAGACATGGAAATTGCTCCCCTGGCCACTCCAGGGCATGTTGGAGGGAGCAGGTCCTTCCTTCCCAAAGCTGCTTCTCATCTTAGCTGTCTTCCTGACGTAGATTTCCTCCCTGGTTAGACTTCCTCCTAGGGTGACACTTCTCTGATGTAGCAGTGGGATTTGCAGTTACACACTAGGTGAGGGACTGTAATTAAGGACTGTCCTCCACCAGGCTTGAACACTCTGGGAATGAGTACCTTGCCATTGGTCCTCTGTGCTCTGAGTACCACTTGGGGCCTTAACACATGCCAGATGAATGAACAAAAGAAGAGTCAAGACAGACTCAGGGAAGTGGGGAAAACAAAAACCAAGCGTTTCTAGAGATAAAGGCAAACACCAGCCGTTGCATCGAGATAGAGGACATTTCTTTACAACTCCAACATGGAGGCTGGTAGGTCTGAACAGCACAGAAAACACCTTTAGGGGCCAGGGACCAAGACAATGTGATGGCCGAGGTCAGGGCGAGAGGCGGCTGACCTCAGCTTTCTTCCTCTATTCAAAGATGCCAGTCTGTCTCAGAGCCCAGAGCAGAGAAGGACAGAGGTTCTGTGGGAGAGCTGCAGGCAGTTCTGATGGAGAACCTGGGAAGCAAAGGCCTGGTGTGCTGGGGGGGGGGGGGGGGGGGAGGGCTCTGGGAGAGGACCCTCTCTCTAGCTTTCTGCAAAGCAAAAGGGTTAATCTCAGGAAGAGACTAGATTTGGGGGCCTGGAAGCCAGAGGCAAGTTGACCCAGTGAAGGGTTAAAGGAAGTAAGAGATTGAGGATGAGGTAGGGAAGGCCAGTGGGCACAGAGACGGCTTAGAAATGAAGAGCGGTGGAAGATTCATTCGTCTTACCTCCTGCAGGGCAGAGATGTGCGGCTCATTTTTTAGATCAGTCTTTACGAAGAAAAATGACAAAAAGGAATTTGGATAATTAGGAAGTAAATGCAGACTGTGCAAAAACAAAAAACAGCAACAACAAAAAAACCCACGTTTCTGATAGAAAGCAGGTAGCAGAGCGCTCAGCAAGCCAGGATGCTAGCCATCATGAGGTATGAAGGCTAGTTAGTGTTCTGGGACCATGCTAAGCAGGGTGCTCATGGAGCCACTTCTAATTGTGTCTGGAAAATCATGGAAAGTAAAAGGGACCATGAGGAAGCTGGCGAGGGGAAATGGAAATGATTCCTGTCATCTAAAAGGTGGCGTTAGAATCTAAGATTCTTCATTCTGTCAGGTTAGAAAGTATGCACAAGAAGGGAGGAAGTCTGTCATCTCTGGGAGAAAAATAAAATTGTAAGCTCTATGTGGTGTGTGTGTGTGTGTGTGTGTGTGTGTGTGTGTGTGTAAGCATGCCTAAGGGCCAAACCACACCAAACAGAATAACACTGAGTGATCAAATTGAAAGCAGAGAAACAGATGTGTTCTAATGGGCGTGCCACAAGTGGCTGTTGTTAAAACAGGTTCAGGATCTGCCAGTGGTGCATAGAAAGGAAAAGTCAATAGCAGAGGATCCATTCAGGGCGAGGGGTACCCTCCGGATGAACAATTAACCATGTCTTCTCTTGGACAAGAGAAAGCGACATGTAGCTAAAGACGCTGATGGATAAGTATGGCGGAGAAATAATACAAGAGCCCAAAGCAAGTCCCGGGCTGGAGCATCTAATTATGGAACTCAGAGAGGCAGAGTGGGACAAACGACACACTGGGGTGGGGGAAAGAGCCCCCTGTTCACTGAGGAGAACAGTCAGGGTCCTGGAAGCTGCCTTGCTGTGGAGGTCACATGCAGAAAATGTGGGTGTAGAACTCTTGGGACTTAGAAGAGACTCAACACAATCAGACAGTTTCTAAAATGTGGGGAAGGCCCTGAAGGGGGAAGGGAAGGGGTGGGCTGAGCCCCGTGGCCCTGCCCTGCGCAGTAACGATGCCGCCGGGCTGCACAGCCTCCGCACCCTACATGCTTTTACAAGGTTAAAGCAACAGCTTGAACCTGTATGGGGTGAGCATTTGTTTCCTTTCCAGATTGCCAGCTAATGAGGAAAGATTAAAGAGGCTAAATCTGTTTAGCTTGGCTAAGTGTCGACCGAGGCGGCGGGAGCGGAGAGGCATGCTGCGCCTGCCTGGCAGAACTGGGGTGTGATAAGTGTCTGCAGACTTCAGGAAGGTGTGACAGCGGCCTGGCCCAGGGAGAACAGCACTCTCAGCTGGTGAACGAACCTTAGCTTCCAACACTGGGAAGAAAGGCCAGGAGGGTCTCCCAACGGGGAGCTCAGCCTCTCCTGGGGCAGACAGGTGACCTGAAGAGGCAGAAGGCCAGCTTTGCCAAGAGAGGAGGAACCAGGCCAAGTACTAAGGGGGTCTGGAGTGTCTGAGGGCCTCTCTGGTCCACTGCCCCCATCACAGCTGATAGGGACCACTTTTGAGTATATGACATTCTTGGTAGCTCCGCAGTTTATAACCAGTCTGATCTTTGATGATATCTTAAGAGGAATTCTTCCAATCTGTGAGAAGACCTCCTTTAAGGGCAAACAGAACATTGTCCACAAAGGGGGGGGGGGGCAGGTGGCAGGGCCAAAGACTTAGTTCCCAAGTGTCGCAAGCCAGTGAGCTGGCCGACTCCTTCCTGTTGGCAGTCTCATGGTTAAACGCTTAAACAATCTTTCTTTCTCCTCTTTTCTCTCTCCCCCTCTCTCTTTCTCTCTCTCTTCTTTTCAGAGTTGACAGGGGCCAAATAAAGGCCCTTTTAAAAAAATACACAAAACAATTTTGTTCCTTCTGAGAGTGATGGAGTGAAAGCAAGGCAGATTATAGGCCTGAGCGCCCAGGGCCTCGCAGATGGGGGGAGAAGAGCTGACATGATGGGAACCTAATGGCAGTAATTGGCCCTGGCTTTGACAGGACCCATATCACAGCTCAGGAAAAGGGAGATGTTTAAAGTAAAAATTTACACAAAATTATATGTTTTCGGGGTGAAAAAGACTGTTTGGATTTCATTTTTTTTCCTTCCTCTTCTTCCCCCTAGCGCATGTTTCATGGGTCACCCTCTGTATTCTCTCTCTCTCTCTCTCTTTCTCTCTCTCTTTCTCTCCCCCCCCCTCTCTCTCTCTGTGTATGTGTGTGTATGGATGTATAGATGCAGGCATGCATGTACATGAGTGATTATACATGAGTGTGTGCACACACATGTATGTATCTATCTTCCCTGGTATACTTGTATCTGTGTGCTTCCAATGCTGTCTTTCCCCCCCTTCCTCAAACAGAGGCATGGACTAGCTCTGGAAGTTTCTCTCTAGAGAGGAGAAAGGGCCTCAGAGGAGGAAGAAAGAAAGAACTACTATATTAGGCCACCCTTTCTGATTTCACACAGCAGAGATTGTCAGAGCACAGTACACAGCTGCCTGGCATCTTGTATTTATCCCTGAAGCACTTATTCCTGACTATAGCCAAGCAGCAGACTGGGTAATTACATTTGCTTGGTGTCTGACTCCCACTCCAGTCTGGGAGCCCTCTAAGAGCAGGACCCTGTTTGTCTTGTTTAGAGCCATGTTCCCACAACCAGCCAGCAACTAGCACACTGGAGCCTCTCAGTAAGTGGCCAGGCCAGGGCTAAGGAGATAGCTCAGTGGGTAAAACGCTTAGCATGCCAATGCAAGGACCAGTGTTTGCATTCCTAACACCCACATAAATGCTGGGCAAGGTAGCCCACCTCTAATCCTAATACTCAGCAGCTGTAGACAACCCCCCTAGAACAAGCTGGCTAGTCTAGCTGGAGTGTGGGTTCAAGCGGGGGACCCTGCCTAGGTACATAAACTGGAGAGCCAGGGAGGAAGATCCCTGCCATCAACCTCTGGCAGGTAGTTGCACACACATACACAAGCACACATACACACATTCATTCATACACACACAGACACACACATGCACACAGACACACATTCATTCATGCATACATACACAGACATATCCAAGCACACATACACACATTCATCACACACAGACATACACATGCACAAAGACATACATTCATTCATACAACATTCTCACAGTCATTCACATAAACATATAGAGACATACACATGCACACATTCATTTACATACAGACATACACATGCACACATACACAAGCACACACATTCATTTACACACAATGCACACATGCACATACACATAACATACACATTCACACACATATACAGACATACATATACACATGCATACAAGCATTCATTCACACACATATGTATACACACACACATGCATGCATACACACATTTACACACACACACATACACTCACAGAATTTTTTAAAAAGAGCAGCCTAAAATAGGAAGTCATGCAGGGACAGCAGCTGTGTTAGAAGAGCGTGCCTTACTGAAGATAAATTGACTGATATAATAAGAAAAAGAGCTGAGTGGTGGTGGTGGTGGCGGCGGCGGTGGCGGCACACACCTGTAATCTCAGCACTCTGGGAGGCAGAAGCAGGCAGATTTCTGAGTTCAAGGCCAGCCTGGTCTACAAAGTGAGTTCCAGGACAGCCAGGGCTATACAGAGAAACCCTGTCTCGAAAAAACCAAAATCCAAAAAAAAAGAAAAAAATGAAAAAAAAAGAAAGAAAAGAAAAGAAAAAGCCCATGAGCTCATGGGAGTAGCAGGCTGCACCTCAGTTGCTGGGTGGCAGCGGAGGCTCTGAGCTCTTTCCTTTATGAGCCAGGAGCACAGCGTTGGCAAAACTGTTCACACCTCGTCTCTAAAGATTGGCATGTCCAGCAAGGAGAGTGGAGCTGAAAGCCACAGAATGAAGGGGCGAGACCCGGATGTTCCAGAGGGAGTCCTCAGAGATAGGCCGATCATGAGGGACCAGAGGGAGAGACCTGGTCGCAGAGAGCAGCTATAGAGGTTGAGTAACTCGCAGAGGGCAGGTGAGGTAGGATGGGGTTGAGTTGGGCTTATGGGAACCAGGAGCAGGGCCAAGCCCCAAGCCCTTCCCATTTTTGTCTCAGTGTTTGAGGAAAACCTCAGGCCTCTAGCTAAACCAGGCCTCTCTAAGACCACTGAGGAATCCAGAACTCTGAGTCGATATTGCTAGGCATGGGAGATTTGTCTAGGATCATAGGGAAATGATGCTGTTGGAGCCATGGCACTTGCTAGGATCAATAGAAAGCCAATATAGTCATTAGGTGGTTCTGGAATAATACCAGTACAGCTGTGTGCGCCAAGAGCTACCTGACGTACAAGGGCATCAGACCAGGTTGAAAGTAATTTCTAAGGCTGACACGCTGTAGCGGTCACCAGCAAGGCCGGCGGTGATGAGCATGACCCGCTGGAGAGTCAGCTCCGCGCTTAGGAGTGCGCTGTGGAGGCACAGACCCGGGCTTGGTTCCCGGCACCCACCTCAGCAGCTCCCATCCGCCTGTAGCTCCAGCCCCAGGACACCCAAGACCTCTGACCGCTATAGCACTGCACTCATGGGTGTATTAACACATTAACACAGAACTTAAAAAAGTAAAATAGCCAGGCAGTGGTGGCGCATGCTTTTATTCCCAGCACTGGGGAGGCAGAGGCAGGGGGATCTCTGAGTTCGAGGCCAGCTTGGTCTACAAATTGAGTGCCAGGACAGCCAGGACCACACAGAGAAACCCTGTCTCGGAAACAAACAAACAAACAATAAAAAAATAAAAAGTAAAATAAACCTTTTTAAAAATGGGAGTGGTCACTTACAATCAGATGGTTAGGATACATACCAATTCTCTCTGGATTTTGTTGTTGTTTGTTTGTTTGTTTGTCTTTACTCATTTCATGTATATGAGTACACTGTAGCTGTTTTCATACACACCAGAAGAGGGCATCAGACCCCATTACAGATGGTTGTGAGTCACCATGTGGGTGCTGGGAACTGAGCCTGGTTCTCTTCAGCGGCAGGAAGTGCTTTTCATGGATGTGCCCTTCCCCTCTCTCCAACCCCAGAACAATACAGAGACCCCGAACAACTGAGAGCTGAAGAAATGGCTCCGAATGTAAGGTGATGGCATGAGTTCAAATCCCAGCACCAACAGAAAGCCAGGTCTGAAGCTGTATATAGGGGCGCATGCCTTTAATCCCAGCACTTGGGAGGCAGAGACTGGAAGATCTCTGAGTTCAAAGCCAGACTGCTACAATTTAAGCCAGGACATCCAGGGCTACAGAGAAACTCTGCTCCCCCACTCCCCACCTCCCCCACAAAAAGTTCATGCCCGGTGGCCTATGTCCATACCTCCAGCACTGGAAGGCAGAGCCAGGCAGATCCCTGGGGCTCACTGTCTAAACAGCCGTCTGAATTCCAGCCAGGTTCAATGAGAGACCCTGTCTAAAAACTGAGGCGAAGACCTGTAGAATATATTTACTCCCAGTCAGGGGCTTGTTCTCTGCTTTTGATTATTTGATCCCCAGATAAAAGACACACTCAGTCTTCAATTTATAATAAGCCTTTATCAGCACTAAAGCTGGGCTGATATTTCCCCTCTATTGTATTAGAATCTACTTTCCTATCAATAACCCCGAGTTACTGTGTTCCATCTGGGTGGCTCTTAACTCCAATTGGCCAGCTTTCGTGGCCGTGATTTTAAGATTCTTACCCTGTGGTGTCTCCTCCTCCACCACCTTCCTCTCCCTCCTTATAGTCTTCTCAGACTCCAAGCATGGGAACCCCAAGCCCCGCCTATGTGTCTTCTGCCCAGCTATTGGCTGTTGGCAGCTTTACTTAACCAAGGATTTTAAATTAGAGAGCAAGGCCCCTTTGGTGTGGGGATTCCTGGGAGTAACCAGGCCTTGGGGTTCAGTTTTTATCATTAAAATACATATCAGCTTCAACCAAGACTAATTGAGAAGAAAACTCAATGTCAACCTTTGACCTTCACAAGCTCTCTCTCTCACACACACACACACACACACACACACACACACACACACGGAGTGAGGAATTTGGGATTTGGGATTTGAACCCTCTCATTTGTATCAGCACTGACAGGATGCCTCTTCTCTTCCAGACACCATGCTTGGTCAAGACCCTTCAGAACTACTCTTTAATTTAAGACATTTCCCTTATAATTCGTCGTTTTTGTTTGTTTGGTTGTTTGTTTGGTTGGTTTGGTTTTTTGGATTTGTTTTTTTTTTTTTTTTTTTTTTTTTTTGAGACAGGGTTTCTCTGTATAGCCCTGGCTGTCCTGGAGCTCACACTGTAGACCAGGCTGGCCTCGAACTCAGAATCCGCCTGCCTCTGCCTCCCAGAGTGCTGGAATCACGGGCGTGCGCCACCACGCCCGGCTATAATTAGTCTTTCTATGCAGCTGTGAGGTCAGGAATGTGAGGGGAAATCCATGACAGTCACAGTATTAGAGCATGCCCTCTTGGAGGTCTCAGGGTTCCCCCAATTCTGCAGATGCTCAGGTGTCTAGGGAAACAGCTGCTGCCTGTGGAATCTTCCTCCATTGGTATTTAGCACACCAGTGGGAACCTTATCCCTGTCTGTTGCCTCTGTGGAACAATATTAAAAGCATAAATCATGGACGGTTTCCTTAAGCACAGTCCTTGCACTGGGATCTCGAAGAGTGAGTTTGCTTCCTCGGGTACCTCTGGCCTCTGGTCCATGTTGACGGAGGATGGGATGCTGGAAGCTCCAGCTCAGCCTTCCTCAGATGTGGTCCTCAACCTCTACGTCCCCACCCTGTGATGGCCTGCCTGGAAATGGCCGTGGGTGCTGTCTGCTTGTCACCCATCTAAACTTTTTACCTAAAATCATGGAATCTCAGCACCTTCAGGATGATACAACACCTGTAAAAATAGCCTGCTGAGACCAAGTTCAGTGCTAGAGATTCATAAGTTTAAAAATAGTTCCTGCCTCAAAGGAACTATGGTCTGCAGAGGTGGGCCAGCCAAAGAGATGATTTCAGCATACTCTGGGGAGTGCTAAGATGTAATACAGCTCCTCCTAAAAAAGCAGGCTGTTCTTTCTGCCAGAGACCAGATTGGGGATGGGGCAAGGTGGGGACGGTCCTTAAAGTCAAAAGAACCAGCAAGAAGCTATCTTCTATGAAGTGGCAGAAGGAGAGGGGATTTCAAGCTGGACGGACCTCATGATGGCTGAACATGTGAACATATCCTGCCCCAGCACTCCTGGTGTGTTCAGAGGCTCTGAAGAATTGTGTTCTCACTATCTTTATTATTTACTTACTGTGTTTTGTTTTGTTTTGTTTTGGAGACAGGGTTTCCCTGTATAGTCCTGGCTGCTCTGGAACTTTCTCTCTGTAGACCAGACTAGACTTGAATTCAGAGATCCCCCTGCCTCTGCCTCCTGAGTGCTAGGACTAAAGACCTCATGGGCCACTACCACCTGGCTTCTAGAAGGATTTTTGCTTCAAAAGAACTTTATAGTGAAGTATATCAAAGACCTAGAAAAGCATGCTTTTACATTTTTATTCATTTACTTTTATCTCTGTGTGGAGGGGGCCACCTGAGTGTTCAGTCACCTGGGTGGCCGTCAGAAGACAACTTTGAGGCACAGGTTCTCTCCTTCTGCCTTTGGAGTATTGAACTAAAGATTGTCTGGCTTCTGGGTGAGTGCTCTTACCCATTAGGTGGCTCGATCACAAGCATGCCTGGCAATTCCTGCTTCTGTGGCAGCTGTGTGCCAGGCGCATGGATCATGAGGAAGAGGAAGGGCTTGAGAAACCACTGGGGAAAAGGAGGGCGGAATAAAGAACAAGGAAAGAAGGAAGGAGAAGAAAGCCACTGTCTCCTTCCTGAGGGTCTGTTGTGAGCTCACTGGTCTTAGGAGGGATTTAAAAAATCAGCATTTGGGAGGCAGAAGCAGGCAGATCTCTGTGAGTGTGAGGGCGGCCTGGTCTATAGAGCAAGCTCCAAGCCGAGCAGGACTACCTAGAGAGATTCTGTCTCAAAACAAACAAACAGACAGAAAAGGAAAGAAAATATAGTTCAGAAAAGTCAATGAATTTACCATATTAACTTCTGTGCCGTCTCATGTCATAAGCCCACTCCGACCCTGTCCCAGAGTGGCTGTCACCTGCTTATCGCCACTTAGACAACACACACTCTGACTTAACCAGTCAAAAGGGTGCTTGGGCTGGGTGTGGTGTGTGCTCGAAAGTCCAACACTTGGAAGAGAGACAGGAAAATCGATTTGAAGGTCATCCCCAGCTACATACTGAGTTTGAGACACATTGGAGTAGGGCAGAGACCTAGCCACAAAGCAAAGAAAATGCAGATGATGCTGGGAATCATGGGACTGGTCTGTAATCTCTGCTCTCAGGAGGTTCTCCACAGGGTGGGGCCAGCCTGCTTTACATAGGCAGTTCCAGGCCAGTCAAAAACAAACAAACAAACAAACTCACTCCCCAGTCCCACGTCCAGTGGGGGCATCACACGCTCCTAACCATGTAGCCTGTACAGCCCCTTCAGATGCATTCATTTCTGCCCAGCTTCCAGGCACCTCCCTAAGCAAGGCCATCACCCCTGTTACCCCTCACTGTGCTCTCTCTCTCTCTCTCTCTCTCTCTCTCTCTCTCTCACACGCTCTCTCTCTCTCTCTCTCCCTCTCTCCTCTGTCCTCACTGCCTCTCACCTCAGCTTCTCCACCTCGAAGCCCAGGAATCTTTAAAATGCATGATCCCCAGAGTCAAGTGGTAATCCTTAATCCAGCAAAGATCTGCTTCCTCCCCGCCCCACCCCCACCCCTGCTTGGGTCCTGCTCAGTTCCTGCTTCTTCACCCTCCATAGCTGCTTCATTCTGATCCTTCCGACCTGAGCTTAGAGGCTGCCACCTCAGAGATGCTTCCAGTCAATAAAGGATTTCACCTAGCTTCCTGTTTCTTATCAATTATCTGTCTTCAAGGTATGTACTGCAGGTTGTAACAACCGTCCTTTGTTCAGAGCCTGTCTCTTCCACTCAGGTGACTTTTTAAGGACAGGGAAGCAGTCATCAGCAGGTCAGGTGGGAAATACAAAGAACTTGACATCAAGTATAGACATTTATTCTCGCCACTGCCATGAAACAATACAGTATCACAACTGTATGCATAGCAGTTTCATCGTTGTAAGCAATCTAGACATACTTTAAAATATGCATGGGGTGGATGCTGGTTATATGCAAATACAGCATCATTTTGCATGAGGGACTTAAGCAGCTGCAGATTTGGGTGTCTCCAGGGAGTGTTAGAGCCAGTCCCCTGAGGACACAGAGAGACAGCTCTATCTCTCTTGTTCCCTACAGAGTCATTAAGCCCTTCAGAACAGCAGTCGTGGAAAAGGCACACATGTGTTGTACTTAAGCATATTATATATTTTTGTTAGGAAGGAATATTTAATAAAATGTGTCAGATAAAGATGACTTGAGACTTAAGCCCACCTCCTCCTGATGCCCTAGACTAGTCTCTTTCTTCTTTACCAGGTTCTCGTGGGTGTAATCTGTGGCAGGCATCAGGAGGCAGACAGCGTTCCTGAAGTCTGCCAGAGAACAGATAGAGAGCCTACAAAACCTTAGCCCCGGGGCTGGGGACATTTTTCAGGTGGTGAATTGCTTGCTGCAAAAAAAAAAAAAAAAAAAAAAAATGAGGATCTGAGTTTAATCCTTAGCACGCACACAAAAGCCGGTCACGGTGGTGTGTGCTCGTAATCCCAGCAGCACTAGAGAGGCAAAAACAGCGAATCCCTGGAGCTCAGAGACAAGCCTGTCCAACCAAATAGGTGAGCTCCAGGTTCAATGTGAGACGTCTGAATACAAGATGGGGGGGGGGGTAAGGGGGGAATGCAAGACGGAGAGCAGGTGAGAGGGGCAGCGACCTCCAACCTCTACACCTGCACTAGCACACGTACCCTTAGCTTAACGCTCACACATTTAACCATGTAATTCTAATTAGAAAGCTGAGCTCTGAAGTTTGGAGCCCTATCTTCTTGTGCCTGGCTAAGGGCAGGCACTCAGTGGACTTTGTGCACCGAATGTCTGCACAAAAACTCTGAAAAGTCTCAGGCTTCTCACATGAAGCAGTGGGTGGAGGCCCTGGCTCCCGTGGAGATCAGGGGACTGAGGTGCAGATCTGTGGAAGTGTGGGGACAAATGAAGGACACCAGTTGGGTTGGGGATGACTTGCAGAGAAAGGCACGCTCATCAATAAGCCTGTTGTGTTTTGAAGACAATGAGAAGTTTGTTCATTCAGTCATTTATTTATTTAATCATTGATTTAATCAACACATAGCTATTTAAGGCTCAGTATTTGTGAAGTGCTACAATAGTCCCTGAACATATATGACCAATTAGAAGCAAGAAGAGGAAATGGATTCAAAAACATTTATAGTAAAATATAAAGAGTGACTTAGCAGCATTTACAAAGTGGGTGTAGGGTACCATAGAGCCTTGGAAGGGGAGGCGGCTGGGCATGGGAGACTTTGGGAGGCCACTCTGGCTACATAACCTGTTCAAAGCTAGCCTGAGCTCTGTAGGAAGACTATCTCAAAAAGTCGGAGGGCTGGAGGTGACTGCGCACAGCCACCTGAGTTCGATCCCTAGCACCACAGGGGTTGAAGAAAAGAAGGCAGGAAGAATTGTTGGCAAAATTGATGCCTTTTAACCACACCCCACATAATGGAGGGCATAGGCGCTAGGTTGACTGAAAGCTGAAGAAAGCGTGTTCCAGACATAGGAAGGTACGTGCGCAAAAGACCAACAGGCAAAGTGGAGAGGGCAGAGTGCTGCAGCCTAGCTGGGGTGGTAGTGTAGGAAGCAGCGGCTTCCGGAAGACTGTTAAGATCTGGTGATCTGCTCCTCCCGTCTTCCCTGCCTCTTCATTCAGACAGAACGGATCCTGTGAAAGTTCAGCATGAGGCAGGCTTGGTGGTACACATCTTTAATCCCAGCACCCGGAAGGCAGAGGCAGGCAAATCTCTTAAGATTAGCCTGAGCTACATATTGAGTTCCAGGATAGCCAGGACTACACAGAGAGACCCTGGCTGAGAAAACAAATAAAACAAAACAAAATAAAGAAAGGCAGACTGGCATAGAATAGGAAGAAAGTATCAGAGTTGAATGTGTGTGCGTGTGGGGGGGGGGGTGCACGCGCATGTGCGCGTTCTCACAAACACATGGAACTATTGCATGGAAACAGTTTTGATCTTTATGGGCTGATTAAACTTGCCCCTTGCCTGGACTCCCTGTGATTGCATGCTTGCTTACACACTGACACAGTCAAGGCTTCCCTGTCTCTTGTCCCCATTACAATCAAACTAAATCCAAGTCTCTTCACCCAGACAGCTCTGCCAGCTGTTTTCTAGGGCACTGCTTCTTCTGGATACAGCCACACAACTATTGCTGTTCTTTTCTTTTCTTTAAGATTTATTTATTTATTATATGTAAGTACACTGTAGCTGTCTTCAGACACTCCAGAAGAGGGAGTCATATCTCATTATGGATGGTTGTGAGCCACCATGTGGTTGCTGGGATTTGAACTCAGGACCTTCAGAAGAGCAGTCAGTGCTCTTAACCGCTGAGCCATCTCTCCAGCCCTGCTATTCTTTTCTTTTCCTTCATTTTTTGCAATTATATTTTTCTTTTATGTGTCTGGGTGTTTTGCCTGAATGGATATCTGTGCTCGCATGCACACAGTGCCCACTGAGGCCAGAGAAAGGTGCCTGAGCCTCTGGAGCTGGAGTTACAGAGAATTGTGAGATGCCTGGGGTGAGAGCTGGGAGCAGAACATGCGTCCTCTGGGGCACCTTAACTGCTGAGCCATCTCTCCAGACCCCTGTCCTTTTCTTTTAAAGACACATTCATTTTTGTGGTATTTTGTGTGTGCTGGTGTGGGTTTGTGTGTATTATATATATGCAGGGGACCAAAGGGCATCAGATCTCCTCAAGGAGAGTTACACGCAATTGTGAGACCCCTGATGTGGGTGCCGGGAGCTGGAAGAGCACAATCACTCTCAACACACAGCCACTGCTGTCTCTCAAACCCTGCATCACTGTTGTTTCCCTATGCCTTCCAAACCAAGCTATCCACTCCTCACGGTCTAAAGATGTTCAAGTTTTTTATATCCGTTATATCTGGATATGATCACAATAAACAATGTGTACTTAGTAAATAATACTAATAACACTAGAAATAAACTGATAAACTAGAATAATCTAATAAATGAAACTTAATAAATGTAAATATTTGCACTTGAGTCCAGAATTTCAGCCACCCCAGGACAGAAGAGAAAATCAAGGTGTGTTTGGCAGACACCTGCTGATCTTCCAGTGCGTGCCAGGCAACTGCACAGCACGGGGCTTGAACCAGGAAAGTGGGGTAACACGGATTTTATCCTCACGGGGTTGATGAGGATATGGTTGGTTGACTCTGAACACGTGACCAAATGGAAATGGAATACCCTGGAGAAAAATTAGTGAGCGTGGGGTGGTAGCTTTATAGGCTGGAGAGATGGCTCAGCGGTTGAGGGCACTGACTGCTCTTCTGGAGGTCCTGCACCCACATGGTGGCTCACAATCATCTGTAACAAGACTGGATGCCCTCTTCTGGGGTGTCTGAAGACAGCTACAGTGTACTAACATATAATAAATAAATAAATCTTTTTAAAAGCTGGGCAGTGGTGGCGCACGCCTTTAATCCCAGCACTTGGAAGGCAGAGGCAGGCGGGATTTCTGAGTTTGAGGCCAGCCTGGTCTACAGAGTGAGTTCCAGGACAGCCAGGGCTACACAGAGAAACCCTGTCTCAAAAAAACAAAAACAAAAACAAAATAAAACAAAAACAAAATGCTTGCCTTACGAGCATAAAGGCTTGAGTTTGAATCCCCACCATGCACATTAACAAGCAGGCCTGTGGTTGTGCAGACAGTAGAATCCCTAGCTCACTGGACAGCAATACAAAGCCAGGATCGCCAGGCTCAATGAAGAGGCATTCCATCCAAAACGAAGGTGGAGAGAAATTGAGGAAGACACCTGATGGTGACCTCTGACTCACAGACCACACACACACACACACACACACCAACTATACATTCATTTATCGTATGCAAAAGAGAGAGAGAATACAATTGGAGGGCTGACTTGGTCTGGTTCTTCTAGGAAAAGGAAGTGATATTTATTTAGGCCTCCCTGAAAAGGGTGCTGGAGTTTTTTGCAAAATTGAGGCCAGCAGTCTTGTGTGGAGGTTGGCGAGGAGACATGGTTTTCAGCACATCTCAGTACTGTCACTGTACTCTTTAAGCTATGCCCCTCCCCTGGCCAGTGGTCATTTATCTTAGGCGTCATTGCTCTTGCCTTCGCTGTTGTAGGCTCTCATCTAGTATGACCATTGCCTGCCCCCCCCCCCCCGCCAGGCTACACGCCTGTAGAGGAACCCCTTCTGTACCCAGCAGTGTACTCCCAGTACCTAATACATATATTCCCAAGATATGGACAACCCGCAGCTCATGTCTACTGAATGGATTTAAAAATAATGAGGGCTAGAGAGATGGCTCAGTGGTTGAGAGCACTAACTGCTCTTCCAAAGGTCCCGAGTTCAAATCCCAACAACCACATGGTGACTCACAACCATCTATAAGGAGATCTGACTCCCTCTTCTGGGGTGTCAGAAGACAGCTACAGTGTACTTACATATAATAAATAAATAAATCTTTAAAAAAAAATAAAGTAATGAATGAGTAAGTGAATGAACGGGAGGGGAAGCCTTCCAGGTAGAAGAAACACGCACCAAAGAGGGGGAGATGGGGAGGAGGGGTGGGAGTGTCTGAGAAAATCAGAATTCTGGGTGACAGAATTCAGCTGTGTGTGAAGCCATAGGGTGAGGGGGCTTAGACGTTGGCCTTAGGACAGACTAGTGCTGCGATGTTGTCCTTTCTTTGGGGAGACAGTTCAGAAAGGTGGTGATAATGGGTGCAAATATACCTGGGGGGAGGGGACTCCCTCACACAACAGAAGACTGGGACTTGTGAGTTGGCTTCGCAAAAGTTTGACTCCCAGTTCTACCTGCTCAATGGCTTAGGTCGTTGAACTTCTCAGAGCTTCCTCCATTGGCCACAAAAATAAGAGCAGTGATATCCAGAGACTGAAAAGCTAAATGAATTTTTTTTAAGGTCTGAAATGGTTCCTGTAATCCAGTAGGTACCCGGTATGAGTCCTTCATGGCAGAGTGAGCGGGGCCAGAGTGGGTGGGGGGGGGATCTGAGATTCTATTCTATTGAACAAAAGAGAGAAAGCAATGTTCAAGAAAGCAGGCAATAGCAAGGCCATCATTGTGCTGGGTTCTGTGGCTTAGCAGAGGGTCAGCTTAGATGTAGTCTCTGAGAGCCGTGTTCTTCAAGTCTGTGTGGTACATGCTTCACCCAGACTGCATGTGTGTGCATGCATACGCACACTTAAGCACTCTGCAAAACCCAAGCAAAGCACACTTGCCCACACAAGCTTGGGAACTTGGCAGACACAATCACAGCAGCCCAGGCAGAGGGTAGCCTTGGGTATGGAATAACCAGGAAGGCAGAAGGAAGGGAAGAACATATGTTCAAAAATAAACACTGCCTCCTGCTAAATGGTCTAGAAAGCATCTGTAAGAGGGGCTCTGGGCTGTGGGGTTTCCGAGGATGGTTAGTGCGGGAATGTTTTGTCTGTGCAGTTGAGGCTGGGGGCTTCCACATCCTGCCCACTGCCACATCTGGAGAAGTCATCTGTGCTAGGCTGATGGCTCCCTCAGCGCTTCTGCTTTAATGGCTCGTGGTGCCGCAAGAAGTGGCCCTGTAATGGTCATTCCAGGCAGCTGTGGGAAGGGTCCGCAGCGGGCCCAGCAGCCTGCTTGCTTTCCCCCATGGGAGACCACATCCCACCACCTTTCCCTCTCTCTGCCTAGGTGAACAGCTGCGGGTGGGGGTGGGCAGGGGCCAGGGGGCGCTGGTGTTTGGAGTTGGTTAAGACTTGGTCTTGCTGTTTGCTCTCTGTCCCCTGTCCCCTTCCTACCACCCTGGATCTGTGTCCAGCATCCTTTTCTTTTTTTCTTTTTCCTTCTCAGGCAGCTCTGTCTCTGCAAAAGAATGAGATTCAAGGTTATGAGGTCAATCCCGTGACCAAGTGGTACAGAAAAGGCAAACACACGTTTTGAAAGCACTACTTGGTCCTGTGTAGCAAGACACTAAGGAGAGATGTAAGGGGACAAGGTGGAGATCGCTGGGGGGCTCTAACAGCCCCTGCTATCCCTGAGCTCCCCATCCTCCAAGACCCAAGAGAACTCACTAGGAATTTCTGCCCTCCACCCTAGGTAACCCCACAGTCTGAGTCTGGGAACTGCAGGTGCAGATAAACCTGCACTCCAGCAGGGGTTAGTTAATGATGCTATTCCCTGGCCTTGCTGATGACCAAGAGAAAAACCTGGGGTACCCCAGAGGAGGGGTGCATGCAGATACCTGAAGGTCGCGAGAGCTGAGATTCCCCTCCCCCCTCTCCTCTGTTGATACCCCCAGGAGGAACAGCCTGGCTGGAGCAGGGACCCGAGTGCAAGGGGAGAAACCGGAGGGGTGGGGGCTTGCTCAAGCTGCTCTTGGCTAGGGCTCATAAAGCTGCAGGTGTGAGCTGTTGTTATTTAGTCTAGAGCTTGGTATGTGACAGCCGGGGCCCCCTCTCCCGCGAACTGCCGTCCACCCCCGCCTTCTCTACGGGCCAGATAATTAGTCCATTACGACTCTCCCACCTCGGGTGGGTGGGGGCAGGGTGAGAGCCCACCCTCGGTCTCCTTGTAATTCAACTTCCTGTGTTTTATGGAAGCAGGCTGTTGGGGGCAGAGAGAAGGGCTGGTCCCTAGGCTGGGCCAGCCTCTTCCTCAGCTCCCAGCCCCCACACACCCCCTGCCACCCATCCCTGGTTGCCGTGGTGACCAAATGTTATTTCTCAGCTTCATATTCGAACTAATTTGTGAAAGTTTTTTTACACCTCTTACCTGCCTAAAAAAAAAAAATGACTGCGGGTCGGGCGTATGTCTTCCCATGTCTTGCTCCGCCATCTCTTCCTCCGCATCTCTCCTCTGTCTCTCTCTATTTTTATTACACGCTTATCGCCTTTTTCCCTCCTGCTTTTGAAATTGATTTCCTTTCCTTTCTCCCCCTATTCAGGACCTAAACGCTGAATGTTCGATATTTCATTTGAGACCGCTAATCGCATTACTGCCCTTGACGTTTTACAGATATCATATTATGGGCGCAAATTTGGCAAATTATTAGCGCTGTAATGTATAGCTTGTCAGAGGTATTTAAGACGCTAAGAGCCCAAGGCTTATCGGGGTTAGCAGAGAGCCCTCGTTGAGCTTTTGAAATGCAGAGAGCCAGTTATAAAACACACTGTGACTCTCTTCAGCTGGAGGAAAAAAAAAAAAAGGAAAAGAGAAAAAGAGAAAGAAAAAGGGAAAAAAATGTCACCCGTCTATCAGAGGCTTCCAGGGCTGATAACAAGCAAAATTCTTCTCTGTGGGTTTCGCTGGAAATGTGAGAAGCTTTTAAAACATTTCTCAAGCTGTCTGGAAAAGAAAAAAAAAATCTTTATTGAAAGGATGTAGCAATCCTTTTTACTGTGGCCTATTTATCTCTGGGGAAAAAGCTGTAACAAGAAGATCCCCTACTGGCCATCAGCCGGTGTCAGGGCCTGCCTGGCTTTGGTGACAGGACTTTGGTGTGGGGGACTTGCTGAGAGAGAGTGGAGCCACCTTTGGCAAAAGGGGGGAGAGACTGCAGCCTGGTACAGCATCCAGCACACAGAGCTGGGGGCTCAGGGGCAGCAGACGGTGGATCAGATCCTTTTGGAATGAAAGGCTGATTGAACCAACAAACAAATGAAGCAAACGCATTAGCACAGCCTTGAAGCCCCTGCCCCTCCTTGGCTGGCCCTCCAGTGTCCTGTACCTGTGCATGCCACCGGTGCCCTAAGAAGTTTCCTCTGCCAAAGCCTCTGTCCTTTGACCCTGCCGGGCAAGCTGCTCTTTTGAATCGCTTGAAGTGACCCTCTCCACCTTCTTGCTGTGTCATCTGCTGATGGCATCTCTCTGTTCAGCGCGAGCATGGCCACTTGCTCTGGGGTCCTGCCGTTCCCTTCTCCCATCTGCTGTCTCCTTTCTGTTACACAAATCTCTCCATCGAGGTAACACCAACACCCAGGCGGACCCTCCAAGTCCTGTGATCCTCTGCTCAGAGCCACTCTCTTCAGCAGAAGACCATGGAGACACAGCCCCACCCCCTCGCTGGAAGCCTTCCATGAAATGCCTCCACCTTAGAAACCCTGAATCCAGAAATGTCTGTCTTCAGCCAGAACCTTCTAGCCCTGCCTCCGTCCTCCACCCTGCTCCCTCACTCCTGCTTGATCTGTTTTGTGACCTCACCTAGACCTTCAATCCCTGGACCGTTCCTAATTTAATAAGCCCCTCGTTCTCCTCCTAGCCTCGCTTCCTCCCCTACCCAACCTCAACCCTTTGATCAATCCCTTTAAGGAACACCTTCATGCAATTGCCTGGCCCTCTGCCTTTCTGTTCCACCCCTTTGCCTCCCTCAGATCCCAGGTCCCCGGAAGCCTTTGCCTTTTTTTTTTTTTTTTTTTTTTTTGATCATGGCCTGGGGTGCTCCCTTAAGAAGATGCATCTCCATTCCAATGCTGTCAGCTGGGCCCAGAATGCTTCTCACCTACTGTGTTGAGTTTTTCATTTTCTCTAACAGCAGCCACCTTTCCTTCCTTGCCCCTGTTTACCTCATTCTCTGTGGACAAATTCATTTCCTGGATCTCAAAGTGAGCTAAAGGTCAAAAAGTGCTTCCCCCTCCCCTCCCCCACTCCCTCCCCATATCCTTGGCTCTGACAATAGTTTTCACTGACTTGTAACCTGGACAGCTATGACCCTTCCACCCATCCTTCATGCCTTTGTTTTTCTTTCTGTGCCAGAGCTCAGACTTGAACCTTGGCCTTACTAGGCCAGACCTCTAGGTCTGAGGCACCACCCTGGCTGCCCATCACGCCTTGGCCCGCCTGTTTGTAATTGCCCTCTGACCAGCCCGGCTTCAGGTGCCTCAGGCCTTCCTTGCTGTCTGAGCCTCTTCTGCCATCTTACTCTGTCACTTTACTGACAGTGTTGCTCAAAGGCATATGTACCAAGCCTCAGTTTCCCCAACCTCCCATTCCATTTGGCCCGTCATAGCTTGTGTTCTGTCTCACTGGTCTGACTGGTGGTGCCCTCATCCGTCCGCTCTCCAGACCCTCTTTTCCCTTAGCGCCTCTGGTTCTGACTTGGACTCTTTCACATCTTCTCTCTTGCCTTCCGTGCGGGGTTCCCTCCACGGCTGCCACCATCTGCCAGCAGGCTTTGCCTCTCAGTGTCCACCCTGGGAGAGCCCATCCGTGCCTGTGGTTCCATCCGCCATTTAAACCATGATCACTGGCCTGGGCACAGAGGGGACCCTTGAGCTTCATGCCAACTCTCTCTCTCTCTCTCTCTCTCTCTCTCTCTCTCTCTCTCTTGTCCTTGCCGAGCAACCAAGACTCAACATCCCTGTGTTTCTCCAGGTCTGTAACTTCAAAGATCTCTGGAAGGCATCCTGTCAAACTGACAAACAGAAACCTGGCCCAACCTAGAATGTTTCCTTTTCTTCCCCTTTATTTGTTTTTTTTCTTTTTTAAACCCCCAAATAAAACAAAATCTAGGGAGACTGAGAAAAGGAAAGTCTTGTGCCTTGTAGCTCATATCAAGATAAATTTCGGATGCATTAGAAAGCTAAGTGAGTGGGCTAGGGACACAGCTCACATGTAGTGTGCTTGCCTGGCATTAGGGAAGCTCTAGGTGCAACCCCATCACCCCATAAACTGAGTGTAATGGTCCATGCCTGTAATCCCAGTGCTTGGGAAGTGGAGGCAGGAGGATCAGCTGGTCATCTTCAGTGAAATAATAAACTCAAGGCCAACCGAGATACATGTTTAAAAAGGGTAAATTCAAAGGAGAAAGCCATAAGTCACAAAAAACACCACCAAGATTTTTTTAATTTCGGACTGGAGAGATGGCTCAACAGTTAAGAGTGCCGACTGCCCTTCCAAAGGTCCTGAGTTCAATTCCCAGCAACCACATGGTGGCTCACAACCATCTGTAATAGGATCTGATATCATCTTCTGATGTGTCTGAAGATAGCTACGATGTATTCATATAAATAAAATAAATACATCTTTTAAAAAAAGATTTTTTAATTTCTGTAATACAATGGACAGTCACCCCTAGCAAAAGTCAAGACAGATAACACCTGTGAAGGATTTGCAGTAAACACTGACAAACATTTGACATTTTAATATGTAAAGAGTTCTTACAAATCAATAGAAAAACTAAAGTGATATAAAATAAAATTAAGATGTGAATAGGTGGTTTGTAAAAGAAATACGAAAACTTCAAATTAATATAGTTAATATGCATTAAATAAGTGAGTTAGTATTTGTCTGTACTAGTTGATAATCTTTTTTTTGTTTGGTTTGATTTGGTTTGGTTTTTTGAAACAAAGTGTCTCTGTGTAACAGCGCTGGCAATCCAGAAACTTGCTTTGTAGATCAGGCTGGCCTTGAACTCACAGAGGTCTGTCTGCCTCTTCCTCTCAAGTACTGGGATTAAAGCCATGCACCAACATACCCGGATATCAATTGATAATCTATTAAATCATAAAATTTAATGCTGATCAGGGTAGAGTTAGACGAGCATTCGTATCTCCTGTTGGTAAAGGCATATTTTCTTCATTATAACCTTTATAAAAACAGCTTTATAACATATCACAAAAGGTTTAAAATATCTGCCCTTCATTTTAGTAATTTCATTGTTAGACTTTATTTTAAAAGCAATAATTAGTATGTAGTCAAAGTTTATGCATAAAGGTAATAAGTTTTGTATTATTTATAGCTGGAACAATCTGTCAGCAGCCTAAATGTTTATACCAGGGCAATGGTTAGATAATTTATAATGTACATGCGTGGTGAAATACGGTGGGCGCCACCACTCAGAATCCTGTTCATAGGCTAAGCTTGGCAGTGCATCTTGCAATGAGACAGGAGGATCCCAGGGCTGCTGGTGGCTCCTGGATTCAGTGAGAGACTCTGTCCTCAAATAGGGTAGTGGGAAATAGAGGAAAGATGTCCAGTGTCTGCTTCTGCCTTCACAGGCATGTGCACACATGCACATACCACACACAAAGCGATAACACTGAGGCTGGGGAGACGGCCGAGTGGTTTAGAGCACTTGTTCTTGCAGAGGATCCAGAGGCAGTTCCCAACACCTGCCCAGTAGCTCACAACCATCAGTGATTCAAGTCCCAGGCGATCTGACGCCCTCACCTGACCCCTTTTGGTGCCAGGTACACATGCAGTGCACTTACACAGAGGCAGACCAGACACTCGTGTGCATAAAATAATAAATCATTCAAATTAAAAATAAATGAAATAAAATAAAAATAAATAATGTTATGATTCAGGTATGGTGGCACACAACTGAAATCTCAACACTTAGGAGGCAGAGGGAAAAGAATTGGCACCAGCCATGGCTGGAGAGATGGCTCAGTGGTTAAGAGCACTTGGCTGCTCTTTCAGAGGTCCTGAGTTCAATTCCCAGCAACCACATGGTGGCTCACAACCATCTGTAATGAGATCTGATGCCCTCTTCTGGTGTGTCTGAAGACAGCGACAGTGTACTCACATACATTAAATAATAAGTAAATCTTAAAAAAAAAAAAAGAATTGCTACAAAGCGCCTAGGTTGTCTCAAGCACACATACATACATGCACAGTGCTTTTGAAGAATGTTTTAGCAGAGATCCGAAAACCAGTGTCTGGAATTACATTAACACATTGGGAGGGCTGGAGTCACTTATTTTTCACCTTTAGAGTTCTTTTGGTTTTAAGAATTATCTACAAAGGATATATCATTGGCCCCATTCATCCTCAGTGTCTCCTGTCCACTCTTTCGTCTCCTTACTTCTGTCTGGGGTATTTTACAAACAGTGTGTGGAACAGTGTGGCTGTTCCTTCATTCCCTGCAAGCTTCCTGGAGCCCTCAGGGTAATGCACCGAGTGCTTCCCATCTGCCCCTTCTCTGGTGTGACTTCTGGCATCCCTCACCTCTGCAGCAGCACCCAGCAGGTGCCAGGCCTGTGCACACCTCATCCCTTCTATCCAGTGTTTTCTTACTTCCCCTTCCCACCTGTAAGAGGTCTCTTCAAGTCCCAGGTCAGTGTCGACTGCCTGCTAAGACTCGTCCATTGCCATCTTATTCTCCTGCTGTGGTGGAAAGCATGCTGCAGACCTCAGTCATAGTAAGCAGGCCTGAAGCCTTAGGAACTCGGTGGCCAAAGGTTGTCCTGTTGGTTTTTTCTTTTGTTTTGTGTTTTTGTGTTTTGGGGGTTTTGGGGGTGTGTGTGTGTCTGTGTGCATGCGCACGAAATGTTTGTGTGTGTGTGTGTGTGTGTGTGTGTGTGTGTGTGGTGTATGGTGTGTGCATAGGTAAGGTGTAAACGCAGGTTGCCTGTGTCCTTTTTCTTCCTTACTATCTCAGCACCCATCACAAGCTGACACACTACAGATGTTTAAGGAGTGTCAGATGACTGACAAAGTCGAGAATTTTGTAAGGTTTCTTTCCTGCTCAGAATAATAGAGGTGAGGAGGAGAGAGGAGAGGAGCCATGGCACCTCAAGATTGCGAGGGCTCCTAGATTATCTGCAGGCTGGGGTTATATCTGTAGGCTGTGGTAATTTATACAGTCTGGGGTAATATCTAGGCTGGGATGATATCTGCAGGCTGGAGTAGCATCTGCAGGCTATAGTTATATCTATAGGCTGTAGAGATAGCTCAGTAGTACATCACTTACCTGCATATTCAAAGCCCTGGGTTCACTCTTCAGCAAAATGTTATCTGATTCCACCCACCATGTTTGAATCCTTTTAGGACTGTTTTTGTCTAGTCTCTCCTTGAATCCCTCTCATAACGGGTAACCCATTACTCTATAAAACAGTCCTTCTTAAGATGTCCTCTGCCAGCCGGGCGGTGGTGGCATACTCCTTTAATCCCAGTACTTGGGAGGCAGAGGCAGACGGCTTTCTGAGTTCAAGGCCAGTCTGGTCTACAGAGTGAGTTCCAGGACAGCCAGGGCTACACAGAGAAACCCTGTCTCGAAAAAGCCAAAAAAAAAAAAAAAAAAAAAAAGTCCTCTGCCTGTTAAAAAGGCATTTTCTTAAAATGAATCCAAATCTTAGAATAATCCTGAATTAGTTTGATTTCTGTTCTTGGTTTCTTCTCGGGAATCACAAAAGCTGCGTATTGTCTTCTCTCAGCCTTTTATAAGCCTCCTTGGGTGCCGCTTGGCCTTCTCTAAGGTCAGTACAGGTGACCTGCCTTGTTTTTTTCCTCAGTATGCATCCTTGGAACTCACCATGTAGATCAGGCTGCCCTTGAACTCACAGAGATGCCCCTGCCTCTACCTCTGTTTTACTTATTGCTAGGCTAGTCATGACTCATAATAATTTTAAAAATTGTTTACATTTATTCATTTTGGGGGTGCTATGTGCCAGGGCACAGATGAGGAGGAGATTAAGGGATAACTTTTGGGAGTTTTCGCTCCTTCTACCATGTGGGTTCTGGGGATCAAACTTATATTGTCAGGTTTGGCTGCAAGAGCCCTTACTTGCTGAACCACATCAACAATCCTCCTGATCATTTTTAAAATATTTTTATTATCATTTATTTACACGTGCATCCGTGTATGTACATGTGTCAGGAGTTTGGGGCATCCCTTGGATACTGGAGTTGCAAGCAGCTGTAAGCTGCCTGACATAGGTGCAGGCACTGGACCTCAGGTCCTCTGCAGGAAGAATACATGTTCTTAACTACTGAGCCATCTCTCCAGCTCCCTCCAAATAAATTTTAATGCATGTAAAAGCGTTATAAGCCTGTAATCCCAGCACTCTGGGAGGCAGAGGCAAGCAGATTTCTGAGTTCGAGGTCAGCCTAGTCTACAGAGTGAGTTCCAGGACAGCCAGGGCTATACAGAGAAACCCGGATTCGAAAAAAACAAATTAAAAAAAAAAGCGTTATAAAAAAAGTCTGGCGTACAGCAGACGTTCAAATATATTTTTATTTGGATTGTTGAAAGACGGCGTCTCGATGCAAGCTTCCTGAGAGGATGGCAGCAGGGCAGAGAGCAAAGCAATCACCACTGACCCACAGGACGTCATGGGACCTTTGACCCTCTCCACAGTTTGGCCGTGACTCTCCTATCTGGTTCTTATGCTGTTGAGTCTCTATATCCAAATTCAGACCTTTATATTAATTATTATTACTAGTAATATTGCCATCTAGGTACTAGAAATAACATCAGATACAGATACAGGCCATTATTCCTTGGCAGAACTATGGGTAGGCATTGCTGCTTTTATTTTGTAGAGAAACTGAAGATAGAAAGGTAAGGAACCTCCCCAGTGTTGAATAGCTTATGAGAGACAGAACTGCTTCCTGGCTTCAAAGCCCGGGGTTCTTTTCCTACTTTTTTTTTTTTTTTTAATTATAACAATGTGTCCTTCAAAGGGAACTAAGGGATAAAGCCTCTGACTTCAGTGCTCGCTGCACCAGGAGGTTGTGTAAGGAGCTGCATTCCTTACCTCAGTAAATCCCCACAGCAGACCTGTGCGAGCCAGTGCTGTCCACCTAAACTCCTGTAGTTGGGGCTAGCCCAAAGCAGAGTTGTTACTGAGTCTGAAGCAGCTACAAGATCAGGAACAGAGTTCCAGCTTCCAGTGAGATAGCCTACTCGCTCTGTAGCGATGAACCAGAGTGGGACAGGACAGTCTCAGGACCCAGCCAGTCCCCACTGCTTCCTCAAGGGCAGACTGAAAAGGGAAAAACACGTGACAATACAGAGAACCTTTAAAGTCACACACATGAGGACTGTCTGGCCTCTAGTGCCTAAAAGAAGGTTTTATTAGTTAGCCTTCTGTTATTGTAGCAAATGACACTGACAGTCAGCTTATAGGGAGAGAAGGTTTGGTCTTGGCTCTTAGTTTTTGAGGTCTTGGTTCATATTTGGATGGCTCCGTTGCTCTTGGACCGATAGCAAGCAGGAGATAATTGTGACAGAATGTAAGACCGAGCAAGTTGTTCACCTCAAGGTCAGGAAGCAAAGAGGAAGAAGACGACAAACTTGGGGTCTCATTACCTCCTTCAGGGGTACATCCCCAGAAGAACTCCCACTAAGTCCCACTTCTTAAAGTTTCTATTGCCTCCCAAAGGTCACTAGGCTGTTCACACGTAGGCTATAGGAGGGCATTTGAGTTGTGAACTGTGGCTTTACCTAAAGGAGGAGCAAACTGAAGTCCCCCTGATGCTCTTGGTTGGCATGTTGGTAGACGTTTAAAGTCATAGTCTCCATCAATGCTCCTCAGTCTCAGCTGGTGCTCCCTCAGTCTCAGCTGGTGCTCCCCCAGTCTGTTGGTGCTCCCCTAGTCTGTTGGTGCTTCCAAAGTATGTGGTAAATGAAAACCCATATTGAATGCTTGTCTGGAGCCAGGTTTTGTGTGAGTATTTAAAAAAAAGGCATCAATAATACCCCTGCCCTGAAGAGGTTCAAAAGCCACTGACAACAGCATAGAGGTAAATACAGGGTACTTTGGGTGGATAAAGGGTCTCTTAGATCATACTGGGACTAGAGTGTCAACAAAACCCCCTGTAGGAGAATTATCCCAAGCCATTTGAAAAAATGACATCTGAGAAGGGGAGTGCAAGTTCCAGAGGAAGGATCAGAATGAGCCAAAGCAAAGAGATGAGAGTCTGATGAGTGGAGCTAGACCCAGCTCTGTGCTGTGTGCGTGGACTGCAGGCCGCGGTACAGGAGAGGAGGCTGAGGCCAGAGGTCACTGTGTGCTCTGTCCGAATGTCAGTCACACCAGCCGGTCCTCTGCTTGGACTCAGCGATTACCGAGTATCGAATGCTTCTTTATCACCATTGTCATCATGGTGCCATCTGAATGTCTCAGTCATAAAATTTGCAATTATAAGTGGGAGAAAATGGTAATTATCAGCCTAAATCCTGAGTGTCTCAGCTCCACAGTCAAATGGTGGCTTCTGTGGACGTCTGTGGTTTGATGTGGACGTCTGTGGTTTGATGTGGACGTCTGTGGTTTGATGTGGACGGGTAGGCTCCAGAGCACAGAGAAGCCTGGGGTGTAGCTCAGTTGGCAGTATGCTGGTCTAGCCTGTGCAAAGCCCTGGCTCAATCCCTCTGCATCCTTCAACTGAGTGTGATCCCAGCACTCAGGGAGGCAGAAGGATCAGAAGTTCAAGGTCATCCTCAACTACATAGTGAATTTTGACCTAAGAGCTAAGACGCTGTCCTATCCTACACACACATGCACACATAAAGTGTATGAGCCAGGTGTAATGATATCAGCACACAACTGTAATCCCGGCACTTGAGAGAGAGCAGGAAGATTGAGTTCAGGCCAGCGTTGGTTATATAGTGGAACCCAGTCTCAAAAAAAGAAAAGAATCAATTAATTACTTTAATTTAAAAGATAAGAAGAGCTAAGGCAACAAAGAAACATATCTAGAATAGAAATATACTAAATATTTTAAATGTTGGGCTTTTTTAATTATTCAAAGATGGAAAAGCAATTGGGTTGAGCAGGTTGAACGTCACTGTCACCAAGGACAACTCAAGAGCAGCTGAGCTTGGGGTGCTCTGTATCCCCTCTATTCCTAGGTACACGGTCCCTGGAGGGGGTGGGTTCTTTTCAGGGTGCTTGGAAGGAGCCTAATGGTCTTAAAATGTGACTGTCACTTGTGAAGAGGATATCCACCCTGGCTCACTAAAAGGCAGATATCTATCTGAGGTAGATCCTCAGCCCTTAAGGTTACCTGTTTCCTGATCCCCACTCCTATCCTTTGACACAGCACAAAGCCGTATGGGACTGACTGCGCCCATGCAGCTTATTTATTTATTTATTTATTTATTTATTTATTTTGGTTTTTTGAGACAGGGTTAGCCCTGGCTGTGGAACTCACTCTGTAGACCAGGCTGGCCTCGAACTCAGAAATCCGCCTGCCTCTGCCTCCCAGAGTGCTGGGATTACAGGCGTGCGCCACCACGGCCCGGCCCATGCAGCTTCTAGTAAGAGCCACTGCCTACTGAAGGTGCCGATCCCTTGCAGACGATCCCTTGCAGACGTGGGAGGCCGGCTATGCAGGGCCTGGCTGAGACTTTCATCTAGAACCTCCTTTTAAGAACTGGCGTCTTGAGTCCTACAACCCATTCCTGACAGGCTGTGGAACTAGTGGTTTTCCTCTTTCAAAAAGATCTTCCCATGTACAAGTTCTGCTTTGCGCAGTAGCAGGGAGACCCAGCCATGATGCACAGCACCCCCCCTCCCAAGCCTCTTCTATCCCAGGAAAGCCCAGGGAAGGTCTGTCTTATATTTGCCAGGGAGGAAAAGTCAGATCTCTCACTTGCTGGGTGTGTCTGAGGCCACAGAGGCAAAAAAGAAGTCTCTGAAGGAACTGCTGATCTCCAGGGCACCTTGGGTGGACCCACCGAAGCCCTTGGTAGAGATCAGCATGAGGGCACCATGGCGAGAAGGCTGCAGGAATAAAGCCCTGCTCTGAGCTCTGCTCCTGGACAGGCGCCTTCCATGTGGCCCTGTAAGACCCCACTAAATAGACACAGGCCTCCACACCGAGGGGGTTCAGATTCACCCCCAAAGCCATGGGCCTGCAACCTCCTCCACTCTCACCCTCCACTTCCCTCTGGAGCTGCCGAGCTGTGGAGATGAGAAGGATGGATCTCTGTAGCTTCACTCTCATGAAATGGCGCATCAGTAAGTGCTACTTAAGAAAACACATGGTCTGCCCCTCAAAAAGGCCCCCCTCTGCTGCTGCCGCCACCAACACCTTTCTTTATTCCGCCCAAACCTCACCAAGGGGAATTCGAAACAACTGTGGTGATAAATCCGCCTGCAGATAATTGGCAAGAAAACAACACTTGTGCAGTATATAACGTTTTATGGTTGTTTCATGTACTTTATTATAATACTAATGAGCAGTTATATATCAGGAGCTAACTGCACGCCGGATTAGCTTGTTAGCATGATATGAAATGGCAGAGCAAACAGTCCAGGCCCCTCGCTCCCTGCATGCCTCCCCCACCCTCCCTACCCCTCGGTCCCATTTGCACTCAGTAATTAGTATGCAAATGAGGCCCCGGGACCACACAAGTTCTAGTATATTACAAGGGCTTTATTATGCTCTTGTGAGTACATGATAGAACGGCCCGCGACAGTGTTTATCTCACTAGCTCTGTCCTGCCTTCCCCTTTATCTCTCTCTCCCATCTATCTATCCCTCTGGATACAGAGAGGGAGAGAGAGAGAGAGAGAGAGAGAGAGAGAGGGAGGGAGGCTACCTTGCATGGTCATGGTCTGCAACCAACCCCTTCCTACATCAGACCTTCAAACTTGATAGATTTGGTCAAACAGGTCTTCGTGCTTGGGTCTGAACACACCCAATGACTATGGTGGGAGTCTAGTTCCACTTCCAGTCACCAAACTAAAAGAAAAATTTCCCTTTTCTGTGTTTCTTTTCTTTTATATCTTATGTGTACTTGTACACATGTATGTATGTGTGTGCATGTGCACGCACAATGGCTCATGTGTGGAGATTAAAGAACAGGTGGGGATCTCACCATCCCCCTTGTTTGAGAAAGGGTCTCTTGTTTGCTGCTGTGTATACCAGGTCAGCTGTCCAGTGAACTTCCAGGTGTTCACCCATCTCTACCTCCCGTCCTCTCGGTGCTGAGATCACAGGTAACTGCTACCCCATCTGCTCTATGTGGGTTCTTGGGATAGGAACACATGTCCTCACGCTTGTAAATTCCTATGGAATTCCTTCCCATGAACTCTTCTCATCCAGTCTGCACTTCTGGAATTTGTCATCGTTTTTTGCCACACGTAGGCGTTGTCTCTTTTTCTGTTGCATTTCACTTGAGTTCCAACTTGCAGAAGGGAATTTTGAATCCAGATTCTGTATTCCATCTTGCTGTTGGTCTCCAGCCTGGTCTCACTCTAAATCTGTTTCCTTGGTTGTTTACGGCATTAAGTTGTTGGTAAAAGTGCTGAGGAGGGCAAAGGACAGATCCCTGCATATGTCACTGGAGACCTCTTTCAAACAGCGATCAATATTTCCTGCTAGGATCCATGGCTCTCTCCTGTGCTTTCTTCTACCCTCTCTTTCCTGTCCGCATTACCCTATAAATGCTTCTTTAAAACCATGTCAGTCCACTTGCTGTCACTGTGACAAAATGCCTGAGTGGAGTCAACTTAAAGAACAGAAGGTTTATTTTGACTCAAGGTTTCAGAGATGCCAGAAGTAGGTCAGCTGGCTGCAGCACTTCGGCCCGAGGTGAAGTAAACTATCTCGAGAGGGAAGGATGCAGTGGAGCTCTCATACTTAAATGCACTCTCCCAGCACTTCTGCCTCCAACTAGGCCCCACCTCCTAAAAGCCTGCAGCTGTCTTTCATCTGTCGATGTTAACATCTTAGGATTCAATCACCTCTGGGCTTTTTGTTTGTTTAAAGACAGGGTTCCTGGGCTGGAGAGATGGCTCAGTGGTTAAGAGCACTGACTGCTCTTCCGAAGGTCCTGAGTTCAAATCCCAGCAACCACATGGTGGCTCACAACCATCCTTAACAAGATTTAATGCCCTCTCCTGGAGTATCTGAAGACAGCTACAGTGTACTCACATATAATAATAAATAAATTAAAAAAAAAAAAAGACAGGGTTCCTCAGCCGGGCGGTGCTGGCGCACGCCTGTAATCCCAGCACTCTGGGAGGCAGAGTTCAAGGCCAGCCTGGTCTACAGAGTGAGTTCCAGGACAGCCAGGGCTATACAGAGAAACCCTATCTCGAAAAAACCAAATCCAAAAAACCAAAAAAAAAAAAAAAAAAAAAAGACATGGTTCCTCTGTATAGCCCTAGCTCTCTTGGAACTCTCTATAGACCAGGCTGGCCTTGAACGCAGAGATCCACCTGCCTCTGCCTCCAGAGTACCTGGATTACAGGTGTATGCCACCAGTGACTGGCCCAATCACTTCTTAATGCCCCATGTGGCCGAACCTCATTGCACTGAGACCCAAGAGAGCTTCCATGAGTGAGCTTTTAGGAGGACACTTCTAATTCACTGCTTTCCTTAAACCGTCTCCCCTCAGCCTCAAGTTCTCCTTAGGCATTCTCCTTCCTCTTGTTCTTTTCTGAGGACTGGGAAAACTCACGTGGACAGGGAGGGACTAGGACCTCAGGCTGCAGTGGCTCCAGTCGCCTGCTCTCCCAGACACCGAGAGCAACTCTAGGGTTGCCCGGTCTTGTGCACATCTGTCTGATTTTAAGTTTTAATTTTGCTTTTGTGCTGGTAGGTGTTGCCTTCTGTTAAACAACAAAAAAAGCTAGTTCTCAGTCCCTCCTTGAGTCCAGGACCACTCTCCTGGATCTTAGCAGACTCCAAGCTCTCCTGGCCAGCCTCCGGAGGTGGCTCTTATTAACATCTGACCCTAAATTCCTCAGCTCTCCACCCTTACTTAATACCTCATTTTGGTTTTTTTTTTTCCATTCATTTGCATGTTTGTTTATTCAAAATAAGCACTGCAGAGGACCCTTTGTGCAATGTACCACATTGGCTAGTGAGGTACAAGAGTTCCGGTAGCATGGTCCCTTCCACCCATGAGCTCAAACTAATGGTCAAGGCACAATGTGACCAGCACATCGAGGGAGCAGAGGTATGAAAAGGTCTCACGGGACCTAAGCGCATATGTGAGCCAAGCTGGAGAGAGGGAGGTGACGCCACAGAGGAGGTGGCACCAAGATCAGCCAAAAGGACCCATAGGGTCTTACTAAACAATCCCAACGTCATTGGACTCTACTGTCTTGCCACTCACCACCTCCCTATACTACTACACTTGCTTCCGGAATTTTTCAAGAGCCCGGCAAGACAACGAACGCCTTTAATCCCAGCATTTGGGAGGCAGAGGCAGGCGGATCTCTAAGAGATCTCTTGTGTAGCCAGGGCTACACAGTGAAATCCTGACTCAAATAAATAATACATAATAAGTGTGTGTATGCATTTAGACACATACACATATACATCCGTCTCCCATCTTGCTTCCTCTCACCTGCACGCCTCTTTCTACTCATACTGAACAGGCGGAAAAGTCTTCCACGCACCAATCTCATTCTTTCAGGCTGTTGCACTCCTTTGCTGTTGTTGTTGCTGAGATGGGATCCTGATACCAACCTCCTGCCTCCAAATGCAGGGATTAGCCACACCCAGGGAAACTGTGTTCTTTGTAAAACTGTGGACAATTCCTTTTGCCTCCACGATAAACTTCCAACTCTCCGAGCATGCTCAGTCTGTCTTACTGATCAAATCTCTGCCTTGCCTCGCTAAGGCCTGGTTGATGGTCTTGTCCATTCTTCTAAGGGCTACCCATTGATTAAGAAGTGTTGTCCCAGACCCAGCTGAGCTTTGAATGGCGCCCTCTCTCCTCCACCAAGATCAAAGCTTGTACATAATAGCATCCCAAGGATCCCTCAGAGGCAGCCTTCCTTCCCAACTACCCATGTCCCTTCTCCTGACTACGGCAAGTCCCCACAACATCCATAGACCATGACGCCAAAGCTGCTGATCCGAAAGGAAGACTAAGGCCCGGGCACAGAATAATGGTCCCCATGAATACTTAGCATAAGGAAGAGAGGGGGGAAAAATCTGTGTAGCAGGCAGTTTTTGTAAAGCGTTGAACTGTACCACACATCACCCCCTGACAGGCCCTGATGTTAGCTCCTGGAATGGACCACAAGAGACTCATTAGAAAAAACAAATATTATCGCACGCTGAAATGATTTATGGAGAAAAATGAAAAATTTTGTGTGGCTGCCTTCCCTCTCACTCACTCCCCCTCGCCTCTGCCTTCTTCTGGGGAAGTTATTTATGGCTTCAGACCCTTAACAAGAGAACAGCAAAGCCCCGAGCTGATCACTCCTGCAAACTGCCTACATTTGATTTTTATTAGTGACTTAAAGCTTCCTTTTTTTTCTTTATTGTCCTGGGTGAACCAAAATGCATTTTAATGCCTGCTATTCAGGCCAGATGTGAAATACCTATGAACCTCCTGCACAAGCCAGCCACACTCATGTCTCTCTCTAGGACCAGGCTTGGTGTTGTAGGAGGGAGAAAGACCAAACAAACTCTTGGACAGAACAGGTCAGGGACTGGGGCCGCTGACTGCAGATCTCCCTTGTGTGGAGGCCTCCAGTACAGCAAATTGCCTTCTTCCTTGAGGCAGAGACTAAACCAAGTTAAGGTAATGGCGATCAACGTGTGTCCCATGTTTGCAGTGTGATGGGCGTTACTTTAGGTGGCTCTCTTAGATTACTTCACATAATCTTCCCAACAACTGGGAAGTGGGCGGCAAGCATCCTTAAGATCCCTTCCTGGAAGAGGAAACCAAACCTCAGAGAAGTCGAGGGACTTAATTAAAGCCACCCAGCTAGTGGTTTAAACCCAGGAACATCCCACAGCTTCCCATGTTATACATCGTCTCCTTGGTGGATTGTGATGTCTCTAGAACCCTGCCTTCTGAGAACTTGCTGGAAGATTATTTAGAAAGCTGCTTCCTAGTCTTCTAGAGGAGTCATCCCTAGACTTCTGTTGGGAACTACTGCTTCCCAAGGCTTCCCAGCAGGGATTTGGAGATGGCCTCCCAGAAGATGGAACTTGGAGGGCCCTGAGCTCTTCACACATCCAACAGGGATCCTGGCATCTCCAGGTGAAGCAGGTATGTTCCCTTCTTGTCACCTGCTCCAGATTACTGAAACCCTCAATATACCTCTTACCTTGTGTTTCCTGTGTGAACTGTATAAACTATAATCCTGAGAAATTCCTTTTGAAGTCCCTCACATGGAACGTGACCCGTGCTTCCCTCATTGTGGCGGTCAGAACTCATGTAACAGAGGGCCTGCCTGCCTGCCAGGAGCATGGATCTCTTTCCCATACTCTGATCAGTTAGCTCCTCTTCCTCCTTCTTCTTAGCTGGTCCTCCTCCTCCTCTTCCTCCTTTCCCTCCCCTCCCTATATAGAGGTCAGAGGGCAACTTGTAGGGTCCAGAGATCAAACTCAGGTCATGAGAATTGTTAGAAAATGCCTCCAACCCACTGCGCCATCGTCTCCTGGGCTTCTCAACCATTTTTTATGCACACTGGCAGCAGCCAATAACAGATTGGGCAACATTGTGTCTGTGTCCAGATCATCCTTGAGGCAGCTTCATCATATCAATGTATCATTTCAGTTTACTAGATGTTTCCCATCTCCACCATCAACCAACCAACAAAGATGTACCGTACCAGAAGCTCCCAGGGAGCTGGGTACCACTAGTCCGAGATTGTGGCCTCCTGGAGGGCATCAGTAGAGGACTACACATTCGCCTTCAAGCCTTGCTAGAATCTCTGCCTGTTAAGATGTCTGCCTGGCACCTAGATGGTGTTGGGAGTGACACTGTCACCAAGAAGTAGGGGACCTGGGTCCTCCATCCCAAGTAACCTTTATCTCCAAAATTGTCCTCAGAAAAAGCAAAGGTTCCTAGAAAGACAGGGTTATTAACAAAAGAGAGGCAGGGCACCGGATGAGAGACCTCGGAGGCAACACCTCCATGGGACCCATAACTCACCGTGACTTCTGAACAGAGGAAGAGCTGCTGAGGCAGGGCCTCCTTGGGCTTCCCATCCCCACCTTGTCTCTCACTTACTGGAGTCCCCCATGTGTATCTGTGGCGGTGAGGAAGGACTTTGCCATCTGTGCCCCCTGAACCTTCCCTTGGCACTTTGGGCCTGGACAGGGGAGCAGGATTGAGCTGGAAAAAGGAGCGGTCACTCCGGGGTGGGGGGAGCCTCTCTCCTCCAGGCCCCAGCCGCTCAGTGCCGTGCCCAGGCCGGCTGTGCCTCATTCCTGAGGGCCCGTCTCTCAGCAGGGTTGCTAGGCGCGGTGAGTGGGGTGCCTGCCGAGGCTCTGCCTGGAGACCACTGGGGAGGCTGGGAAGAAGGAGAGGCATTATTTGGTTGGTCCCTCCCTCCGTCCCTCCCCCAGCCTCAGCACAGTGAGCTTTCCGGAGGGATGGTTATGAGCCTGCCCATCCCAAGGCCTTCCTCTTTGTGAGAAGACCTCCCCATCAGACCCCCCACCATCGCAGGCTTCCCCCCTCCCCCCTCCCTCCGGTTCAGCAGATCCAGAGTTAAGCCTGGGGTTAATGCCCAGTGACACCTGCAGGTTGGCTAGTGTTGTTGACATGGGGGTGGGGGGAGGGGAGGGGGCGATGGGGGAGATCGTTGGTGGCTTTATTATGGAGAACTCAGCAGGCCTGGGGCCTTCTATTGTCCAAGTGGCAAATAAATAAATAGGAGAAAGTAAGTCTTCCCCATGGCTTACCGACGGGAGGTTAACAGCTGGACATGACATGACAAATTGGGCATTTTTCTTTGGGGACTGATCCTTACTGCAGCTAGCAGGGAGAATGAGAGAGAGGGAGAGAGGGAGGGGGACTGGAGAGAGAGAGAGAGAGAGCGCGCGCGTGCGAGTGAGCTGGAGTACAGAGCAAGTGACTCATGGAAGTGAGCATTGGAGCTGTGTGTATGGGCATGAGAATGTGACTGGGGCATTCAGAGAATATGGTGCTGCCATATTTTTGATCTTAAAAAAAAAAAAAAAGCAAAGGAAGCATTGTGTGCCTGTCTCAGGACCTGGCGCTGGGTATGTGGCTGCAGCGTTGGAGGAAGCATACCCCTGGGAATCTGTCACCCTGGGTTCCTCCCATCCTTGTCCTGCCAAATGGAAAACCAAAAGGTAGGCATTGGCTCCATCTTAAAGGACCTCCTCCCTCTATAAGCAGAGGAACGATGTAGAGAGATGGCGCTGTGGTTCCTGCCATCTTGCCCCACGGGTTGAACCGGTCCTGGTTGGACAGCCAAGCCTCCAGCTTGTCTCTAGAGCTGAGATCAGAGAGCTGCAGCCTTGGCCCAGCTTGCTCCTGTCCAGGGAGATACCAGGAACAAAGGCAGAAGACCAGAAGAGTGGCTGCTACTGCCAGCCAAGCTCTTCCTGACAACCATTAGGGAGGCTGGGACCTAAAGAGTGGCCTTGAGGCACAGGAGAAGGCTTGATTCCTGCCGGGGCTCAGCACTAGGTACGATGAGGACTGGGAATCACTGATCACTTCTGAGGCAACAGGCTGTGGTGGCACACAGCTTGATCTGACACTGTGTCCTATTCCTTCTCTTGGCCATTTAGTCTTTGTGAGCCTCCATAATTTCCTTTAGGTGCAATGAAGATGGAACTAATACGTACCACCTGGACCACCGAGGGGGGTTCTAATTGAGGTAACACACCTGTGCTGGGTGCAGAGTCTGGACCTGTGATGAATTCTTTGCAAAGACCTAGTGCTGCTCTGAGCCTTCTCTTTCTCCTTGTTGTCCTGTGCCTTAAGACTGACTAGACAAGCCGGGCAGTGGTGGCACAGGCCTTTAATCCCAGCACTTGGGAGGCAGAGGCAGGTGGATTTCTGAGTTCGAGGCCAGCCTGGTCTACAGAGTGAGTTCCAGGACAGCCAAGGCTACACAGAGAAACCCTGTCCTGGGGGGGCGGGGGGAGGGGAACCGTCTCTGGTGAGAGGAAAGTGTAGTCTGTTTATATTCATGGGAGTCACCTCTCCACAATCTCCAAAGGCAGAACCTCAACATTTCAGAACCCTAGGAAGCTGGCCTGCAAAAACGTACCTCCTTCTAGGCTCTTGATTCTAGCAGTGGGCAGCAAAAAGCCTTTCTGACTGTGGTTCTGACCATGCCTGTGGCATGGGAGAACCTGTCCAATTTTCCAGGGTCACACAGAGGCAAGAGTCAATTTTTGCCTTTTAAGAACAGTCATTGAATGTTCTGGAAAGCATATTCTGCATTCTTCTGAGACCATCAGAGAGAACTAGAAGAAAATGGAGATTAAGGCTGGATTAATTCATTCCTTTACTGAGCATGTGCCAAGTGTCAACACTGCTCTTGACCCTGGGAACAATGGGGTAGGGCAGTGGGGTGCTGCCTGCCCTGCTGGTTCAGCCTCCTCAGTTCTCTAGAAAAGCAAATGGGAGCCCTCTGAGTTGCCTCCCCCGATTCCACGTGCACAGCACTCCTTTTGATGTTCTTCTTGAATTCAGGTCAGTCCGGCCAAGGGGACCTTGCCCCGGAGGTCCCTGAGAGGGACGGGAGAGGAGCTAGAACACTGGGGGCCTTCTGGTGGAGGGGGCAGTGCCTGGTGATTCCTGGAGCTTTGCTAGAAGTTTGAGAAACACATGAAGAAGGATGCCAGAACTCTCTGGCACTGTGCATACTTTATCTAACCTCACCCACGCAGGCCCTCTGTACAATAGACACTAAGCTTCAGAAGAGCGCTGGGCCTTTAGTGCCAGCACTGCAGAGGCAGAGGCAGAGGCAGAGGCAGGCAGTTCTCTGATTTCCAGGCCAGCCTGGTCTACATAGTGAGTTCTAGGACACGTGGTGAAATCTTCCCTCACCCCCCAAAACAGTAAGAGAAAAAGAAGTGGGGAGGAAGGGAGGAGAGTACACTAGAGTTTGGCCAGTGACTGGAATTCAGGTTCGAAACCAAGCTTCTGTTCTTTCCTTTTCCCAGAATCCCTCATACTGGTTTCTCTCAAACAGGCCAGAGAAAGCCTGTTAGCCAGAGCAGAGGAGGAGGCAGAGCCTAGGAAAGCTGGCTGCACCGGACATGCTTAAAGAAGAGCAGAAATCTAGGGGACCTAAAGACAGGAGCAATCCCTGAACCCCCGTAATATAACATAGCGGGGCATGGTCATCAGAAGACATGCCCACAGGCCTCTACTTCATGACAAGTCTTCCTGCCAGAGGAAGGGGCCATCTGAACCTGACATGATGCGGGAACTAGTGTCCACAGTGTGTGACCAGGCCCCATGTCACGGCAAGATTCAGAAGCTGTGAGGCCTTGCTGTGTGACAAGGGTGAAAAGCTAGTAGACCGTGGTCCCACTGCTCATGCCCAGATGACATCATGGAGGGACCTGGAGAGCGGCACTCTCAGCCTTGGCCACTCTCCCCACAGTTCCCCCACAGCCACAGGTGTTCAGCCAAGATAAGGATCAGTTGATTCTCATTAAGGAGAGGGTGGTTCAGCTGTGAACTGCAAGATCAGTGGACTCTCAAGGCGAGAGCTGTTGAAGGTCTGGTTTTCCACAGTTTGGTCTCCCACAGGCCTCCTTCCCAAGTCTAGGACTTTAGTTCGGTGGTCCTCAGGTCCCACCCAAGAGTCCCCATACCATTTCTACCTGGAGAGTCATCTTCATCTTGAGAGCTGGGGGGCACAGGAGCTTTCTTCTTCCAGGAAGTCCCTTCCCCCACCCCACCCAACCCCACCCGCTACTCACGCCCCTATATAATATTCCACGTTAGAGCTCATAAATGCTGCTGCGGGTCCCCAGCCTGATTGAATTTGGAAGCCATTGTTTACAGACGTCTGGCTGTACAGGGGGATTTATTGAATTTTCCATGAAATGTTGCTCCCCTAATGCTGTAAAAGGCAAGCCGCCCACATCAGAGGAGCCCTGCGTTACAGGATCACGTTACCTCGAGATGGAGTGCCTGCCTCACCACGGTGTCCGTGCACCAAGCTCTAGCTCTCGCAGACACAAGAGGCCTTGAGCGGCACACCTTCTGAGCCAACCTCTTGTCCCCCTTTCCCCTCAGCTCACTTCCAGTCAGTCAGGAAGCCCTGGAGACTCCATCCCACCTGCTACAGGCCCTCATTCAAGGTCCTGCTCTGCTGAGGTGGCTCCTCCCCTGCAGGTCCTCCCTCCGCCATCCCTAAACTCTGAATCATATCCCTCATGCAGATGGCACATAGCAGGTGCTCAGGAAAGACAGGGAGGGAAGGTGGCCGGACAGAAAGAAGGCTGAAAGGACCTGGGATGTTCGAAAGCATCCCAGGGTGAGAGGGATCCTTCCTGTACCGCTGCTGGCACACAGAACTCTTGGATCTGGAGTATGAGAGACCCCAGGACCAGCAGCAGCAGCCTGTAAACACTGAAGTGGAGACACATCATTTTCTATACTGCGCAGGACAGCCAGGCCGGCTTTTCCCTACATTAGAAAGCACATCCTTCAAACCTCATTGCTCGAGGTTTGCCCCTTTCCAGCCTCACTGCGCAGAGGCAGAGGTTTATTTCTATTTAAGCTCCTCCGTTTCTCACGGCTGCCTCATTTCTGCTGCCATCCTTAACTCTTTATTGAATCTGTTCTCTTGAAGGTCATTAATCCAAATCTCAAATTCATCTTGGTCCCCACCCATCTTAGTGCCTTGCTCAACCTTTATCTGCCGTGTCTCTCTCGTTCCTTCTCCCTGGCCCTTCGCCAACACCCTCTCCTTTCATCCACCCACCCTAAATAACAGGAGGTGTTCTCGGGTGGGTGTCCCATCTTTGTCCCCTCTCCCCCAGCATGCACTTCACTCGGATGAGCTCATCCTTCCTGCGCTCGGCTATCATCCTTACAAAGCTCCACACCTGACCTCTTGCTGCTCCGCTCCCATTTTTCCAGCTGCCTGGTGAACGTCCTCTGTGCTCTGGCCCACAGACATCTGAGAACGGAGTCTTCCCCCTCACCCCACCTGTGCCACAAGGTACCCTCAGCAGACCTTATCTTCGTGGATGACATTGTTACCCTGTCAATTACCCAGTCATGGGATCCTGAAGTGGTCTTCAGCGAGGATGCTCTAGCCCGGGATACTGACTGCATGCTGACGATCTCCGCCTGGGCTCTGCCCCTGGCAGTCAGTCCCCCTGCCCCGAGCACACATACATTAGCGCACAACTTGATTGCTTATTTCATCACCACCATGAGCAGATCCACTGAACTTCAGATACCTCAGCTGATACCTCCTAGAGATAGATACCTATAGAAACACAGGCGTCCTCAGGCTCCTGTCTGAACCCTTCACCTCCCATGCCCCACGGGTCACTAGATCCTATGGATCCCATATCATGCTGCTGACCTGGTTTGGGTCCTCCTCAGTACAGTGTGTTTTACGCTGCCCCAAATTCTCCCAGGTGGCATCCTTGCCATCCCTGCTGCCAGCATGGCAGCCCTGTAAAACCTGTCTAAAACCCTCCAGCAGCCTCCCCTGCTCCCATCCGTGGACCCAAGCTCTCCGATGCTGCTTGCATTTATACTTGCTATTTCCTTAACTGGGGTGAGCTCCTGCCCCCCCCCACCCCCGCTCCTCATCCTCAGCCCCCTCAGCCTCCATTTGGTACTCTCCTGATCTTTCTTGAAGACTGATCTCTCTGGTTTTCCCTCTGGGAAGTCTTCCCCCTGGCCATCAGTGAGCCCTTCTTTCCATGAACCGGGCCATTGATCCCCTCTCCCTAGGCCATGTCGTACAGGATGGAAATGCCATGATACTGTCACATATTCATGGCTCCCCATCCCAAGTAGACTTCCTTACTGGGCATCAATAGCCCCACACCTAGCATGAAGCCCCCCAGGTAGGAGGCTCTCTAATTGCTAAACGAAGGCCAAACTTAAGCAAGGGCACATCAGACAGAAATTTACACCTGCAGTCAGGATTCTCTTTCCTAGCCTTCTGTGCAGGTCTCCGAGACGGTGGGTTCTGAGGGACGCTCTTCATCCTGCACCCTTCTTAGACTGAATCCCAGTGCGAACTGTGTGGTGAGATTTTTCCACCCGCCACGGTGTCCTAAAGTCTCAAAACTCCCTTTCTTAACCAGCCCTGATGTCTCTTCCTCCCAAGTCCTGTCCCTCATTGTGGTGGCCTCCCTCTGTCTGTGTCTTCACGGCCTCTCCAGTGGGAGTGAAGGACCTCCAGAGAGAAGGCAATGGTGGTCCACAGAAAGCATGTGTTCCCCACTTAGACAAACAGGCCAAGCTGCAGGGCGCCGGAGGGAGGGGTCTGCAGCCGGCCAGAGAGAGTCCCCAGGCCCGCCTCTTAGCTGGCAGACGACCCTTTCTCCCTAAGAAGGGGGAGCAATGGTTCTGAAAAGCAGTAGTGACATGTTGTTTTCTCAGATTTCATTGGTTTATTTATCCTATGTGTGGGCGCCATCTGTCCAATCTCCAAAATGAGGCACAGCCGGGACTCTAAGCCACCTCAAGATCCCTGTCCGAAACTTACAGCTCTGAAGGGTCCTAGCAACAAACTTAAGTTTGAAGTTTATCACAGGCAGATCAGAGGCTTGGGAAGGCCTCAGGCCTTATAGCTTTGTTGACCTCTACATAGAAGGAGGTCAGATAGGGGCTGGGGACAGGGCCTCCGTTGGTAGAGTGCTTAGCGGCTGAGGACAATGGCTCAGATGGTAGGGTGCTTGCCTGCTTGCATAAAGCTTGGTTCAGTCTCTAGCCCTGCAAACAGCTGGGCTGCAGACTGACTCCTGTCATCTCTCCACCCCAGCAGGCCCTTGAGCAAGGCTAGGAGGCCCTGGGCACTCAGAGAAATGGGCTAAGGCCAGTCCAGGGCAAAAGTCCAGGGGGGTCAGCTTGACCCTCCCACTACACGTGAGAGAAGCAGGAGTGTGAAAGACAATTACGGTTGTTGACAGCCAGGGCCAGAGCCTGCTAGTCTATGGGTGCATGGAAGGCTTTTGAGTGCCATGCAGGGAATGGAAGTTTCTTAGAGCACAGAGACAACGGGATTGTGGGGTGCTCTGGACGCTGCACAAAGGTCACCTTCTGTCCCTTCTCCAGAACAGGAGCCTCCCTGGGCACGTAGGTCTGCAGCAGATTCCTGCATGGCACTCTGTTAATCTGCCCCCCTCTTGCCCTCTGTGCTGCTAGAAGAGGAAAGTTGTGCCTTTATTTATCGCCCATATCTAATCAGACAAGCAAGTCCTGGCCATTCTTTCTTTTATCCTCTCCCCTCCTACAACCACTCACAATGAGGAGGGGGAAAAACCCAGCCCTGATCCCACCCCGCAGGGATCGCTGTTATCCATCTCATACTCTATTTCCTTTCTCAGGGCCAAATTGAAAAAGCGCAAGCCTTTCAATGGTGAATGCCTAAATAAGACCTGTGTCTGTGCCACTTCAAAGCTGTGTGACTTGGTGCCTCTGTTGTCCTGTTGGTGACGGCTAGTATGATTGTCTGTCATACTACATGTTTCCTGGGGAGACATGATGTCTCAGGATGACTGGTTAGGAAGGTGCTTGACTCAATGCTTACTGCATCAAAGCACTCAGGAAACATTAACTGTGGACTTACAGAAACAAACACAGACAGAGAGGTCTCCCTGCAGGCCCTTTACCCCGCTTTGCCAGGGCAAACACCTCACAACAGCATGGCAGCGTCACCAAGGCTTAGAATTTGCTGGGCATGGTGAAACACAGTGACATCCCAACAAACTGTGGCAGGATTTCAAGTTCAAGAGCAGTGTGGGCTACGGAATGAGATTGTCTCAAAAAACGAAAGCAGTTTGACAGCTAAGACGTCAGTACTGGTACTGTTGTTATTTAGCCAAACTGTTAATCTGCTGCTACTCACTGAGCTACAGATCCCCCAGCTGGCCCAGTGATCAACTTGTCTCTTTCAGAATCCTGTCCAGAACACATTTATATCATGTTTTTTCTACTTAACATTTTATTGCTAGCAATTTCTAATTCCATTAAATAAGCTTTCAAACCCCCTTTCTAATGATACCAAAATATTTCATTGTACAGTGTACTTTAATGTTTAGCCATTTTCCCTCCATGAATATTTAGATGCTTTGTTTTTTTCTCATTTATTTGTTATTATTCATAACATAAAACACCAGTGAGCACTGTTAAACATGTAGTTTTATTTATTTGTTTGTTTGTTTGTCTTATATAGCCCCAACTGTAGACCTTTTGTAGTCCAGGCTAGCCTGGAACTCAGAGATCTGCCTGCCTCTGCCTGTCAAGTGCTGGGATTAAGGGTATGTGCCACCACACAGAGCAATCATGCATGTTTTGAGAATTTCTGATAATTTTCTTGGGTTGGAAATTGTTAGGTCAGACTGGCAAGGATTCAACAGTAGAAGAGCTTGCCTTTACCTGACTGCTTGAGTTTGAGTCCCAGAAACGGCATGGCTGACGGAAAGAACCTGCCCCTAAAACCTTCCCTCCAACTTCCACACTCACACCACGGCATAAGCCTCTAGCGTGAAAACACAAATAAATTTAAGTATATGATCTTAAATAATTGGAAGACAAGAAAGTATTAGGTCAAAAATGTATGACTTTGGAAGCTGGGGATATAGCTCGGCGGTGGCAGAATGCTGGCCTGGGGAGTGTAGGTTCCTGGGTTTGAGTCCTACCTTTTCTGTCTGTCTGTCTGCATGTCTATGTGTGTCTCTCCCTCCCTTTTACACACACACACACAAGGAAGGGCCTGGGGTTTTTGAAAGCTATCACAAAGCTATGAACAATTATGCTCATTTTCTTAGAACATACCTCTAGGATCAATTTTTAAATCTTTACTAATTTAATTAGAAAAAAAATAAAGCTTGGGCCAGCAAGATAGCTCAGCTGGTAGACACTCGCCACCAAGCCTGACGGCCTGCGTTCAGTCCCTGAGCCCCACATGGCAGGAGAGGAGGACCAGGGCGTGCACACTCACTCACGCACAGTCAGTCCATCAATGCAAAACAAACAAACAACCAAACCTCCGTGCATACGGAGCAGGCCCTCGTTGGCCTCCCCGCCTCCAGTTCACCTTGCACATCCCCATTAGGGCACTCATCCTTTGCTGAGATTTTACCATAGTCTTTCTCTGCTCCATATCCTTCGGTCTCTGTCCATGTCTCTCTCACACATACACTACCCCACCCACCCAACACACACACCGCATAAGCTAGAACTCTGACATTCCCACACAGCTTCAGGCTCCACTCCTCACCTGTACTTCCGTCTTCTCTTGGGAATGGTTAGCAGCCTACCTCTGGAGTTCCCATCCAGTGCTGGCAACTGGTCAATGGAAACCCTGGTCACCCCTGTGCATCGCCCCTGTGGAGATGCTGTCAAAACACAGGTGACAGGCTACTGAAACAGCGATGACACGAGCATGGAGACTCCTTGCTGAAGATGCTCAGAGAAAGAAGTGGACAGCGAGCACACAAACAGGTCTTGTAACTGGCTTCCTCTTGTAACTCGCATGTGTGCATCACCTCAGATCCTCCAATGAAAATGAAGCCCCTTGCCAGGCGGTGGTGGCGCACGCCTGTAATCCCAGCACTCTGGGAGGCAGAGGCAGGTGGATTTCTGAGTTCGAGGCCAACCTGGTCTACAAAGTGAGTTCCAGGACAGCCAGGGCTATACAGAGAAACCCTGTCTTGAAAAAACCAAAAAACCAAAAAAGAAAAAGAGAGAGAAAAAGAGAGAGACTACTTTTTCAAAGGTCCTGAGTTCAAATCCCAGCAACCACATGGTAGCTCACAACCATCCCTAACAAGATCTGACAGCCTCTTCTGGGGTGTCTGAAGACAGCTACAGCGTACTTACATATAATAAATAAATACATCTTAAAAAAAAAAAAGACAACAAGTCCAGCTGCCTGCCTTTGCCGCTGCTCTCCCCTTTCTCCATAACTCTCTAGCCCTCTCCCTCAACCCCACCCAGGCTCCCATCAACTCATTTCCAACCTTAGACTAGGCTCACTTACTACACACACACACACACACACACACACACACACACACACACACACCATCAAAACTGGTGCTACTTTGTGTATTTATACAAAACACACACACACACACACACACAGGTGCGCACACGCGCGCGCGCGCGCGCGCGCACGCACACACACACACACCTCACACCTTTAACAAGGTTATTTAATTATAACAGCATTGTTAACCAACTGTTTCATCAACAAACTCGTGTGCTCAGTGAGAGCAGGGGCATGTTTTGTTTCCTGCTTGCTGTCTCCACTAGCATAGAACCTTGAGCATGGTAAATGTTCCACAAATACTTGCTGACTCCAAGAGTGACTAGATGCTTCAAGCCATCTAGCGGCACAGTCCTGACATTTCCTAGTCTCAAGTTCTCCGGTCACTAAGAATGAAGTAACATCTTTTTAGCCATTATACTCTGCAAAACTGTCAACAGCTAGGGAGGGTCACAAGAAGACAAGGGCCTGAGATTAGCTTTTGTTTTTCTGTTTAATTACTCTGTTTGGTGTACTCTGCCCATCAACACAGCAGACAAATATTTATTACGCAATATTGAAGACCCATGGTAAAGGATGTGGAGTAGAACTAAGGAGAAGTTTCTGGAATAAACATCATGTCCAGGTAGTGTCCTCTCTCTGAGGCTTCCTGTTATACCGGTCAAGATTCTATTCAGAAGCAGAATCCTACAGATGGGGTCACCAAGGAAAGTTTAACAATGCACAGAGGAGATGACACATCACAAGAGAGCAGTTGTACTCCAATGGCTGACATGTTCTTGTAGCCATAGGTCCAGTGACCTCCAATGGAACAAGGACTAGAATAGCATTTTCCGCAGCCAGTTTGCTCCTGCTTGCTAATGTCCACTGTGTGTGGAACCCAAAAGGGATCCCAAAGACAACGGAGCTTGGATGGGGACGGTGGTAGAGCTGTCCTCCTAGGCACAGGATGTGATGGGGAAAGGCCATGTGGGGCTCCTGAGGGACAAGCAGGCATCTGGCCTGCCCCTGCCTCAGAATAGGGAGGGCGGAGATGAGGGGGGCTGGCACTCCTTGCCGACACAGGCTTCAGGCTACAAAGCACAATACTCTGAAGAGTGAGGCCCAGAGTCTGGCGAGCTGGCAGAGAGGGACTTAGGGAGGAGAAGGGAGTGACTTTTTTTTGTATGCTTTTTTAAAGATTTATTTTATGTATGTGAGTACACTGTCACTGTCTTCAGACACAGCAGAAGAGGGCATTGGATCCCATTAGATGGTTATGAACCACCATATGGTTGCTGGGAATTGAACTCAGGACCTTTGGAAGACCGTGCTCTGAACTGCTGAGTGTTTTGGGGACAAGGAAGGCTTCCCTCTCATCTGCCCTGACCCTTTTCATCTCTCACTCCCCCATCAAAAGGCCGCAAACTAAGCCCTGGGAGGAATCCTGGCAGGTGTTTTAAGGTCACACTTTCCAATCCAGCCATCTCAACAAAGCTGCCTGTTTTGAACACCTGAGAACCATCCTTTGGTGCACATAGAATAGCAGAATAAACAACTCCAATATCAGACCCAAGCCCGAAGGGGTGGAATCAGCTGAGAGGGGAGTGGAGAAGCAGGAAGACCTACCTGACTTTCCCTAGAAATCATGCAAGACACCCTCTCCCCCACCAACCACTACCCCACACCAGACCTGTTCCTTGCGTGCAGCAGGTGGGAGGGCAAGCTAGGTCCCAGTAGGCCCTGCAAGCAAGCAGGTAGAAGCGGGTGGGTAGCTTTCTTCATGCCCTTCTAGGCCTCGTCCCCTTGGTCTCTTCTGCTTCCTGGGCCCTGTTCTGACTCCTCTGGACTGTTTGGAGAGTGCCATTTCTAAACTGCAAAGCTTATCACGCCTCACTCCTTCCATGACAATCTTCATAGCTCCTTTTTAAGTGTAGATTCCTTAGTACAGAGATGGAGTTCAAGGCCTTCCTGATCTGACCGTCACACACCTTAATTCCAGCTGCCCTGAAGAACTTCGCAGGAAGGCACCTTCATGCTTACCACCGTGCGTTAGATACAAACCCATCTAAGAGCCAGGGAGGCAAGTGACCATCTTCCGCACAGACTCCCTTCCCACTGCCACTGCCTCCTTTGTGCCTCTACCGGCATTTTTGTCCGTGATCACACCATTTTCTAACTGTCCGCATTTTCCTCTGCCACCAGGCCATAGGCAAGATCAAAAAAAGGTCCTGTGTTTCTTTAGATCTAGCACCACCAGTGCCTGGCCCATGAAATTAGCTCTATAAACAGTCAACGAATAGACAAATGGCCCCTCCCACCTTGTCCCAAGTTCTGGCTACAGTGGTCAGACCCACTTAGAATAGTTCCTTCTCTCTCTTGTCTGGTCCTGACTGCTCAAAAAAAAAAAAAAATTTTTTTTTTTAACCAAAGACCACTTCTACACAAATATTGCTGGACCCGGAGGGGGTACCCAAAATGCTCACTCCACGACTGAGCTGAATGTCCCTGCCCACTGAGAACCCCAGGAATCCCAGAAACAAAGACAATCCATATGCTAATGGAGACCCGGGGGCCTCATTTCGCACCTCTCTAGGGGCTGAACTGAAGTTCTTTCTGCTTAGCTCTGAAATCTACCAGTTATTGTGAGCCTTACATTTGAGAGCTACTAGCAGCTGTCTCCCCTTTCCTCTAGGGACCTGATTATCATGGGAACGCGGAGCTTTTGCCTTGGAAATTCTGAGGTGCCCTAGAGGGTGGACCACAGTGTTCTTTGCCCCACTCTCCTAACACCACCGTTCCCCTCCCATCTATCTTCTCCCTCTCCTCCTCCTTTCCCTCCTTCTCGTCTTCCCCTCCTTCCTCTCCCTCCCCTCCCCCTCTTCTTCCCTCTCACTGTATCTGCACCTAAATTGTCCTTCATTGTTTCCCCACACCTCCCAGTTCTCAGGGTTTTCCCTTTCTAGTCTGCCTTTATTTCCATATTCACCTGCTGAAAAGCCGCTTGCCGGTCAAGGCTGGTCCCACACCACACCTTCCTTAAGACCCATGGGATCTCTCCCTTCCTGGCCCTCCTGGTCCTCCGGAGTCTCCTGTGTTTTCTTACAGCAGATACTGAGTCCACCCCATGTTGACGGTGTCCTTTCTAATCCCCTCATAAAAGTGTAAACTTCTGGACAGAAACTGTTCAACCTCATGTCCTGCACAATGCTTTGCACACAGTAGGCACCCCATGAATATTTATTTCACTGGATTGAACTACCTTGAAAACCAAGATCATCCATATTCATTGATTCACGCACTGAACAAACCCTGATTCAGGGATATATGTGACTGTGTCTTTCATAGCCTTGTCCAGATACTTTTCAATTCATTTACGCTTTCTGCTAGATCTACCACTGGGGATAATGAATTTCTTAAGTTCACTGGTCACCGCATAAAACAGCAGACACTTTGATTCACCCCCCATGTGCTCTAGGTTCAAAGCACCCCCCTCCTCCCTCCCACCAACCCCCACCCCCCACCCCACCCCACCCCCTGCCTATGGCATGGGGATTTTGTGAATGAATATGTACGCCTTTGCTGCCCCTTTGGGATTCCCTCTATGTCCCCAGCGGTCTTCCCATGCCCAGGCTTAAGAATGGATCCTTCTTCGATCTTAACTACTTAAAGAGGTTTTGCAGCCCTGGATCTGCCCAGGATAGGTTCCCAGGACAGAGCTGAGCCCTGCAGGTAGACCCATCCAGCTGGTTAACTTGAGGTACGAGTTTCTTCTTGATATCTTATTCACAGTTGTCTTAGCTTCTTGGCCAACAGCCTTTGGAGCTGTCTAAATGAAGGATTTCCAGGTCCTCTGCCAGAACTGTGGCTGACCAAGCAGAGTTGAGGACTAGGGAGGGAGTTTGATGTGTTTATCACAAAAGGCCTTGCCTTGCGCTTGTCCGTGTTTAATTGAGTCTGTGTCCTTTTGCCCTGAAATCTTCCTGCCAGCTAAAACCAGATGGAAGCGGGAGAAGAGCCTCCCCAGCCCAGCCCCCACCACACAGACAATGACAGGAGAGCCGCACCTTAGCTGGGAGCCTGGGGCATTCTTCTGGTTGTATGTGAAATGTAGGTCTCTTCTGTCTGCTCCTGTCTGCTTGCTCAGATACAGAAAGTGGAAGACCCTCAGCCTTCAAGGTCCTTGTCCTAGACTTGGGGAAAAGGATCAAGGCATATGCCAGTATCATTCATGGTAATACTACTGCTTATTGACTGTGACCTGTGTGTCAGGCATTTGATGTATTCTCTGTGTTAAGAATCAAGTTTAATCTGTATAGCAGCTCTACAGAATGAACATTTTAACCCCATTTGGTTAGACAAAGATATGAATATGAAGGCTCAGAGAGGTCCAGTAACATCTCCAAGGTCACACAGTTGGTTAACTTCATAGTCCTAGAATCCAAATCTAGAAAGTCTTAATCCAAAGCCTGTGTCCTTTGTCATAGTCTCAACATAGAACATGCAGAATCACATGTAACTACAAAGTGTCCCATCTCTGGACTGCTTTGGGCTCTCCTGGTTACCCAGCACCCAGTTCCACCAAGTCTCTGTGTATCATGGCTTAAACATCATCTCCTGGAGGTAGTACCTCCGACCTCATCACACCCGCCCCTGACCTCAGCTGTGTGGTAGGCAACTGTTTATATAACATTTCTCTTTCCGGTGTTGTCAGCCTCAGCCTCTGGTCTCTGGATTATGGGAGCTTCTTTTCCACCCTCGTGCTGGTTTGTGGGAACCGGGCACTCCCCGGGCCCTGCAGGGCAGGTGCTGACAGGAGGGGCCCATGGCCAAGATACCAGATTTCACTTTGCCAAGCGTTTCCTGCGAATGATTTAAGGCCCTGAACAGATAAGTGAGGAGCAAACCCGCAATGAAGTCAGCACTCTGCTTATTAAGTGGAAAAAGCTGCGCTTGGCTTATTGAAATGTTCATTAGACAGATATATAGAGATGAGAAGGAGGAGGGGAGGCCCAGCGCACTGAGCTCTGAGAGCTCTGGCGGGCCAGGCAGCACCGGCTCCAGGGGGTTTCCAGGCTGACCCAGGAGGAGGACGTCCTGGAGCAGGTGTGTGATGCTGCTCATGCTGCACGGGCCTGCTCTGCCTCGTGTGGAAGGCAGAGGAAGGTAGACCTGGAGAGCTGCTCATTTTGTGGGACAGTGGGTGGAGACTTTGGCCTTGGGAAGTTAGGATCTCAACCCGCTTTAGAGAAGGCCCACTTCTCTTATCACAGACATTCTCTTTGTTCTAAGAACTGTTGAAGAACTGTGACCTCAGTTGTTTGTCCACTTCTAAGCCAGGGGGATGTACCATGCTTTGACAGGAGAGTGCATGTATCCAGATACTCACTGAAGTCACCCATCACTACCACTCTGCGGGAGTCTTCCTTCAGGCAGAGTCCAGCCCAGTCAGCAGCTGCAGGAGCCCTGAGTTCCCTCAGGAAAGGTCTCCTGACCCCAGTTGGAGCTAAAACTTTCCAAAGACCTCCTCAGCCCAGGCCCAACATGGCTCCTCCAGTGCCCTCCTGGCTCCCTGACTCCCTGGCTCTGTGGCTCCTGTCCATTCAGGCGGCCCCAGATCTCAGAGAAGGATGGCCTACAAAAACCTATAACCACCTGATGACATTGTCACAAGAGGCCCTGAGTGGAGAGTGGGTAATCCAGTCCTTGGCCACAAGGAGTTGGCTCATCCCCAGGGTTGGGTTGGGGGCTGATTGAATGCATGGGAATTCTGCCTGTCTCTCCATTCAGGTATTGGAACAGGTACTGTTTCCAAACAAGGAAAACAGCCTCAGGGTTACTCAACAGTTTTCTCATGTTCCTTGCTTCATCACTGTGGCTACAGGAAGAGAAGTAGCCGTGGCCAGGACTAAGAGAAGCAATGTTGGCAGGAAACGTAAGCAGAACCATGGAATGGTATCTTCAAGTTTCAGAGTGCAGTTAGGCTCTACCGTCTCGTTCATTTGTTGAGCCAGCGGTGGCTGAGCCCAGCTGCCTGCCAGGCACTGTGCGAGCACTGGCTCACGTGCCATTCCTTCCTTTCCACACCCCTAACCTTGTGGAATGCCACCTCATAATCTTCATGAGCTCTTTTGTTCACCAACGGTAACTCATGATAGGGAAATGACCAAGGCAAGAGTCCTGACCTAAAGTTTGTTTCATCACATATAGACACCAAGAAGTACATTACGGTAAACCGGTGCTATAAAACTCGGCGCCAACCAGCCCAAGAAGTAAGGCCACTTTCCCGAAGGTCTTCGAGTGTGTCTTCTTAAAAAAGAATGCGGTCAGGCTGGGGAAAGGCTCTGTGGGCATAAACGCTCACTGGGACCTTCAGCACCCACAGAAAAGCTGAACATGACAGCGTGAACCTGTAACCCCCCGCCCCGGGATGGGGACATGGAGGGGCTGGGGCTGGGGAATCCCTGGGCATACCAAGCACCCAACTAGCCCACCAGAAAGGACAGTGAGTTCCAAGTTCAGTGCCAGACTCTGTCAAAGGAATAAGGCACGGAGTGATGTAGCAGGACACTTCATGTCCACATCTGGGGCATGCGCACACACGTGCATATACACACGTAATGCATGCCACGAGCATGTGAGACCAAAGGACATGGGTTCGAAGGGCAGTTTGAAGAGTTCATCCATGAAAAGAAACGGTGGGAAAGGATGGGAAGGAGGCAGGCAGGCCCCGGATTCTGAAGGAAGCTCCGAGCTGCGCTAGAAGCGGGCGGAGGCCATGGAGATTTGTGAATCAGTGATAGTGTCCGCTAGTTAGCAGCGCTGTGCAGAGTTGCGGTGCTGTGAGTACGGGCTTGACTCCCTGGGATGCGTGTGTGGGAGGCAACAGGGCCTTGCAGAGCTGGAGCCTGCAGGAAGGGCATTGCCGCTGGAAGGGATTAATACTGATGTCCTGGACTTAGTTTTCACTAGAGTGAATTGGCCCCGTTTGCACCTGGCCTTTCTGTTCTACACTGCGTTGTGATGACACAGTCTGGGAGCAAGTTTTGTGCTGTTTGAACCTTCCAGCCACCAGGATTGTGAGGCAAAACAACTTAAAGAAAAACAAAAACAAAAAAGACTGGGGTCTCACCATGTAACCCTGTCTGACCTGGAATGCAGAGATCTGAATGCTTCTGCTTTTGAGGTGCTAGGATTGCAGGCATGCACCACCACATCCAGCTATCTTTTCCCCCTAAAATAAAGTAGCTAGCCTTAGGTCCTGTGTTACAGCAACACAAACAGACTACTATGGTCTGTGTGGGAGATGGTGACATCATACTAGGCCAGTTCCATGGAAGGAGGGGTGGGTAAGGGATAACATGGCTCAGTAGGAGACTTTGTGGTCATCTGCCAAATGTAGGAAATGAATGAGGAGCTATCCATCTCACAAGACGGGGAGAAGTCAGGAAGACCTCCTCTGCATAGGCCCAGCGCAGTGCCAGGCCTGGGCTCTGTACGGAGTCGTAGCTGCTGAACCCCATGTGTCAGCTCCTGCCTCTGATGCTGAGACCACCGACACCTGCTCCCAGGCCTTGACAACTCCATCTCCAGCCCCCTCCCTCTGCCTGCCTGACATCGGAGGTGATTAGTAATAAAACTTTAACAAGCATCCATAGGTGCGTCTCCCTGTCACTTTTATGAGGCCATTTCCTGAGCAAAGATATAAGAGTGCCTTCAGTCTCTCCTGGCCACCTTGGCGCTGCCACAGTGTCAGTTTTCAGAGTCAGCAGACACCTGCAGGGGCTAAGTGTGGGTACCTGGAGAGGCCAAAGCACCCTCCGCTCGAAGAAGTCCAAAAAGTCAGGCTAAGGCCTTGTTTGTCTCAAAGGGCTCTTTGGAAATCGTGGCTAGGAAGCCTGGAGCCATTGAATCACCTGGACTGTTGTAAATCAGACGGGACCTCGCTCTTCCTGTGAGTCTCTGCTCTGTGTCACACGAGCCTCTCTGTCCTCTCAGAGAGTTGCTGTCCTGGCTGGGTTGTTCAGTCACGAACCTGTCCAGTGCATCAGAGAGAATCCTGGGGGATCCATCTAGGTTCACGCTTGCTCCTTCCGCTTGTGCATTAGTAGTGAGGAGACCAAGCCTCAGAAGGGCAGGCACCCCCCCACACCACCAAGGAGCCAAGGCACCGTGGGGTTCAATTCTCCAAAGCATGAATCGTGTACCCATCACTGAACGGGCAGAGCCCTTCTTGAGGCTGGAGTACTACGGGAGACAGCTGTGGGTAGTTTAATTCAGAAGAGTTTCTGTGAGCTCGGCTGGGGAAAAGCTAGCTCCTTCTTCCCTGGCAAGGTCCCAGGTCCTCAGGGACAAGGTTGATCTGGGCTTGCCTGAGCTGAGCCTCCTCCAACTGGGCCAAGAAGAGACTGAGCCATCAAGGCCCTGCAGGGGGAGGGGACTGAAGTGACAGCGGTTCCCACAGTGAGGACTCCAGACAGGACCTTTCCTCCCCTGGCTCTGATGGTGCCTGTTTCAAGGCCATCCAGGGAAGTGGGGGCCAGGTGAACAGGAAGTGGAAGCTGCTGTGTTCAAGTCCGCTGACTCCTCCCCTCATTCTTGAAATTCTCTGGGCCTATGTTGTTTCCTTCCTTCCTGTAAGAAGACATAATGCTAGGACCTTTAACGCTGATTTCAAACCTTAGCTCACACATGAATCCCTGGATGATACCTTAGGCACATTGTCCTCTCCGAATCTATTTCTCTTGTGTGAAAACTAGAGCTTTTGGGACCTACTTCCAGAGGCTCTTGAAAACTGTGAGAACCAACCTTGCTAGAAGCTGACCACTTGGCTGCCCTTCCCCCACCCTCCCTAGCCTCTCCCACCCATCCAGCTGTGCCCTTAGCTGCTTCATCTCCAAGGTCTCCGAGGCTGGCATCATCTGTGTCTTCCTGCCAAGCCTCCTATGCGTCTCCCACATGCCCGGGTGTCCGGTGGGTTCCTCTCAGCATCATTCATTAGCTATTTGTCTCGTGGAACTCTATTGGGCCTCACAGATTCAGAACTTTCAGCTTCATGGGGGGTGGGACGGGAGGAAAACTGACTGACGTCAGTGGGCGAAACTACACAGGATTATAATTAAAGTAATCTTCCAAGAGTGTGGGACTGAGGGACAAAGGGGGGCGTAGAGAACGTTAAGTGTGGAAGGTAACAAGCGAGTGTTCTCAAACAACCCTCTGCTCCCTTGCACGTTTTTGGTTTTTGGTTTTTGTTTTCTCAATGTCATCTTTTGCTTGGGCCGTTGCAGTAGGCATCACACCCAGAGGGGTGTAACCCTGGCTCAGCAGTGGACTTCCCTCGTTGGACTTTGTGGTGGTTTGAATGAGAATGGTCCCCCATATGCTCATAGGTTTGAATCCCTAGTTGGTGGAACTGTTTGGGGATGGATTAGGACTTGTGGCCTTCTTGGAGGAGGTGTGTCACTGAGGGTAGACTTTGAGGTTTCAAAAGCCCATCACACACACACACACACACACACACACCACCCAACCTCCAACTTTTGGATAAGACGAAAGGTCTTAGCTGTCACTCCAGTGCTGTTCAGGCTCCCTTGGGGAGTCGAGGGGGTGGTGATGAGAGGCCCCAGGCAGTGGCGAACCAGGAGACAACTCATTTTAATGGGAGGAACAAAGGCTATTAAACCTTTGGGGATGAGTTGCAGCTTTGGGGGGAGTGTACATTACTGGCCAGGGCCAGGGTGCTGGAGACGCCTCAGTAGCACAAGGAGGAATTTCAAGTGCGGCTGGATATGACCTCAGGGGAGAGGACGCTGAACCCGGGTACTAGGCTATGTGACCTCCTCCGGGGAGGGGGAGGCAACGGTGGGGCAAAGGTGGGCACAGGGCTAAGAGTGCCAGAGGGGAGTAGTCCCACTCCAGCAGATCTCAGGACTAGATTTCCGGGCTTTGGATACACCTCAACCCCACTCTTGCTCCAGGCCTGCTCTCCAACCCGACTCCCCCCAAGTCCCACAGCTCCCAGCTCTACACTCCAGTGCCATACCTGCCCTCTGCCAAGCTCTGTGCCATGATGGTGATGGACTCCCCCTCTGAAGCTGTAACAGGCCCCCAATTAAATGCGTTCTTTTATAACCTTCCTTAGTTGTGGTGTTTCTTCACAAGACAAGGGAAGCTTGATGTCTGGATCTCTGGTTTAGTGCTCTCTGTGTGGCTTCTGCAGCAGCATTTGGAGCCATCGTGCAGCCAACATCGAGAACTTCGTTCAGTTTTTCTGCATCTGTCCTGCACCCCACATATGGCGAAGATGGACTTAGAAAACACAATTCTGAGCTAGGTGTGTGGCTCATACCTGGAATTGTTGTGTAATTGTGCACACTTGGGAAGCTGAGGCAGAAGGATTGCTGTGAGTTCAAAGCCATTGTGAGTTACAGACTGAGACACCTGCAAATTACCCAAAGAGGGCTTGTGAGGTGACTTATTAGGTAAAAGCACTGGTCACGGAGCCTGAAGACCTGAACTGATTCCCAAGACCCACATTTCTTAGTGGAAGGAGAGAGCTGACTCCCTCAGGCTGCCTTCCACACATGTGCTGTGACACACACATGTGCACACCTTCACCCACAACAAATAAGCTAATGGAATCTCAAAAATGACTAAAGCTTATTTGAGAGAGAAGGAAGGAAGGGAAGACAGAAGAAAGGGCAACAGTCTTGGTCGCGCTTATCCGCCCCTTGGGTTCTAAGTTGCTATAGCACAAGGACTTTAGGGAACTGACTCTGTGACCCCGACTTTAGTGTGAGGCTTTGTGCTCTGTGAATGTGTGAATGAGTGGACACACTCATCAGCCTGGAACCCACAAAGCCAACAGTGCATGTTGGTCCTGTGCCTAAGACTGTCACTAAATAGCGATCTCCCATGGAACCAAGAGAATAAGGCCAATTGGTGTAGACACAGAAGCACTGCGGGGGTGGGGTGGGGGAGCCAAGGAAGCCTGAGGTGGGTCAGAAGGGACTGAGGAAGAAGGCAGGGAGAGGTCAGAAAGGCAGAGTTTCCTGGGAGGTGAATTATCAGAGGGACCACCATCAGTGGGGCAAGCACCCACCTAGGGGGTAATAGAGTTATGGAAGAGGGCCCAGGCAGAGCTAGGGAGAGCAGTGGGAACTGCTTAATCTGCCCCCAGGAAGTATAGGCTGCGGATGGGCAGGCAGGAGGCAAACAGGCCCATTCCTCAGCTGCTAATGCCCCCAGCCTAACACAATTACCCCTTCCCTCTCCCTCAGCTCAGGCAAGGGGGAGGTTGTGCGGAGGGTAAGCATGCCCCGCAGCTGGGGAGCTGGAGCACCCCACCCCACCCCCAGAAATCCAATGAACTGTTGCACTTGGCGTTAGCAGGAACTGCCCACCTTCACTAGAGGGCTTGCAGAGAGGCTGGGGTGCTGGCAAGTTCTGGCTTCCCTGAATACCAATGGGATTTGACCAGGGCACTGTTCTCACCCTGTGACCCCATTCTTCTGGCCAGCAGCCTTATCTCTTCTCCAAGGCCAATATGCTAGTCTCGATTCCACCTGGGGCTGGCCCCAGGATGGCTTTTCATCCCCCACCTCGAAGCCTCTCACCCTCCCTCTCCACTCACATTGATATAAATGGAGGCTCCGGCTGCCTTTAAATAGTCCGATCTATCAGAGGGGCACACGCTGCCCATAAATCTGCTCGGCTGATGGCTCTCTAAGTGGACTGATAGGAGCTATTTCCGGCAAGGTGTTCAGTTACTGTGCCCCTCCCTTCCCTCCCTGTAGCTTGCCCTTCCCCAGGGGCAGGGACCCTTTTTGTCATCTGGTAATTGGCATTTTTTCACTTGCACTTGGTCCTACAGAGGGAGCTCAGGGCCCAGCCAGGCCCTAACCAGATTAGCATTGGCTTTCAGTGAAGGCCCCGCTGGAGTCGACCTTCCAGTTCAAGAGATCAAGATCGAGCTGTTGGCTCAACAAGGAGAGTGACCGAGGCGGGAGGCGTGCACCCGGGGGAGCCAGGCTAAGTGTAGCAGCAGTGCTCAGATCCTCTCAAGCCAAGCCTGCCTGCTCTACGGCTCCAGGCTGCAGGGCACAGGGAGCTCCAGAAGCTGGGCTCTGCAGTGGGCAGTCATCCCAACCAACCATCGGAATCCATCCCTTATTTCTCTAGACATGGCCTGGAGTTGAGGATGGGAGTCTGGAGTTGGATTTCTCCAGACATGCAGTGTGGATCTAAAACAAGCAGGGGAGCCAAGGGCCAGCTGTGACAGGCAAGGATCCCGTGCAGGAGTCCAGACATTACCCCCAATCTGGAAGGCAGTTGTTAATGTATAGACTTCCCAAGGGAGAGAGACAAGGTTTGTGAAAGCTTGTCCCAGCTAGGGAAGACACAGTAATACCCTTGGAGGTCACCTCAGTGACCTCTGGTCAAAAGGTCACTATGGTCATTTACAAGTCATCACTGGGGGGGGGGGGTTCTATTTTGTTCTTTGTTTTCAGAGGGCAGAAACTTAGCCAGCCCAGTGACACAGACCCAGGCCTGGCTCCTGCCAAGGCCTCCCAGAATGTTCTTCCTAAAGGTCTTGTATCTAAAGAGAAGGAAAAGCCAGAGGTGGCTAAGGGCAGAGAGAAGCTGGTGGAATTGTTCTTGGACATCATCCAGGCTTCTTTCCTGAATCCTGGCTCTTGGAATGGATGGAGTAGGTGGGTCTGAGTCCTTTTGCAGTGTGCAGGAGGTAGGATGTTTTTGATTGGAAATCAGGAAAAGGCTGAACAAAAGCTGTGACGAGGGTTATTTTGAGCAAATTGAGACTTGCAGATTTCACTGATCCTGTTATATACTTGTTTGGGCATAGCGAGAGGGTGAGAGAAAAAAGTTTAGGATCCCTGCTGTGTGGGATCCTTGGGCATGGGTGAAAGTTAGCAGTAAAGCCCCAGACAGTCTTGGAACTCAAAGGGACCTTTTCTCCTGCTCTAGGGAAGGCTGGTCACTCACAGTAGCGACAGACCTAGAGACCTTGAGAATGACAAGGAAAGTGCCCAGTACCAGGAAGGCCATTAAGGTCTTTACCATAACCCTTCTCAAGATATATTTGAAGAGACCTAGGGAGAGTCTAGCCTTCCTCAGTTGGACTGGTTTGAGGGGAGCAGCTATTGTTTTAAAGCAATCATGAGATTCCAAGGTGACACCCCCAAATCCAGAGATAGCCACATAGAACATAAGTGAAAAGCCTTGCCCCTCAGGCATTTCTCACCATTACCCAGCATGCAGTCTGCCTTGTGCTGGTTGGTGGAGGGAACTTAGTGAGGACTGATCCCTGCCTTGAGGAGCTCAGGTCTAATGTCAAGAAACAGGCAATGAACAGAAGGTGAGCCCCAGAGAAGCCCTGAAGTTGCCGTAGAAAACCACGCTGACCAGGCCAGCAAGATAGCTCAGTAAAGACACTTTCCTGTAGAGAAAATATCTTATGTCTGCATGGATGTGGCTCCTGTCAGTAATAAGTTTGACGTTCTATAGCTTAGGCAGGAAATAGGAGGTGGGACGTTTAGGAGGCAGAAGGGATTCTGGGATAATGCCATATGAGAGAGTGTCCTGGGAAGATGTGACAAGACAGACACATGGTACCTGAGAACAGATAACCAGCCTTGTGGCAGATGTAGAATGGAATAAATGGGTTATTTTAAGTTATGATCTAGTCAGAGAAAAGCCTAGCTATATGGCCAAGGCATTTGTAAATGCGTTCTGAGCCTGAGTGCCATTTCTGGGAGCATGGGGTTGGGAGGAAGAACCACGGAACTTTTACACTTGCCATGAACCCCCAACAATCTGAGTTCTAGCTACAGGACTCATGTGGCAGAAAGAGCCAACTCTTTCAAGTTTTCCTCCGACCTCCACACGTGTGCCATAAATACATGGATAAACAGCCAGGTATTGTGCACACCTGGGATCCTAGCGCTAAGGAGAGGCCTCAGAGGCACACAAGTCTCTTGAGTTTGAAGTTGGCATGGGCCACATAATGAGTTCCAGGCCAGCCAGAACTACATAAGACCCTGTCTCCATAACGACGGTGATGATGATGTGGAGAAGGATGGCGGAAGGCATTCGACGTTGACCTCTGCGTGTATGCTCGCACAAGCACACACACAGAGCATAGCATCAACATGATTTGTCTTGCTGGAGAATTTTGTCTTTGTAACCCCAGTGCCTAGTGCAGTGTCTGGTATGGTATGCGGCAGATGGTTTGTTTATTATGTGCTAAACAGATGAACGGACAAGTGCCAAGTGGAATATCCTTGCATGAAGAAGGGTTCATACAGGACTTCCGCGGTGTCATCATGCAGGCTTTGCCTTCTTAAACTGTTGTCTAGACCTATGATGAGCCTGGACGGCAAGGAGACAAGGTCTTAGGTTCCAGAACAGCAAGTGCAGTGTTCGCTACTCACAGTGTGACTGATGAGGATGCTGGGCCTGGGGCCCTAGGGATGGAGCTGTGAGGTAGGATAGCTGGGCCTGCTGAGGAGAGGCTTGGAGACGCTCCAACTTCAGGGCGTCCAGAAGGCCACTGGACCGAGGCCCAGCTCCCTCAGACACATGGGACAGCTCAGAATAACTCATCTCCATTCTGCTTCATTTATGGGCTGGGAGGGGCGGCGGTGGCAGGGGAGGGCACTACTTCTGAAGCCCGATCCTACTTGAGTATTCCAGAGTGGTACGGAAATAGTTGAGGTCCCTGCCAGCCAGAGGGATCTGGAAACTCAGCAGAGAAGGCTGGCTTGGGTGTTGCCAGCGGTGGTGTTTCTAGGCAGAAAAGTTGGCTTCAGGACTTAGGTGATGAACTAGGTGCAAAAACTTCCAGCCCTCCAAACAGACCTTGAGGCTTTAGAAAAACTGAGGAAGAACAAAAGACTTAGTTTGTGGGCCGTCTAAGGCAGGCCAAGCTAGAGAGAGGTTGGCTGTGGTAAGGTAAAGGCCTCAGCTCCCCAAGGGAGTCTCTGGAAAGGGGCTTTTGTCTGTTTTTAGACTAGCCTGTCTCCCCGCCCCACGATCCCCAAAAATTATTATAAAGAATTATTGCCATTAGTACGTCTTTCCTACTGAAAGGGGAAAATCGCCTCATTCATAATTTATACCCTCAATTACTATTAATAAAGAAATATTTCAGCAGAAAATCGCCTGGGAAAATTACACGTAACATTGCATTAACATTCTATTTGAAGATTTTCATCACATTTGTTATAGAGTTAATAAGAGGGATACGGTCCCCTGACTTCTTCATGAAATTATGGGCTGACGATGATAGTTTAATCTTTTAGACTTTATATAATATATTCACTTTACTAATTGAGCTATCCAAGGAGCAGTTAGAGATGTTCTTAAACGTGGAGACAGAGGAATCAGGGCCACGACTTTGTTGCCAGAGGCACCGCCTGCTGGGGTGGGGCCAAAGGCAAACCTTGCTGACTTAGGTCCTCTATAGACTGGACCCCACCCTACAGGCCCAGGCTCCTCCCGACGTCTGCTGAGACAGCAGCTGCTGGGAAGGTTCTGGAGATACTGAGAGGAAAAGAGAAAAGGGGAGGAGGCAGCCCTGGGAAGAGGAGAGGGTGCTCCGAGCTAGGCCATCCCTTCTATAGGCCTGAGGTGCCTTGCGCCTACACTGGGCCCGCAAGGAAGCTCATGGTTTTTACAAGGTGGGAGACCCAGGCTGGACCACACTTCAGGGTTGCCTTGGGTGTGCATTCTAGGTGCCAAGAATTCATGGACAACCTGGTCCTGGGGACAATTATTTTTTGTGAAGGGCTTTAGAGACTCGTTCTGGCAAAGGGGTGTCCCTGGGGCCGTCCAGCAAAAAGAAAGGAAGTGATCAAGTTTTCTGGGGTTTGATGGAATGACGGGATGGTTTGGGGTTCTGGGGGAAAGTAGAATAAAACTGAGATGCCATTTGTCGCTGTTCTTGTAATGTGCTTTTCCACCCACTGCCTCAGTGGGCATCTTGATAAGCTGAGGTGGCAGATCTAGAAAGGGCCCTAGTCCCTATCCTGACTCACCACAAATGCTGCCTGCCCAGAGGCTTTTAAAATAGCTGCGTCTGGTGATCTCCACTACCCTTGTCACCTGATAGAATATTTTCATAATATTCATCATTCATTAAATTTGCTTGTTTTCAGAATGGTGTATAGGCTCAGTGGTAAGGGGTTGGCCTAGCATATACTACACCCTGGGTTTTTCTCAGAACCCAAAATGAAGAAAAATGTTCTTCTTTTCTCCTCTACTAGAATTGAAGCTCTCTGTCACATTCATCCCTGACCGCTTAGCAGCTAGAGGAGGCTTGCACACAGGAGGCACTCCATATATATTAGCCGCCTTAATGGAAGTGAAGGACAGAGTGGGCAGGCAATGTTCTTGTCCCACGTGATTAAACGGAACAGAAACTAAAGCCGAAGTCTCCTTTCTAACTCACCTCTGGGTCTGGCTGCCTCTCTTCCCCTCACTGAGCAGATCTGTCAGCAAATGGGAAAAGCGGTCAGACTTGTCAGACACCTTCCCTGCTTAGAGGGCGATGCCTGCTGCATCCCTCCCTGAGAGGCCTCCCTTCTTCTTTTCCTGCCTGTCCTATACTCTGTGACAGCAATCCAGTACTCCCTGATGACATGAGATAAATTCTTCAGCAATTCTAATCTAGATTTTCTAGCCCTTCCTATAGCCATAGTGTAAAGTCCAGTGTCCTTACTGTGGTCCTCGGCACTCACTACCTGCTCCCTAGCCTTTCCTGAGTCTCTCGCCCCACTTCTGCCTCCGTCCCGTATGTCCTGACCACCGGGTTCACCTTACTGCTCCTTGAATACACAGGAGTTTTGGACACGCTAACTTTTGCTCACTCACCCGCCCTCTGATTGTCTTTTTCACAGCATCCAGTCTTTGTGCTTAGCATTTCTTTTTCCTTTGCCCTCACCCCCTCTACTGACGCGTTGGCCGTCTGCCTTCAGCAGAAGGTCACATTCTGTGTCCACAGATATTTGCAGCACCTGGAATAGGGTTGAGGCATAGTAGGCACTTGGTAAATTTGTTGGATGAAGAGACGTTTTTGTTCCACCTTTCTCTGTGGAGCACACACTGACACTATGTGACCTCATTTCCTGTATAACTGACACTACAATATACCAGTGATTTCTGATCTTAGCCTCAATCAAATCAGCCTCTCATCTCTGCAGAGAGACATCCAAAACACTGTTTGTAGAATATAGCGCTTATTTGAGCTAGCGAGATGGCTCAGTCATTAAAGGTCCTGCACAAGCCTAAAGACCTTGGCTCCTCAGAGCCTGTATCCTCAGCACTAGTGGAAAGTGATGTGCTCACGTCTGTAGCCCCAGTGTGGGGAGAAGAGGGAGATCTTTAGAAGCCCACTGGCCCTCTGAATCAGTAAGCTCCAGGTTCAGTGAGAGAGTCCAGTGGATAAAGGTGCTTGCTGCCAAGCCAGATTGCCTGGACTGATCCCCAGGACCACATGGTGCAAGGAGAGCCTATAACTCGGGAGGTATCTGATGATCTTCACACATACACCATGGCGCGTGCACACATATACACATATTCACATAAATAAATATGAAAATTTATATTTCACCCTTAGAAAATAAATAAATAGGAAGTAAGTAGAGAAAAACTGAGGAAGACAGCTAGTGTCAAAGCCTGGTCTATACACACATATACATACACAAACACACACAGACATACACACACAGACAGGCATGCACATACACTACATAGACACACAGGCACACATACATACTACACACGCACACATACATACACACATAGAAGCACACACACATACCACACACTCATACGCACACATACACATACACATAATATACACACAGAGGCATACCCACATACACACACACACACACACACACACACACACACACGCAGAGGCACACACATACACCACATACACAGTCACACACCCATAGAGGAACACACACACACACATATACACACAGAGGCACACCACACACATACACACACACTCACACACATATGCACACACATATACACACAGAAGCACACACACATATACACACAGAGGCACACATGCTCAGACACACATACACAGAGGCACACACACTTACACACATACACAGAGGCACACATACACACATATATACAGAGGTACACACACATATACACAAGAGGTGCGCACACACACACATAAACACAGAGGCACACACATATACACACAGAGGCACACATACACACCACATATGCCTACACACACACACAGACACAGGCTGACCCACTCACATACAGCACTTATCCCCCTCACTGCTTTCAATGGTACCACACACAGCCTCAGGCATCCAAACAGAAGCCTAGAATTATTTTCAACTCTTTCTTTCTCCACCTCCTGTGTAATCAGCCCTTCTTCAGCATTCAGGTCAGCCCACCTCTCTGTACTCCCAGGACTCCTACCTAATCCAAGCCACTGCTGCACACCACACCAAATTACTGCCTGGGCCTCCAGCTGGTCTTCCTGCCTCCAGCCTCCCCGCCCTCTAAACCATCCTCTACCGGATGTTTTATGGTTTGTCTAAAGCATAAATCTTGGCGTCGTAGATAATATCCAGGCTTCTAGCTTGAGGAATTAGATGATAATGACTCCTATCACATTAAATGGAAGAGGAGGCAGTCTGGGGACATGTGACATTTGACTGCCTTTGTGGCATTTTTAAACATAGCTGTCTCCTCCCACTAGGTGGCAGAAATCATCTTGGTCACTCTTGGACTCCGCAGCCAGTAGTGTGCCTGGCACGGAGCAGGTGCCCAGGAAGTGTTGGAGGGTGCTCCCTTGAAGGTCAGCAGGGAAGAGATTGTTCTAGCAGCCCATGCCTCGGTGCCATTGCTGCTATAATGCTTATCAGCCTGTACTGTAATCGCCGTTTTCTAACTTCTCAGTACCCAGTGTGCTCCCTTCTCACAGCTAAATCGTCAGCCTGAAGTAGATGCTCAGGGTATGTGTTGGAGCTTCGGGTGTAAGTCAGTTGGTAGAGAGCTTACCTAGCATGCACCGAGCCCTGCATCCTGTCCCCAGCCCTGCATAGACCAAGCACAGTGGTATGTACCTGTGGTCTTGGCACTGGGGAGGTAGAGGCAGGAGTAGCAGACTTCAAGGTCATCTTTAGCTAGCTTGTGATATATGACACTGCGTCTAATGATGATGATGATGTTTATTGATGAGACTTGCATTTTTAAATTTATCCCTGGTTTGCTGTGACACCCCTTTTCTCTTCCTCCTAATCTGTGAGCCTCTACCACAGCCAAACCAGCTGGACCTCTGACCCAGCACCTTCTTAACCCTCCTGGTATCTGTGCCCCGTGGTCAGCTTTCTGCTTCTGCATCAGCTAGGTCCTGTAAGGATCTGGGTCCCCCTTCTTCTCTACAACACTGAGTGTCTTTTTCGTCAAAGAACACCATTTCTCTCTGGACTTTCTCTGGTGCTCTGCTGGGGAGAAATGCTCTGAAGGGAGAAGGGAGATCATAATGATGGTGGTAAGGGTCTTACTAGAGGAAACCAGGCTGGGTAAGATGGACAGGGACATGCCAGGCTTGCGGAGGAGAAGGCAGGCAGGGGTGTAGCAGCAGGAACAGTGCCTGAAGAGAAAGACACGCACTGCAGCACGTGAGGGGACAGTTTATGGTATAATGGCAACATGTTGTAAATCATATCATAACATACCATAGTGAGTGTTGTTCATTGTAAGCCTAAACGCCCCACCCACAGTCCAGATGCTTCGTGTGCATGCATCGCCTCTTTCTCCTCACTACAATCCCACGAGTCAGGTGCAAGGAGTTCAGACGTCATCATCTTCATCTGGAGAACTGTGGAGGCTCTTGAAGGCTTGGAAGGAGGAGAGTTGTACGGGCAAACTTGCCCAGGTTCTATAAGTGGAGTCCTGTGACAAGAAAAGGGAGGTGGGTCGGGGGAGATGCCTCAGTGGTTAAGAGCACTGGCTGCCCTTCCAGAGAATCCCTTTCAGTTCCCAGCATGGCGGCTCACAGCCATCTGTAACTCCAGTTCCAGGGGATCTGACACCTTTATACAGACATATATGCAGGCCAAACACCAATGTACAGAAAATGTAAATAAATAAATTATAAGAAACAAAGGAAGGAAGGAAGGAAGGAAGGAAGGAAGGAAGGAAGGAAGAAAGAAAGAAAGAAAGAAAGAAAGAAAGAAAGAGGAAAGAAAGGAGGAAAAGGAAGGAAGGAAAGAAGGAAAGAAGGAAGGAAAAGGAAGGAAGAAAGGAAGGAAAGAAGGAAGGAAGAAAGAAAGAAAGAAAGAAAGAAAGAAAGAAAGAAAGAAAGAAAGAAAGAAAGGAGGAAAGAAAGGAAGGAAAGAAGGAAAGAAGGAAGGAAAAGGAAGGAAGAAAAGAAGGAAGGAAGGAAGGAAGGAAGGAAGGAAGGAAGGAAGAAAGAAAGAAAGAAAGAAAGAAAGAAGAAAGAAAGAAAGAAAGAAAGAAAGAAAGAAAGAAAGAAAGAAAGAAAGAAAGAAAGAAAGGAGGAAAGAAAGGAGGAAAGAAAGGAGGAAAAGGAAGGAAGGAAAGAAGGAAGGAAAAGGAGGGAAGGAAGAAAGGAAGGAAGGAAGGAAAGAAGAAAGGGAGGAAGGAAGAAAGGAAGGAAGAAAGAAAGAAAGAAAGAGGAAAGAAAGGAGGAAAAGGAAGGAAAGAAGGAAAGAAGGAAGGAAGGAAGGAAGGAAGGAAGGAAGGAAGGAAGGAAGGAATAGAAAGAAGAAAGAGAAGAGGGATATGGCAGTAGGGTCAGGACAACCAAGGAGGTGCCAAGCCTAGCACCTGCTCGGAGAGTGCTCTGTGGAGACCAGACCAGGTCAGGAAGAAGGGAGCAGAGACCACTGAAGGAGACCAAAGGCTGGGCATTCTGGAGATCGTGTGTTCCAGGATCAGAAGCAAGTCTGGGAGGAGGCCAGAAGAGTTCATCTCGGATAATTGGAGCCACAGGATTGCCATCCATTAGCAGTGTCTGACAGTCTCAGGGAGCAAAAGGTACAGAGAGAAAGTCTGGAGTCAACAGAATATAGATGACAGAACATAGATTCCATGAGGATGCATTCCACCTAAGACAGAACTGGGCCTCACAAGCCCTCTTGCTCCCTGTGTCTCCTGAGTCGCTGGCTGCTGGGTCGCACTCTCCATGTGACTGTGCAGAGCTGTGGAAGGCTGTCCTCCACAGGCCTCCGCTCCACTCCCCTCTGTGTAGACAGTCCCCTACCCGGCCTCACTTCACACGGCCGGCCCCTGCCGACTCCCATGATTGTGCCTCCGGCTTCCATTCGCTCACACTCGAGATGTGTGTCTTGCAGCTCACAAGCACACCACACCCATCCGTGTCCCTGTTTAGGAAGACTCGGGTGGCATACACTTACAATCATATACCCAAGAGGCTGAGGCAGGAGGATCATGAGTTCAAAGCCAGCTGAAACAAAGGGGGTGGGAAATGAAGGAAAGGAGAGAGAAAGGGTAAGGGAGAGAGAGATTGACTTAGCTCAGTAGAGAGCTTACTTGCTTGGTACATAGTGTCGATCCCCAACACTCTAGAAAAACAGATGAGGCAGCACACGGTTCGAGGCCACCCTGGGGTACAGAACACCCTATCTCAAAAAAGGAGGTGGGGGCAGGGAGAAAGGCTGCTAAGAAAGAATCCTCTGAGGACTTCACTGGGTTTCCTTATGGGATTCCTTAGTCAATCCGCTAGTCCTGGTATTGATGATCCCAGGGCCTCATTTGGCCTTCTGTGTTGTGAGGACAGGACAGAGAGGACACCCTGCTCTGCCCGCCTGCCTGCCTTAGAGGTTCCACAAGCCTGGGATCCTGCCTGCTCTTCCTACACTATGTAAGCACACCAGTCTAAGGCAGCTTCAAAGTCACCAGCTCTGGCAAACCTTCCCTTCCTGGGCCAGGTGAGGAGCTTGCCTGTGCCTGTGTAGCCTCTGGTGGGAACCACCCTGGGACCATGGCGGTCACTGTGCTTCGATTACCTGCCCTCTCAGCAACCTGCCAGCTTGGGAAATATTTGTTTAATAAATGAGATAATCGCCGGGTGGTGGTAGCACATGCCTGTAATCCCAGCACTCTGGGAGGCAGAGGCAGGCGGATTTCTGAGTTGAGGCCAGCCTGGTCTACAGAGTGAGTTCCAGGACAGCCAGGGCTATACAGAGAAACCCTGTCTCAAAAAACAAAAATAAATAAATAAATAAATAAATAAATAAATAAATAAATAAATGAGATAATTGTGCCCTATGTTGAGTCCTAGAGTTACCAAGTTAACTGGGACAGGGTCCTTCTCCTGGTCAACAGCCAGCCTGTGTGACTTGCCCATCCTCCCTGCACGCGCCCTGTTCAGCTGGGTCACCACAGACCATCTAACAACAGGAACAAAAGTTTTCTGCGTGCGTCGTTTGCTTTGATCTTTACAGTGGTTTTGAGGGAATGTAGGGAAGCCAGATTAGTTCCCAGACCTTAGCTATGAGGAAGAAGGCGGTGGAGAGAGGCTGCCATCTTTGTTACTCTGAGTTCCCTGCTTGAAGGAGGGGATGTGGAAGCCATGGAATTCAAGCTGTTCTTTTGGGGCGTGCCTACCAGCAGAGTAGATGGCACCTCATCCTGCCTCCTCATCTTCCCTGGCCTTTGGCTGGTGAGATCCCCCACCCCAGGCTAAGCTTTTGGTAACTCTGAACTAAGACTGGATGCTACTAGGCTGACTCTAACTGGAGCTCCTCAGCCCAGCCAGGCAGGATGGGCCTCGGTGTAAACCGGATTTGCCTTGTAAACAGCTGAGCAGCTGGGCTCCATCTTGGCAGGGGAACCCCAGCAGCAGCCCAGCAGGACATCCCCAGCTCAGCGGGGCGTTGTCCAAAGAAAAAGGGGGTAAAAGCTGAGTAAACAAGAAAGGATGGCCAGTTTTTGATTCTCTGACTTGTTATTTCAGCCGGACTGGACCACTGGTGTACTGGCCACAGGCAGGCGGGACCGCTCTCTAGTTTTGTTAAACTGGAGGGGCTAAAGTCTCACAGATCTTCCCCGCCCCTTCCTCTATGCCCAACTCGTGTCGCCTGTGCTCCTCTAGGCTTAGGTGGGGACTGCTGGCATGAGGGTGGGCTCCAGGAGCTGACAGGAGGGCAAGGAATTGGGTGTTTGCCGAAGTTTCTGTGCTGATGCAGACAGTTGCCAAGACTTCATAAAGTCAAGTGGCCAAGGCTCGTGACAGTGTTACCTTAGACATCGCCACTCTGTAAGGCAAGGCCCCACGCGCTACGTGGATCCTTAGTCTCAAGCTTCACAGCCTAGTAACTCTCGGTCATGGGCCAAGTGCAGGTCTCCAGCGTCCTGCAGGGTTTTCGCCCCAAACTAGTCTGCTGTTTTAGTTGTGTTTCTGGTGTTGTAAAATACCCTGGCGGAAGCAACATAAGAGAAAAGGTCCATTTGGCTTACAGTTCCTGGTCACATGGTTCATTGTGGCCAGGCAGTCAAGTGGCTCGAGTTTGAGAGTTCCACCCACAGTTGAGAGTGAACAGTACTCAGTAAATACTACGTACATACGTACCCACGTGTACTTAGCTTACCCACTACGCTACACAGTCCAGGATCCTCTGCTCAGATAGCAAGTCTGCCTACAATTCATAGTCTTATAGAAAATCGGTCAGTGTAATCTAGACAGTGATTCACAGACACTCAGAGGCTAATCTTAACCTAGACCAGTGGTTCTCAACCTGTGGGTCCCACCCCCCTTTGGGGGCCAAATGACCCTTTTGCAGGAGTTGCCTAAGACCACTGGAAAAGACAAATATTTACAATATGATTTATAACTAGCAAAATTGCCTTTATGAAGTAGCGATTAAAATAACTTAATGGTTGGGGGGGTCACCACCTAGTAAAGTGTTGCAAGGTTATGAAGATCAAGAATTACTGGTCTAGACAGTTTCTCACAGATATGCAAAGGACTGTATCACAGTGTCAGATTAACAGTGCTAGGCACCACCTACCTGTTCCTAGCTTCCCCCACCATCAGCATCTACATGTCCACTCTGCATAGACTCAGCTCCAGATTTATATTCCTCAATTTTAGCTCAATTTTAGCTCCTCGAAAAAGTCTCTGTAGAGAGTCTGTAGGGGAGGCCACTAAGACCCCCAAGGTCCTAGCTTCACTCTGTCCTAAGCTACTTCCAGGCCGAAAAGACTCAACCCTCAAATAAGAAAGAAAATTACTTCCCCTTTCAGTGCTTACCAGTCTGTGAGACTGTCACTTACCATTTCCTGTCTGTGTCACGTGCAGTCATCTGCTTCTTGGTTGGTCCCTGGTGTGTGTCAGCTTGGGTGTCAGCCTGTGTCTATCCCATTCCCTACACCATCTTGGAATTTCAAGGCCCATGATGTGATGACCTATCCATTCCCTTCCATCCCGTGTCCTTGTTCCCCCCCAGCCCTGAGGCCTGGATCTAGCCACGTCTAGCCCTACTATATCATTACTCCACACACTTTCATCAGTTAAGCCCCACTTCTGGGTTCTTAGCGCTGGAGAAAGAAGAGGCAAACAAAGGCTAACAGAGGAGCTTTGTGGACGAGGTAGAAAACAGACAGTGGGAAAAGGTGAGGTGTTTAAGAGAGGTTAGAAAGAAGCCACATGGTAAGCTAGAGTCACGACGAGAGGATCTTTGTACAAGACGATCTGTGCTTAGTTATATATAGATGGCGTGGAGTAAGTGTACAGAGGAAAGTTCTCAGAGGGGAAAGCTTGGGCAACAATCAAGAACTGCTCCAGGGGATAGAATAGCTCTAAGTAGTAATTAGTAAGGACAGGACAGCGGCTAGGAAGACCCGGAAGCCTACAGGCTATGGCCCAGGACACGAAGTGAAGGAGCACCAGGCAGCGGTGGTGCACACCTTTGACCCCAGCACTGGGGAGGCAGAGGCAGACAGATCTCTGAGTTCAAGACCAGCCTGGTCTACAGAGTGAGTTCCAGGTTAGCCTGGACTACACAGAGAACTTGGTCTCAATAAGCACCACGTAGGTCACTAATTCAAAGCTGTCTCATCGCTACGTTCCACTCCCATCTTGGAACTCATCTTCCCACAATGCTTCCCGTCCCTGCCCAGCACAGGGACAAGGAGAGCAAGAGTCAAATGTCCAGAGAATGTTGTTTTCATAAGGGAATGAGTAATCGAATGCATTCATCCATGCTTAACTTCTGTTTGATTCTGTCTAGACCTGCTGTGCCCAAGTCTAACATTTTCTCCCAGAATATCAGCACACCCTTCTCAATTCTTTCTTCTTAGAAAGGATTTATTTTTTAAAAAAGAGATTTATTTATTTGTATTTTAATGTGTATGGGTATTCTGTCTGCACATGTGTACCACATGCGTGCTGCTGTGTGCTGAGGTCAGAAGAGAGCTTCAGATACTCTGAAACTGGAGTTTCCAGAGTGAGTGCTGGGAATCGAACCTGGGTCCTCTGGAAGAAGCAGCTCTCAACCTCTAGACCATCTCTCCAACCCTCACTTATTCTTTATCCAGCCCATGGTAGTCGAGTCTGAACTATTTTCTCACCAGTACTCCTCTCCTCTGTGCCTATCCCTCCTCTGTGCTCACAACTGAGGGCTGTTAGACAAAATTACACAACTGCAACCTAGCCACTCCTGTCCAGCAAATCACTTAGCCTCTCCCATCCCCAGAGCGCTTAGCCCCTCCCATCCCCCCAGTGCTTAGCCCCTCCACACCCCCCCCCAGTCTCTGCTGTCACAGTAGCCCCTCTTCTGTCCTTTTATTCTCACTTCCTACTTCATGGAGAAAGCCAGGATACAGCACCCCTCAAGTTTGAGCCTCTTCTCTTTAACCCCAGCTGGGCTTTTCCTCCCTTCTTCCCTACTTCCCAGAGGGATATCTCATCTTGATAAAGGGCCAGGCATCTCCAAACTCATGTCCTGAAGCCTCTGTGTGTGCCTCTCTTCCTCCACCCTCCCCTCTTTATCCTGTATGTAAATTACTGTCATGGACACCATGCCATGTTCTACCATTGGATATTCCCACTAACAAAGAAGTTTCTGTTTTTCTACCTCTTCATTAACACTGTTAACATTTGTCCAATTATGGCCATCCAAGTCAGGGTGAAGTATTCTGATAAAAATCCTTTGTAAACCCAGTAGTTCTCAAGAAGATTGACATTAGAATTAGGCCCTTTAAAATGTGTGTGTGTGTGTGTGTGTGTGTGTGTGTGAGAGAGAGAGAGAGAGAGAGAGAGAGAGAGAGAGAGAGAGAGAGAGAAAGGACAACTCATGGCAGTTGGTTCTCTCCCTCCACCATGTGTGTCCCAGGAATTGAACTCGGGTCTTCAGGCTTGGCACCAGGCACCTTTACATGGCAAGGGTGAGTTTGACTAATGAACCAGGAAGACCTGAGGCAGCTGGATGCCAGGCAGGGAGTGTTTTCTCTTTACTGGGTCTTCAGTAGGGGATTTTCACAGACTACTTAGAACTTTGTTGATGAGACCTGCAGAATATACAGTTCTAGGGAGGAAAGTAACAGACTTGGGATATCCAAGGATGCTGACCAGTGCAAACAATGGGTAAAATCTTCCAACCAGTTGAATACATCATAGTGTGTGTGTGTGTGTGTGTGTGTGTGTGTGTTAAATGACATGTTATATATGATATGTAATCAATATATATGATATACAATCAATACATAACTATATATAATATATATAAAATTACACACATACACACACACACACACACACACACACACACGCACACTAAAATAGAGAAGCGCTGAGGATTATGTATCTATGGTAAATTCTGAAGAAGCCAGAAACCACTGTGGCTAGTCATGAGCATCTGGGGTCATTCAGGTCATAGAACACCTGAGGGAACAATAACCCCACTGCTTTCTGAATCCAGAAACCCAGGCTGACACAGTGGCTCATGCCTATAGTCACGGCCCTCACAAAGCAGACACAAGGAGACCCATGTGAGTTGGAGGCTAGCTTGTGGTCTGCATAGCAAGTTCCCAGCCAGCCAAGACTACATGGTGAGACCCTGGTCACCATGGGTGACTGCTGTCCAGTGAGGGAGGCTGGGGACAGAACAACTCCAGTTACTCCTGTAGAATGTGAATCTTGATAATTTGCCAAGAATGTCTATGGTGCTCAGTTTTGTCAACTTGACCCAATCTAGAATCATCTAGGGAGAGTCTCAGTGAGAAATGCTGTAGATTAGGTTTGCCTGTGAGCATGCCTGTAGAGGATTTTCTAAAATGGGTTGACTGGGCATCTGAGTATGGGCAGCATGATTTCAGGGGCTGAGCACTGATTCTGCTTCATGGGCCTTCCCAGATTCACCAGTTCATTGGATAAGAGTCTCCTTGTAACTGGGCAGAGGTGGCACATTCCTTTAATCCCAGCACTCAGGAGGATAAAAATTTGAGGCCAGCCTGGTATACGGAGTTTCAGGACAGCCATGGCTACACAGAGAAACCCTGTCTTGGGGTATGGGGGCAGTAAAAGGGAGCGAGGGAACTGAGCACTAGAAAGTTCTATGTTTCTGATGTGAAATGTGAACACAGTGTGACCAACCCGTCTTTCACGTCATGGTGGTCTGTACCCTGGAACTGTGAGCTCAAGTTAACCTTCCCCCTCCAGTTGCTTTTGTCAGGTATATTTTATCCGAGCAACTAAGAAATATCAGTCACTGGCACAGATGCCCTTGAAGTAGACCTGATTATAGCAGCTAAGGTTTAATGAGTGCCTACTATGTGCCCAGCGTTCTTTGTTTTAAACATTTTGCGTGTATAAAGTCATGAAATCCTCATACTAACGAAGGGGAAGGCAAATTATCTGCATATTTCAAATTAAAAAAAGCAATCAGGTGCAAGAACTTGACCAAGATTACCCAATTAGAGAATGGTAAAGCCAAGGTTCACACCTGGACTATTTGCAGAGCGGCTACGGAAGCCTTTGAGAGCTCGGTACAAGCTTCCTCAGCAGGAACTGCTGGCTGCATCTTCTTCCCGAGGCTTGAGGAGCACCTCCCTGACCTTAGTCACCAAGCTCCGGTACCGTGGAGCCCAGAAAGGGACTGTCTCCATCACTGAGCCAGCACCTTCTCTCCATACGGGCCTGTCTGAGACAAGACCATGAACAGGTACCAACATGCACATTCTTGCAGTCATTCCCCAGGGCTTTGCGCCAGGTAGTACTGTACAGTCCCCTGGGACAGTCAGCGGCTCCAGGATATTGTTTATACTCTGCCCTCTCCCTGGTGCCCTCCCACAGCTAGGTCTCCATGAGGTTATAGGCTAGCCTTAGACCAACCACATCCTGGAAAAGGTGTTCAAAGGAGGAGGTTATCCGTGTATCTAATAATGTTAGGTCAAAGAAACCAAGACTCAAAAAGTTCAAATAAATGATTCAAATTCTTCGCACATCCATTAAAACATAGGCTAGGATTTTTTAAAAGGATTTTATTATTTATTTATTTATTTCAATGTTTATTTTATGTATGTAACTGTTTGCCTGTAAGTGTATGTGCACCATATACATCCCTGGTGGTATCTGAAAAGGCTGGAAGCTAACATCAGGTCCTCTAGAGTTGGAGTTATGAAAGCTTGTGAGCTGTCACATGGGTACTGAGAGTTACACCTGGGTCCTCTGCAAGGCAGCCAGAGTTCTTCAGCCCCTCGAGATTCTGCCTCTTCATGCTGCCCTGCCCCCCTTCCCATCATAAGAGAAAATAACATTCTCAATGGAACAGAACTTGGCAGGTATAGATCAATATATTAGACATCAGGCCACACAGGGAGTCACTGGATGGACGAAGTCTTCAACACAGAAAACAGACTAGGGAACCTTGTGCTTCTGCTTCTCCTCAGGCTGTTGGTAGTGCTGGTGCGCCTCGTCTTCTGAGCTCAGAGAATTAAGCATGGCCCAGTAGGTGGAACTGGCAAGGAAAGAGCCCTCAACTCCAGCTGTGTGTGAGTTTCCTAAAACAGCCAAAGCTCTCCGGAGCAGCCATGCCATCTGTAATGTCTGGAGTCTCCTCATTATTGCGGTACTGAGGGAAGCCACCTGTTGGGGAGACTCTGAGACAGGCTGTACATGAGGTCTTTTGAGCCTTCCTCCCCGGTAAGCTCAGGTTCTAGGCTCCAAGGAGAGCTTCCCTCACATTTCTGTTTTTGTTTGTTTGTTGGTTGGTTGGTCTTTCGAGACAGGGTTTCTCTGTGTAGCCCTGGCTGTCCTGGAACTCACTCTGTAGACCAGGCTGGCCTCGAACTCAGAAATTTACCTACCTCTGCCTCCCAAGTGCTGGGATTAAAGGCGTGCACCACCACCGCTCGGCTTCCCTCACATTTCTGAACTCTAGTCTCCTCTGAGCCCTACATAGATACCAACTAGCCTCCGATCCATGGTTGTCTTTCTCAAGTGTCCTCCATCTTCCTTAGACACACCTAGCACTTGTGTCTGGCAGGGTCTCTATTGCTAAGTGGCCATCTTCTCCAAATCTTACTTTCTCCTTGATGTTGGAAATATGTTCCTAGAGTAGGGCAGGGGTACCAAGACCAGGGCCATCCTCATGGGAGAAACACAAGCTGAAGTCTAGGGCCAAAGTCTATCAGCACGGGAAGGTCCTAAAGGAGTGCCTGTCTGGTGCCAAGGAGCAAGGGTTCCTTTGATGACATCTTCATTAGGATTTTCCTCTTGTCATTCAGACTGTGCCCCACATTCACACACGTATATAACTATTGGAAAAACGATTTTAATACCCATGGCACATTGTCCTTGTGTGATATAAAATCCAATGACATGTGGCATTTGGAAAAGGTCACTTCTCCCATCAGGATTCATTAGCCTGTTTCAGCCTCTGTGCCAGTAGGACAGATCCCAGCTGCTTGTCCCCTACCGTGGACAGGTGGAGCCCACAGGGACATTCCCTGGAGAGCAGAGGGACTCCCCCAGGGTTCTGACAAGAGAATCCGCTTTGGCCAAATTCTTTCCCACATATGCTTGAGGAGAAGGATAAGTGGAATCTGCAGAAAGCCAGCCCCTGGCTCTCAGGTCGGAGTGCACAGGAAAGGAATAACAAAGCCACAACCTTGTTGTTTCTCCTTGGGATCAGCCTATGTGCAGGGGAAAGAAGATTTGGAGCTCTGTTGGAAGAGTTGATGGGCCAAATGTGGATTCCACAAGAAGACCAAAGATGTAGAAAAGACAAAAGCCCAGAAGAGCCCTACAACAGGATCCTCGGCCTGCCCGGGGAGTCTGACCAGAGCCCAGAATCTCACTGTTTCCTCCAGCCAAAGCCAGGCTCCACGTCTGGCTTTCTTGCTCTACTCTTTAGGCACTTGGATTCTACTCCTGGACAAGCAGGACCCTGGACATAGGTGTCAACCGGGTGTTGCTGAGGCCAAGGAACACGATCTGTATGGGTACTGGCATCTACATGAAATACCCAGGGCTCACCTCGGGTCGTGACCCCCTCACTGGGAGCTGCTTCTTTAGGTGCCTGGACTCTGGTCTTGTTGGGTGGGAATCATCCATAGGTCATCAAGAACTGTGGATCCAGATACAAGGATGAAGATCCAGTGAAAGACAAAACCCCAGAAGGACTAGAGCTGGGGACCAAGGCACAAGCTGAGCTCAGAAGAGGGAAGAGAGGCACTCTATGACCAAGCCTCAGAAGCCCAGAAGGGGTCCTGAGCTGTGGCACTGACCCACCCATCATCTCTGAGTCCCTTGTTAACACGCCTCTGCTCTCACAGTGCGAGGAGAGGCTGAGGAGTGTCTCCTGAGACAGGAGGGATGAGGATAATGCTCTGTCCAGAAGCCAAGCAAAATAACGGTCCGAGAAGAGGGGGTGACCCGCTCAGCTAAATCTTCTGCCTGTGCTTAGAGGATCTATGAGAATTTCCCATCAGAACCAGCAATCCTGGCAAGAGCGCTTTCAAGAGAAAACAGGCAGGATGGAAAAGAAAATGATGACGATGGACGATGGATGTCTCTTTTGCAGAGTATTGTTCCCAGAAGTAGGTCTATACATTTATACAAAGGACCATTTATTCATTTAAGAAGCACTGAGTGAAGCTCTAATCTCTGGGCTGGTCTGTGTCAGGTGCTTGCTGTGCACCCAAAGTGAGGGGCGTGGCTCTTGTCCCTGGCACCTTGCAAAGTGACTGTGAATGCAAGAGAGGAAGTCAGTTCTCCCACTGATATTGATCTTGTCTTCCGGTCATCACTGTGCTGACTGTACTATTCCAAAAGCCTGCCTTCTCTGTTTTTAGAACTCCTACTTTTTCTTGGGCCACACCCATTCCAAAGGTTTTGATCTGGTATAATAAATACTGCGCGCTCACATTGAGTTCTGTTGTTTTGCTTTCTGTTTGTTTGTCTTGTTTTTTGTTTTTTTGTTTTGTTTTGTTTTGTTTTGGTATTTTGGTGTTGGTTTTTGTTTTTTTGTTTTTCTGAGACAGGATTTCTCTATATAACCCTGGCTGTCCTGGAACTCACTCTGTAGACCAGGCTGGCCTCGAACTCAGAAATCCACAGAAATCCACCTGCCTCTGCCTCCTGAGTGCTGGGATTAAAGGCATGCGCCACCACTGTCTGGCTTGTTTTTGTTTTTAAATAGGCTTTATTGTCACCTAGTCTACTGCCAGGATAGCTTGTCCATTCTTTCTTCCTCTCTTTAATTTTTAACATGTTTTAAGGTGTGTGACTCACTGTAAATTGTACCTGACACAAGGCCCTGCTATGCAGTCTGATTTCTCAAAAAAAAAAAAATGATTTATTGAATTTCTAAATGGATGGATAAACGGTGAGGGGCCATAGACAAGCAAATAGAAAATTTTGATTTAAGATGGAATGAAATGCTAATTACTGTCATTACATACACAATCTGATGCTAACCTCTTTACCAGCTTTACCTCACCCTTGTTTCATGACTACACTGGAAGGTAGACACTCACAGCCAGTTGGAGAGTTGCCGGAAGCGTCCATTGATTCTTGCATTAGCCTTCTTTTTGACCAGTCAGCTCGAAACCCAGTCCATTGGCCATGAACCTCACACTTAAATCCTCTCCCCTCCTTCAGCCGGGCAGCCACACCAGGCTAGTCCAGCATCAGCAGCCATGGGGGAAGGAGCAGAGAGAGTGGGTCATTCCTCTTTTACAGCCCTTGTCAAATTCCAAAGCAAGTTGTAAATTCATTAACCTCGTAGGATTAAGCTGTACAGCTTACTTAGCACCATAAACAAGATCACTGGGATGTTGGTTTTCCCCTTTTATTGCTTCAGCTCTGGAAATAAGGGGCTTGGCTCCCCAAGCTCGTCTGAATGCTAGGAAAATCCCAGCTGGAGTAGCAGTAGAAGGAGAGGGGTTGCTGGCAGCTCAGGTAGACAAAACCCGAGGCCCTGGCCCGTCTCAGCATCACCAGAAGCAGCATTTCTAACCAAGTCTCCAGCTCCTGTCCCAGGGCTGGCCCTGGGCATCCTAGGTAAGCTACAGAAAAGACATGCTCAAATGCCATGAAGGTCACTCCACTCTCCTGGCCTGGTGGCTTCAGATGGCCTCACCACTATCATCCCTGGGAGTGTCCACCCAGTTCTGCTCTTTGATAGAGTACCTTGCCCATCTTCCTAACAGATAGGGCTAGAGTCCTTCCCTCTCCTAAGTGCGAAGAGACTCTCGCTCCTGTAGAGAGACTCTCTTCTGTAGAGACTCTCTTGCAGAGACTCTCTTTCCTACAGAGACTCTCTCTCCTCCAGAGACTTTCTCTCCTGGAGCGCTCCTGCTCTCCCATTCTCCCATACCCATAAATGGAAACTGCTCTTTAATAGCTGTCCCATCCTTGTGCTTCACCAGACAACCACCCCCCCTCTCTTCCTGTGCCTCTTCTCTCTTCAGGGTCAGGATAGGCCATGCATAGGTGACACCTGTCCACACCCTCTTCTCCCTTTCACTTTAGAAGCCACTTTTCCTGGAGATTCCACCTGACCCTTAACTTCTGCTTTGCCAAGGTCAGCATCTACTGTCAACTCTCAAGTCCAACAACTCAAGCCAGTTGTACCCTATAGGTTACTATGAGCGCGAAGTGGTGGTTAAACCAGGGCATAGGCAGACATCTAGCAAGAACTCTGGTGACATTTTATATCAAATAACTTGTCTAATGTCACACAGATGACACCCACGGCAGCTGTAGCCTCAAACCTACCTGATCTACAACTGTCACTGTCTGAAGCATCTCAGAGCTTCCCTGTCGGCCTGCCTCTCACCTCCACCCTCCAAAACCTATTGACCTGGGTGCCTTAGCTTTGCACATGGTTGTTACTGGGACTAGGAGGTCAGAAGCAGAACATGCACTAGGCAATGGGATCGACCCCTAAGAACTGAAAAGAAAATCTCAAAAATACTTAACATATTTATTAGTGGCTCTGTGTTTAGGGAGGTCAGACACACACACACACACACACACACACACACCACATATTATTTTGGTAGATAGAAATAAGGTATGGGGGCTGGAGAGATGGCTCAGCAGTTAAGAGCACTGGCTGCTCTTCCAGAGGTCCTGAGTTCAATTCCCAGCAACCACATGGTGGCTCACAACCATCTATAATGGGATCCAATGCCCTCTTCTGGTGTGTCTGAAGACAGTGACATTGTACTCAAATATATTTTATTAAAGAAAGAAAGAAAGAAAGAAAGAAAGAAAGAAAGAAAGAAAGAAAGAAAGAAAGAAAGAAAAGAAAGGAAGGAAGGAAGGAAGGAAGAAAGGAAGAAAGGAAGAAAGGAAGAAAGGAAGAAAGAAAGAAAGAAAGAAAGAAAGAAAGGAAGAAAGAAAGAAAGAAAGAAAGAAAGAAAGAAAGAAAGAAAGAAAGAAAGAAAGAAAGAAAGAAAGAGGAAAGAAAGAAGATATGGGTGTATGCCTTTAATGTCCGTACTCAGGAGACAGAGAACCTGTGAGTTTGAGGCCAGCCTGGTCTATGGAGTTCAGGACAGCCAGGGTTATGCAGAGAAACCCTGTCCCCGCAACCCTCCAAAAAAGAAAGAAAGCAAGAAAAGCAAGCAAGCAAGCAAGAAAGAATGTTTGGGAAGGTATTTTAAAGAAAAAATAATTATGTCCAACTTCACTGAGTCATCTGAGGGAACAGCAGCAAACCCGAATGAATGGCTCTGTCCTTGGGCGCTGGCCACAGATCAGGATGGGGACTGAGGAGGGATGCCCACCTGGAGGCAGGCGTAGGGATCGGCAGAAAGAAATAAAAGTTGGAGTCTAAATGGTGCAGAAGTTCTCTGAAGGCAGAGATCCCAGCCTTGAGTAAGAAGAACCAAGGCATGGGGAGAGGTCTCAGTGTCAAGAAAGCTGATATTGGCCTAAAGCTGAGACCAGGACAGACTGTGGTGGGCAGTGACACTAGGAGCCACAGACACAGGCAGAATGCTCCTGTGCTGCTGAGGGAGCCCCACAGGAGTGAGAGGGGCCACAGGGAGAGCTCTGTCCTAGAAGGTGAAGGGGAGGTAAGAGGACAGGTGCCCTGCCCCTTGTCCCCAGAGTAGATGGCAGGAGTCAAGGAGGAAAGAGAAGTCCAGCTGGGGGGTAGGGGTGGGGTGGGGTGGGGGAGGGCACATTTTAAGAGAAAGTTTACACACAACTTTGAAGAGAGAAGAACAAAATCCTCAAGAGGAAAAGAATGGCCAGGGTCACTGTGGGGAGCACGGGAGTGGCTCTAGAGGAGGCCACAGGGTTCTCAGGGAACTGGTGCTCTTGTAGTCACAGATGTTGGAATAACAAACGGCCCAGGCCCTCATTCACTCCCTCTTCTATAAAACAAGCGCTTCTGACTTCGCCTGACCTCACAGGCTCAGCTCTAAGGATTAGACGAACGCCTGTAAAGTTTCAAGGCCCAGCACTTGCTCTGCAAACGGCTCTCTCCTTACTGGATGTGTTAGCCCGATAGCTCCTGGGCATGAATGTGCATTTCGGTCTCCGTCAAGATTTTGCGTGTGTGTGTGTGTGTGTGTGTGTGTGTGTACCGTATGTGCAAGAGTTATGTGTGGGCTGGGAATGGGGCACCCAGTAAGTCAGCTATTGTGTGTGTCATTGCCTATGGCTGACCCCAAGGCCGTAAATCCTGCCTCTATGCCCGCTAGAGTGAGCACTTTATAGCTCAAGGTCAGGCCCATGAATCAAGAGAGGGGCTGGCAGGAAGCAATCAGGCAGCGCTGGGTGGAGCTGAGCGGGTGTATTCCTCGGTATTTGGACCTCTTGAAGTAGAGTCCCGGACTGATCTTGGAATCCTTACTTCAGGAGGCCATTTTGTGAAAGGCCTCACATGTAGTCCAAGTGCCAACACAGGTGGTATGGTGGCGAGGGTGGCGCAGGGCTGGGGTCGGGGTTCTCTTGGGCAGGGCGAGAGGATGAGGATGAGATCCAGAGCCCATAGTTGGGCAGATGTGGGGCAGCTGCCCTCTGAGCCTGATGCTTTTATTTCTTCTTTGCCTTTCCAATCTGTCTTAGGGAAAGTGGCCCCAATAAGGCAGCCCTTTTGCTCTGAAACCTTTTTATGACTCCAGCCATAATTAACTCGAGTAATAAAATTTTTCAAATCCAAATAGATATAATTAACATTTAATGCCCCTGGTCGGTGCTGGTGGCTGGGCCCATTAAGTGCGCAGTATTGATTGAGAAGGTAAGCCAGCTGGGCCTGCCGCTGGGCCAGGGGGCAGAGGTGGCTGGAGCCAGGACTGGCACGAGCAGGGCTCCAGCCCAGGTGTGAGGAGTGTGGCAGGTGGCCACTCCGCACCCGCCACCGAGGGGATCACTGCTGCACTAGTGGCCTGCCCGCTTTCAGGCCCTATGGGCTCCTGTACCATTCCCACCCACCCATCTACCAACCCTCTCACGGCTTTCCTGTGCCCACGGTCTGCCTCCTCCTCACAGAACTTCCCCAGTTTCCCTGGACAAGGCTGCTCTCCTCCCAAAGGGCACCAGGCTCTGGTATTCCTTCTGCTCTTCCTGATGAAGACTTCCTCTGTCCCACTGGGTGGCCCAGGCTGAAGGCCTGTTGGTCAGAGGAGAGGCCTTAGCTATTTCTCAAATAAGACTTGCACTTTCTGGCCTGCCCCTCCCCAGGGAGCTGTAAAGCAGTACAGTGTAGGGGGCACTCACTGAATCCCAGGCCTCCACTGACAGGCACTGACAGGCACTGACAGGCAGGTCAGCAGGCTTCTCTGAGCCTCAGTGTCCCCCTCTTTGAAGTGAGGGCAGCAGGACTATCCACCTCAAGAGGAAGAGCATGTGCTTTAACCTGTCTCGAACAGCACAAGACCCTAGGTCACAATTACTGTCTCTGGGCTGGTGATGTGGCTCGGTTGGTAGGGTGTTTGGCTGTATGACACAAGCCCCGAGTTCCAAGCACTGCGTAAAAAAAGAAAAAGAAAAAGAAAAAAAAAAAAAGCCAGGCATAGTGACACACTTGTAACCCCTGCAGTGTAATGTAAAGGCAGGAAGGTCATTCAAGGTCACCTGCAGCAAGTTTGAGGCCATCTTGGGCTACCTGAGACACTGCCTCAATGACTACCCTGTCCTTCACCGTAAAAAAAAAAAAAAAAAAAAAAGGCTTAGAAATGCAAACTTCTCAATGTTTTGTATTTAGCCTTTTCTAATAGCTAAATTGAACATTATTGATTTATAAACAATATCTGGGTCAGGAACCACCTAGCAAACATCTCTCTGGGAATAGGTGGTTCCATATCCTCAGAACTTGGCACACCTGGTCTGGAGGGTACAGGGCAGGGAAATGGGCACCATCACCCCCTTGACTTAAGGCTACCAAGAGAAGGGGTATAGGTCCTGGTACAAACGAAGATGCAGTACCTTCGGTACTGCCCAAGATGGACCGGCCTGCTGCAGCTCCTGTGTGTGACAGAAGCGCTGGCCCAGCTATGGCCTTTAGACAGTGTACTTTCTGTGGTGCGGGAGAGCGGGCACCACAGGCTAGGATTCACAGGCTTGGTCCATGATTCCCCAGCTCACCTTCTCAGCGTGTTGGAAGGGACAGACTCCCAGGCAGTCACCTGCAGGAAGCCTGGGGTAGGATGCAAAGAAGACAGGGAGACGCTAGGTAAAGGCTGGCTCCTGATGTTCTCCATCTCTGCCTCCACCACGCCCCTCCTTTCCTAAGCTTATAGCCGGCTCGCCATTGAAACGCACCATCCCCTGGTCTTCCAAGGAGCTTCTATCTGTTGACATTTTCCCAGTTATGTGAGTCCCCTTCTTCCTCACGACTGACTGAAACACCCTAACTTCCACGCAGGCCCCGAATAGTCTCTGCTTTAGGTCAGGTCTTGCAATGAGCTTCAAGTTGGCTGAGTTTGCTCTTCGCAGATCTTCCGAGCCCAGTCCTCCACCAGTGCTCCTCACTCAAGAGGCCCCTGGAAAATGCCGCTGCAGCCACCAGAGCGCTGACTAGAAAAGCACAGCTCTCCACTCATCTGTGCGAGGTCACCGCGCACAGTGGCAGGCCCTGTTGAAAGTAACCGAATAAGTATACTTCCAATTGAGCAGAACTGGGGGCCTCAGGGCACCCCATCTACCTGAAAGGCAGCCTCGGGGAGGCTGTGGCTGGGAGAGTGGGCCCATGGGCTGAGTTCCAAAAGGTTGCTGTCCAGGCAGAGGAAGATCTTGCTGAAGGCCCAAAGGTGTGAGAAATGTGGATTCACTGGGACCACTGCTGCAGTGGGGAGAAGCAGCCAGAGCCCAGGCTAGCCCGTGCAGCAGTGGTCCCTCGGCACCTGCAGGCTCTGCTGTGGAAACAAGTTCCAGCTGCACATGTGCTAGAGGCAGAGCGTGGGCCTCACTTGACTTCTCTGAGTCTGGGTTCTGATCTCTCCTCAGTAGGGGATGATAATCCAGCTGCTCTCTCAGCTTCACACTGGGCCAGTACCTGGCTTACTGGGCTGTGGTGAAAGGTGTGGCCACTGCCATTACTACCAAGAACTATTCCAGCCACAGGCTTCAGGCTCCTGTCTAAATATCTCAGGAGCTCAACAGTGTGGGCCGTATGATGTCCGTATGTCCTCCTGGCTCTGAAATGCCTACAGAACAAAGGCAGGGGAGGCCCCACTCGCCTCCAGAGGGACCTTCTAATCTCTCTGTCCCCTCATCTCTGCCTGGCCCTGCAGGTCACCTCTCAGCCTTGGCCTCTCATTCACTGTTTTTCCTCCCTTACCATTCCACGCCCCCTCCACCCTCTGCTTCTACCTCCTCTAGGAAGATCTGTCTGTCTCAGCCCTGGCCCCCTTCCCTCTCAGTCCTTTGCCCAGTCAGCCTTACTGTAGAGTCTTGTGAGCCCAGCCATCCCCAGCCTGGGAGCCTCTAGGTCAGGCCCTTGCTCCTCTTTAGCCCCAGAAGCAGGCCCCAGACACTCAAGTGTCTCAGGGGTTTGGAGTGGGTCGTGAGAAAAGTGGAAGGAACGGACCAGCAAGATGGCTCGGCGGGGGGAGTGTGCCTGCTGGTAACCGGATGGCCTGGATTTGATTCCCAAAACCTATACAATGTACAGAGAGAATGACCTGCTGGAACTTGTCCTCTGACCTACACACACACTCACACACACACACACACACACTCACACTCATGCATGCACATGTATGCACATGCATGCACAACACAATTTTTAAAGAGAATTTTAAAAGGCAGGAATTAGGAAAAATAACAAAGGACCTAGCATCAGAGCGTGCAGGGGCCATTCCCTGAAGCCCTCCATGCTTTCTTCTCACAGCTTTGCCCTACAATGAGGGCTGGGTATGAGAACTGCTAGTTAGGTGTCGCCCAGAGGGGCTGCTGGGAGCTGAGAAATCCATTGTGCAGCTGGTAGGAGGCCTTCTTTGCATACAACTTCCACACCCCCGACCCCACCCCTGTCCCCAGCAGCTGCCCTCCTTAGAACATAAGCCTGTGCTGTCCTGTTGCTGTTGACCACTGAGCACTACGTGTGGGGAAGAGCCAGGCAGATTGTCCACCCTGTCACTCTGCATTCCCAGGCCACAGCAGCTCCACGACTTCTTCCACAGGACAGCAGTGCTAAGACCCTCACAGTGTGCAAGCCCTGGGCTTCAGGTGACGTGTTTGTTAAAGTGTGGGGAGGCCAGTATGGTCCTCAGAATCTCCTGCGGGTGATGGTCCCTGCTCAGAGTCATGGACGTGACCCCTAAGGGTGGGGTCAAGACCAGGTCTCCCTGACTCCAGAACCATGCTCTGCCATCCCAGGCTGCTTGACTGAGTCCTGTTCCCTATTTCAGGGCAGCTCTGGCCCCAGATCCTGCCTAGGGCTGAGCATCGGTGTGGGATCCAGGAATGACAGCCTAGGGACTGTGGGAAGGGACACAGCAGGAAGAGAGCTCTCCTGGGAGGGGGAGGGGCCTCCTGACTCCTGCTGACCTCCTCCCCCTTCGTGCCCTTCTCTGCTCCCCCTAATGCCCCAGACAAGGCAGAAACCAGAAAACAAGACCTCCCCCTCTGCCCTGTGGGCATGTGCTTCCCGACAAGGATGTCACTGCCACGTGTGTTCAGTATGGCATCCAAAACACACACGAAAGCAGCCCCAACATTGTATTCTTTAAAAAAACATTTAACTGGGTAGCAGTAGCTGGCGCATGCCTTTAAATCCCAGCACTTGGGGGTCAGAGGTAGGTGGATCTTTTTGAGTTCAAGGCCAGCCTGGTCTACAGTGAGTTCCAGGACAGCTAAGGGGCTACACGGGGAAACCCTGTCTTGAAAAACCGAATACTTTTTTCTTAAAGATTTATTTATTGTATGTAAGTACACTGTAGCTGTCTTCAGACACTTTTTCTTCTCTCTCCGGCCCCGCTCGCTCACTGTAGCTGTCTTCAGTCACCCAGAAGAGGGTGTTGGATCAGATCACATTACAGATAGTTGTGAGCCACCATGTGGCTGCTGGGATTTGAACTCAGGACCTTCGGAAGAGCAGCCAGTGCTCTTAATTGCTGAGCCATCTCTCCAGCCCCTCAAATACATTTTATGTGTATATGTGTATGCATGTATGTTTGCGCACCCTCTGGTGCCTAATACCCTCAGTGGTCAGAAGAGGTCATCAGATTCTCTAGAACTGGAGCTACAGGTTTCTGTAAGCTGCTGTGTGGGCGCTGGGGAAAAACCCGAGTCCTAATCACTTTTGTTCAGTGATTTTTTTGTCCATACTATTAAAGGAAATTTTACCTACCTGAAGCACTAAATATCCAAAGATAAGATGTATAATAACAGCAAACACTCAACAAAAGGACTTGAAAGGCCCTGACACTAGTCAAATATCTTTACCCATAGCCTTGTAAAGTGGGGACTTGACTCTTCCCACTACACAGATGAAACACAGAGGAATTAAGTAATTTTTCCAAGATATCCAAAAGGGTGAAGAGTGACTCATAAAAATATAGAGCCTTTTGTAGCTGTGGAGGCATTTTCTAGCTGCAGGGGCGCTTTTCCCAAGTAAAGGGGCTTGCTGGCTTTTTTATTGATTTTACTTTGGTGAGAGGATAAAGTCTTTTGTTGTATTATTCAGACTGGCCTGCTATCTAGGGTAGGCTTGAACTCTGAACTCTCGTAGAAAGCTTCCTGCCTCAGCCCCCAGGTGCTAAGGTTGCAGTCTTAGCCACCCTACCCAGTTCAAGTTTATAAATGGAAAGGGAGTGGGTGGTGCATTTGAAAGCAGCCCTTTCTGCATTTATTCTCCTGTATCCTATATCTTTTTTTTTCCTTTTCTTTCTTTCTTTCTTTCTTTCTTTTTTTTAATTTTTTTTTTTATTTTTTAATTTTTTTGGTTTTTTTGGATTTGGTTTTTTCGAGACAAGGTTTCTCTGTATAGCCCTGGCTGTCCTGGAACTCTCTCTGTAGACCTAGCTGGCCCTGAACTCAGAAATCCGCCTGCCTCTGCCTCCCAGAGTGCTGGGATTACAGGTGTGTGCCACCACCACCCAGCTTGTATTCTATATCTTGAAGAGTGTGTCACAGCAGGTAGCCTTCCAGATAGCAAGGCCAAAATGCTCCTACTTCAATTGCTATCCTACAAATCAATTCACCAGTTGCAAATCAGTGAATTAATTCAGTTGCAGTCCCACTTTAAAAAAAAAATTCACAGAAAATCACAGACTGTCAGCCTTGGAAATGGCCAGCACATGTTGACTGTTACCACTAAGGCATCTGGTGCTTTACTGCCCAGCAAGCCCAGACAGTGGACAAGAATAGAAAAGAAGGGGGCTGGAGAGATGGCTCAGTGGTTTAAGAGCACTGACTGCTCATCCAGAGGCCATGAGTTCAAATCCCAGCAGCCACCGGGTGGCTCACAACCATCTGTAATGAGATCCGAAGACCTCTTATGCCATGCAGGCAAATAGAGTATTCATATACATTAATAAATTATTTTTAGAAAGGAGGAACGCCCTAATAGAAATGTAGGTTTGGAGAGGAAACCCTTGATAGGTGCTTTGTCTGCCCCTTTCCCCACCGAGCTGCACCATCTCCTTCTTCCCTTGAAGCCAGGACTCTGTTCCTCGCACCAGCGGAAGGGTCTGGAGCACGCCCTGTCTCTAGATTGCCAGACTGCCTATTTCCTCTGCCCCCAGCAATGGCTCCTGTGCAGGCAAGTGGCAGCAACCCCCCCACTGCCCATTGCTCTATCGTAGGCTGGTGCCCCGAGGAGAGAGAAGCACAGCGGAGGGTGAAGGGAGGAGCCAGAGGGAATCCCCTGGAACTGGAGGAGGTGGGGTTGGATGTGAGCTTAGGAAGGCTAGAGGAAGGGTCAGTCAGAGACCTGGAGTTAGATTCCAGTTTAGAGTGCCTCTGGTTTTGGTCTAGGTAAGTCTGCCTCCCCGCAAAAAGAAGGAGATTCAAATCATAGCCACCATTGGCTTTGATTTGGAACCTAATATAGCAAAACAAGGGAGAGGGTGGAGATTGGTGTTGGAGGACAGCGGAGCCTGCGGTTTCTCCAGTGGGGAGCTGCCTCTTCCGGCTCTTAACTCTCATAGTGCAGCCAGTGGCCAGCATCACCTAGGAGCTTCTTAAAAATGCCACCTAGGCCCCACTCCAGAGCTGGTGAATCAAATCCACGTCTTCACATGACCCCCAACTGTCTGGAGTACACTTAGTTTGAGAGGCCTGTGTGAAAGCTTTCCTGGAAGGCCTGAGAAGGGGCAGGAAGCCAGGGGGCACCCACAGCACCAGGACCCCTGCCTAGCACCCCCTCCCAGTGCTGGAGCCACAGCGACACCTACTGGCGGTGAACATCGAGGCCACCTCCTCCAGGACGTTGGGCTTCATGGTCCATCCAGCCTTTCTAGCCTGAACCCCTGAACTAAAGATGGCATTCCTGAGTTCTGGGGATCTGCTCCCCAGTGAATTTGGAGTAAGTACAGGGTGGGCATGAGTTCAGGGTGAAACAGAGCTGTGTGTAGGCTGGGAGCCTGGGGTCTTGGGGTAAAGAAGGCAGGTGTCTTCTTAAGCACACAATGCTTAGGACGCATCCCCAGTCCTGGCCAAGACTCAGCAGCACTGAGCGCATGTCCATGGGCTATTGTCACTCAGACCCAGGTCCACATGGCCAGGGTTCGGTGGTGCGCTCCACCCAGCAGCAACCGATGGATGCCCGGTGACAAGCTGGGACTTAGATGAGCATCTCAATGTCTGTCTCCTGTAGGGGCCTTTAGTGGAGCCCTGGTGGAAAAGCAGCTTGACCAAGGGTCGGATATTTACGATCCAAGGTGCTGGTCAGCCGTTGCTCATTTTCATGACAGAATTCTAAGTCAAAAGTGACACTGGGGCCAAAGGGCTAAAAAAGTATCAGGAAGGAAGCCAACCCACGTTTGAGGCAAGTCTCAGCTGACCTAACCCCAAGGGACTTGGTTCACCGGGGCTGTCAGGGAGAGGTCTTATTTCTGGACAGCAGAGACCACCCCTGTCATTTCCAAATCCCCACTCCCGCTGGATCCCCTCCCTCTAGCCTGCTCTCCGTTGTGTAAAGAGGTTTGCCTGGGAACTAAATGAATGTGATTGCCCACAGTGCTTGCCATTAGTGGTGATTAGTTAAAACATCAGAGTCTAAACAGTCAATTGGTTCTAATAATTAATACTGTGGTTCAACTGTGATTGAGAAAGGGAGGGGAAAGAGACAAGAAAAGAGAAAGGAACCCCGGACTGACAGATGAGCCCCAGCTCGGCAACCGTTTCCTGACCTGTGTTGGTGGCTCTGTGCTAGGGCGCCTCTGCCCCGACTCTGCTCCCATAAATCACACCGTCCTCTTAGGCAATATCATCATTATTATTATTATCTCCAATCTGTGACCAAGAAAAATGCGGTGTGGGCATATAAAAGCTACTTGATCCCCAGTAACAATTTGTTAAGTGAATAAGTAAATATGTATATAAAGTAGCCAGAACTGAAAGCCCAGGTTAGCCTGATTCCAAACTCACAGCAGGTACACCCTTCTCCCAGCCACACCCCTCACGTCCGTTCTTCACACACAATAGTCTGTCCTTCCCGCATCGACCGGCATCCCTGTGCACAGCCTTCATGCACAGCTTCCTGTCCTTTCTCCTGCTCATCCTCAAAAGCCTAACTCTCATACCAGTTCTTGGATTGTCCCTGGGCCATCACAGCACCATTAAAAGAGTGTTTGAAAAATGAAGCAAGTATTCCTGTCCAGCTCCTAAGACATTCTGCATCCTGTGTCCTTCACCCCAGGAGTCAGGCCCCAATGACTGGGCTTGCTAACCTTTAACTGCCCCTGCGCCCATATCTTGAAGGGTGGTGTGGACCTTCCTGCTTGGTTCTGGGAAAGGAGTTGCCATCCTGGAGCAGACTCCGCCGTTCCCCACCCCCTCCCAGGTCAGGAGGAGCAGCAGGAGCAGCAACTAGCAGGATGGCTGTGTGTGCGTTGCTATTAATCACCCCTCCTGGTCCGCTAACGAGGCTAATGCGGTAACTGACAATAGCCCATCTTGGTTCCTGATTTAGGGGCTCGGGACGGAAGCTGGGCTCCTGGGAGTGAAGACGTGAATTCTCCACGACACTAAACCTTCAAATAAATCTCCTCCAGTCAGAGAAGCCCAGGGCACTAAATCCCATGCGCCGGTAATTGAAACCCTTAGAGCTTTCTTGGTAGGGAAATTGCTGAGCGAGAGCGCAGCCCAGGGGTTCCGGGTGGAGTGGTGGGCTAGCGCACAGGCCCAGAGAGGGTTCCGTGACGGGGGAGGCTCCCAGGAGCACAGGGCATGTCTGTTCTGATATGTACATCTACCTGTCCATATTTCCAGGCATGATCTTTACTATCTGGCTATGTGCCCCAGTCCACTGGTTTTCCATCAGGTCTATGAACACTTGATTTGGAGGCAAGTACAATTACAGAGAGCCTTCATTTTTTACACCCCTTGGGACATTTCACTCTTATTGAATAAAGGGTCTTGTAAGCAAAAGAAATTCTCAGCATGACCAGGGCAGCCTTGCTTCACCTGGTCCCACCTCTCTTACCTCATCCCTCTCTTTCTGAGGCCCCGCCCACATGTCCTTCACACCCTCCCTCTTTGACTTGGTCGTTGGACTAGTCAACATTTACTGATACCTGCTCTATACCAAACCCTGGACCAGGTTCTGAACATACCGGATTATTCAGACACCCTCCTGCCCTCACAGAGCTCAGGACAAAGAAGGAAAGCAGATAAATGCATAATCATAGGACTACATGTGTGCAAAGATGAGGCGGAAGAATGAGTAGAGTCAGACGTGGTGGTGGGACACACCGTTAATCTCAGCACTGTGGAGGCAGAGACGGGCAGCCTGGTCTACAGAGTGAATTCCACGACAGCCAGGGCTACATAGTGAGACCCTGACTCAGAAGGAAAGAGAATGAGTCTGGTGAAGTCTTCCAGGAAGCAGAGACTTTAGAAGATTTTTTGTTTGTTTGTTTTTACAGGATAAGAGTTACAGGTTGCCCATGGAGAGAGAGGGGGGTCAAGGGTGGGCGTTGTTGGCAGGGAGATAATGGGGAAGAGCTAACTCTTGTCCAACCATGCCGGTGACACAGTGATGCTGGAGGGGATGTGAGGCCACAGAGGGCCACAGAGGACAACAAGTTCAGAACTTATGACATGGGCGGGGTCTTCCGTGGTTGGGTGACAGGATCCGAGTTGTATTTTAGGAAGCTCCTCCTCTCTGCGGAGATAGCAATGGAGTAGTGGGGCTTACGGCACAGATAAGACGATGATGGTACCTGAACACCGTCCGATGCCAGAGGAGAGATGTTCTGCTGGACCCGTACAGGATAAGACAGTCAAGAAGGCAATTTACTGGATACGGGAGCCTGAAGAAAGAGGAAGTGTGGAGAGGTGAATTTAGGGAAGGCTGTGTGGATGGTGGTGTGCACTGGAACAGAGAAACCAGGGGGAAGGCAGAGCTAGAGAAAGATGCAGCCCCCTGAGGCACATGAGCAAAGGACCCAGGGGACCTGGTGGAGAAGCCTCAGCGTTGAGGATCAGAGGTAGGAACCGAGGGAATGACACCAGAGGAGGAACTCGCGCATCCATAGGGACAGGTGTGAATGGGGACCAGGACACTAAGGAGTGTCAGAGCAGTAGAGTGGTTGACAACACAGACTCCAAGTGCTGCGTTGCCTGCACTGACACTCTAACACTCATCAACACACATCTAACAACACACAATGGCTCATCACTTAGCAAGCTACAGAACTCTGCAGGCCCCTCATTACAGGACAGGGGTCCATTGCGTAGTGCTGGGTGCAGAACACACATCTGGTATTATCGCTCCGCGCCCTCCTGGCCTTTTCCATTCCAACTCAGCTCGCACATCTCAAGTGTGGCTGTCCCTCAGGGAAACCTACGTGGATTTCCCTGGCCCATAGAAACGTCCACATTATTGGCTCCGTAGCACTGTTTGCCTCTCTCTGGCACAATTGCTATATAAAGATGGTTGCATATTTGATTGTATCTCTTCCCTCATTAGACTCCATGCTCCATTAGGATATAGAAGTTGTACTGCAAGATCTGAGTACGGAATCTAATATATGCGAGACCGCTGTGTATTTACTGAATTAACAGATAAATTACCTAGAGTATCCATTAGATTTGACAGATGGTGATCACTGATGATGGAGATGATGGAGCCAGTTTCCATAGAGTGGTAGGGATGAGAATTGATGTCATGAGTTAAGAATTGGTTAAGGGGCTTGAGAAGACAGCACAGTGGGGAAAGTCTGTGAGGATGCGACTTCATCTTTAGAAACCACAGGAAGAAGTGAAGTGTAGGCCGGCCAGTGGTGGCACACGCCTTTAGCCCCAGGGCTTGGCAGGCAGACAGGCAAATCTCTGAGTTTAAGGCCAGCCTGGTCTACAGAGCGAGTTCTGGGACAGCTAGGGCTACACAGAGAAACCCTGCTTCAAAAACAACAACAAAGAAAGTGCAGTGTGGTAGGGCTTGCTTGCACCCCGTCACTGAGAAGGCGGAGACAGGTGAATCTCTAAGGTCTGGTGACCCGCCAACCTAACCTAGCCTGTCTCAAGAAATGAGCTGAACTGGGCCTGGTGGTGCACATGATGCACACCTTTTTCTTTTATCCTAGCATTCAGCAGGCAGGCAGCTGAGTCTATATGAGTTCCCGCCAGCCCAGCCTCCACAGTGAGTAAAACTCTGTCTTTTTTTTTTAAGCTTTATTTATTTATTTATTTATTTATAAGATTTATTTTTCTGTATATGAGTACATTATAGCTGTCTTGAGACACACCTGAAGAGGGTGTCAGATCCCATTACAGATGATTGTGAGCCACCATGAACTTAGGACCTCCTAAAGAACAGCCACTCTCTTAACCACTGAGCCATCTCTCCAACCTGAGACTCTTGTCTTAAAACAAACAAAAGAACCCAAGGTAATTTGTCCCTGAGGAATGACAACTTGAGGTTGACCTCTGGTCTCCACATGCACATGTGTACACACCACACACACACACACACACACACACACACACACACACGAGGTGACTTGGAAATAGAGTATAAACAGCAAGCAAGTCTTTGAAGTGTTTTTAGTGAGGTCAGGAGGTAAGGCAAAGGCCCTCAGTCCAGGAGGGGACAGGTGGGTGGTGATGTGACTGTACTGTGGGAGCCACTGGGAATGTACGTAGTGTTTCTCCTGGGAAGCAAAGGAGGCAGAAGAGCGGGACTGATACAAAACTTAAGCCTGGAGTGAGAGTCTGAGCCCCCAGGGGAGCAGAGGAAACCGGAAGCTGAAATGGGAGGGAGGAGGAGGGGCCGAGAGGGCATAGAGGAGCTCAGGTCCAGGAACTCCTGATTCCAGACTCTAGTGGGAAGCAAGCCCAGGAAGGGGAAGCAGAAGGAGATGGGACTCAAAGTGGTAAAATATTATTGAATTGTCTCTGCGGGAGGGGAGACAGCTGACCATGGATGTATAAGGATTGTTTAGTAGTGCTGAGAGTGGAAACGGAATTTTTATTGGCATATATCTGCGTGGTTTTGTGGTTTCCCCAGCTGCTCTTGGCCGGCCATATGTCTGAGACCAAAAGGAGGGCGATCAGATGATGAAGGCAGAGAGAACAGAAGTGGAGTATGCTGGCAGAGGGCACAGAGATGACGCATTGTGGGGTCCAGGCGCGTGCCCACAGTGGTGGGAGTTAGAGTCAGCTAGAAAGAGTGGGCCTGGGGCCCGGAGAGGGCTGTGAGGTGGCAGGGGAGTGGGGAGGCCTGTCACATGCAAGTTGGGTTGTGCCTTCAGGAGGAAGGGGAGCGATATGAGGCACTGAGCTCAGGGAAATGGTAGGCTTAGACATGTGTCCAAGCCCTCGGTGAACGTGGAGGATGTCGGGTAAGGAGGGATGAGGAGTGGCACTTGACCTCCAAGGGCCCACAGAGCGAACAAAGCAGGGGACTGACTGCAAGACCCTGGCCCAAGGAACTTGGAGGTAGAATATGGAAAAGCACGTCCGCAAGAAAACGGCGATCCTAGGGACAGCCAGTGTCCAGAACCCCGAGAAGAGAAAGCAGAGGGAGCCTCCAGAATTGAGGGTGGGGAGGATTTCTTTGGTGTGGTCCTCAAGAGAAAGTGGTCCAGAACTCAGTCAGCGCTCCCTCCCCCTCGGCCCGGAGCATCACTCCTGGGACTGCCTGTGCCTCTGTCTTCATGTTTTCCTCCTGCATCATCTCCTCCCGCCCCCCCCCCACCCCCCCACACACACACACAGGTTCTTCATCTCATCCAGCCCTCCATCTCTCCTCCTCGCACCCTCCCTGGTGGTCCCCTCCCCGGACCCTTCCCCTGCCCTGCCCCACCCCAGCCGGCCTGAGTGAGCAGGGACCCCTGCACCTTCATTTCTCAGGTCACCGCTTGGCTAATGGGCTATTAATTTGCTCAATCGTCCCCTGTGAGGCAAACTCAATTTCTGCCAGCCAGTCGTCCCTCCCTGTCGACAGCGTGATTGATTGGAGGAACAGCTGTCACCGCCCGGCTGCCTGCTCCCTGCCTCTTCCCCTCCTAGTCCCACCACCCCTCCTCCTTGGGCCGCCGCCCTGCGCCCACAGAAGCAGTGCACCCCTGCCACCTGCCTAAGGATCTGTCGCCAGCAATGAAAAATGACAGAAATATTTAAGGACAAATAAGGTTTCCCAACGCAATTGAAAATGATTACAGGCAGCTACAGATGGGGCCAATCTGATGCGCAGCAGCAAATCAAATCGAATTTCCTTATCGGCGTATTATTTTAGGCGTTATCTGGCACGTTGATGCAGTTATCAATTCAATTTCAGCCGCCGGGCTGCTGTTTACCGACTCGCCTTTGCTAGGAAAAGGTAAACATGCTCGGCCCAGCAAATTAATTTCTAGCCGAAGCCAGAGGCGGCAAAGGATGGCTACCCAGGACCTAAGGCCTCCACCTTGGCCCTGGGCTCTAGCAGGCCAGGCTAGAGCTTGCCCAGGACCAGAAGCCCCACTAGCTGCCTGCCCCTGCCCTAAACTGGATGCTGAGATTCTAGGAGGCTGAGGTGACCGTTGTTGGCTGCCAGGGAGAGGTGAAGGTCTCCCATTAATTCCCAGCTAAAAATGACAAATTCATCTTGGACGACAATTAAATGAAGTCAGTAATTGATGCTAATTGATCTCCAGATGCGAGGGCCCCTTTAGCCTCAAACATACGCACGCCCGAGGCTGCCTTGCTCCCTCCCCCCACCCACACCCCGGCTTCTCTTCCTCTACCTCTGTTCCCCTGAGCTGAGCCCTTGCTTTCTCCCTAGGGCTCTACCTCTTTTGATTGCACAGGTCTGTGAGAAGCAGCCAGCCTGGGCTGGGCCAATAGGCAATGCCTGAGGCTAAGCATCTGGCCCGTTGTGGGTCCAGACACATAAGCGTTTGCCATCATCGCTGGGCACTCCACCCATCTGCCTAGAATGCAGGTAACTCTGCCTCTGTCGACCATTCAGGATTTATAGCCCACAGCTGTGGAGGCTCCCATTTTATTTTTATAAGGCTAGAGCCAGAGCCAACAGCGGGTAAAGCATACTTGAAGTTTTGTTTCTAGAAACAGTACAGTCTTAGCATTTGGGCTGTATGACAAGGAAGGCACTTGGTCAGGGATACTCAAGCTGCACTTGAATATGTGCTTTGGTGCGTGCGTGTGTGTGTGTGTGTGTGTGTGTGTGTGTGTGTGTGCGTGCGTGCACGCCCGTGAGTCCCCGTGCCCACTCTTGTAGAAGCACTTGTCTGTGCAGACATCTGAAGATGGTATGTGTGCATTGTTCATAGGTGGATGGTTCTGAATCCTGCTTCTTCCTGCAGTTTGTAGAGCCTAATCCCAGGAACCACTTGGGAGGCTCCACCTGCCCCAAGCCCCAATGCTCCATCTGAACACAGGAACTATCTGGAAGTTATTAGTGAACGGAGTGGGGGATGTGAACTGTAATTCTACAGCTGGACAGGGGCTATGGTTATGATCCGTGGTTAGGAGTGTGAAATAGCTGTGGCCCCTGAAGCATCACCAGTCCCCAACAGATTAGTTGATAGCTGATGAGCTTGGCTCTGGCAAAGGATCATGGACCCAAGCCCTCAGGTTCCATGCCCAGGACTCAGTGAATTTAATTGTGCCTTGGCCCTGAGCCTTTAGCTGCAGCTTGAGCCTAAATCTGAGCCTAAAGCTTTCCACAGGCTGCCCTCAAACCTGGCCGCCCTGCAGATGTTTGGCCACCCAGGAGAAGCATGGCTCAGTACACACACACACACACACACTGTATTGCTAGACACAGTTACTAGCATCCATCACAATAGAAATCAGGACACCAGCCAGGCCCCTGGGCCTGGAGCTCAAAGGAGACCAGAGAGGATAGGGAGAGAATGCCAATCCAAGCTTCTGCAGGCAGAGAGGAGGGGGAGGAGGACAGCAAAGGTGTGTGAGCTTGTCATTCTTGTGTATTGGGCCCAGGTAAATAGTAACCTATGGAACCTACTACTATACAGAGGGGGCTGTGTATGCCTTGTGGAAAGAGGGGGACTAGATACAGAAGAATGTGGGTAAAAGACTGACCAGACTAGAGTCAGAGAACACCCTTGTCTCCAGGGTCATGTCTGCATCTTTGGGGATTTGGCAAGGTCGGTCATCTTTATTTGTTAATTCAGGAATACCTATTGATTTCTCCTCTCACTATCACTTTTACTGGGCTCCCTGCCCTCCGTTAGATGCCGACGCTGTAGCAGTGGCCATGCTAATTTTTTTGCCCTCAGGAAAGTCACATTCTTAAGACAGTAACACAGAACAGGCAATAGCACACGTGCTGGGAAAGTAGCAACACAAGAGGCTCCGGGAACACAGAGGCGGCGCCTGATGTGGTCCAGGGCAGTGAGGGAGCCTGCCTGGGAGGAAGACTTCCAGGCTGAGACCGAAGGGAGGAGTAAGAAACGCCGGCTTGTGGAGACAGGCCTTGCTACATCTTCTTGGTTGTTTGGCAAGCCTGAAGCAGAGACAAATAGGCTTATTTGGTTCCAAGTGACATTGGGACAGCTGAAAATGTCACTTCTGTCCTGTGAGTGCCAGCTGCTACCCTGGGGTCTGGGTAAGTGGGTGCACAGCTGTTTTCTGGGCACCCTTGGGCACCTGCAGATAAGTACGGGCCACAGCTAAATACACATCTCTAGCTGCCTGCCCTACCCCCACCTCCTCAACCAGGGATGCCTATTAATCCTGACAAATGATGACTTACGAACATGTAATGCAAACTGATTCATCATACATTCAAATCCGCCGCCCCGCCCCAGCGGGAGGCCCCAGCCAGACAAGTGTATTACACGGATAATGTATTTGACGTATTAATAAAACCAGCCGCATTGCTCTGGCTCGGGGACTGGGGAATGCCAATATACGATGACAGATCACATATTGATGAAATCCAGATGTTTGGAATCATAGTCTTGGGGCCTTGTTCATATTGACTGAAGGTAAAAAAAATGTCTGTCAGCACATTAACTCCTCCTGTCCCGTGCTCAGCAGAGCCACCGATCAAAGGGCTTCTAGAAAGAAGAGAGGGAAGAAGGGGTAAGTGGGAGGAGCGGAGAGGACCAGTGATGAGGTGGCTTGGGTCCATGATGGATGGAAAGGGAGATGGTGTGCTCAGGTAGGATGAGTGGCTGGGGCGCTTCCTGGCTGATGTCTTGACCTCTTGGTGCATTGCACTGTGGGGATAGCATCCCTTGCTCTGTGGAACTTCCTGTTTCCCCTTCTTCCCCTTTGCCATTCCTTTGAAGACCTTGATGCCTTAAATGTCCTTCACCCGTGAGAGTTAACCAAGGTTCTCTCCCAGACTCCTTAGGGTGCACTTCCTGGATGAGCTCACTGTTCTTCATTCTTTCATGCCTTTCTCAGCTGCTTACCCTAGGCTGGACCATGATCTAGGCACAGAGCCCACAGTGATGAGTTTCAGTTCTTACCTGGGATCCGCATCTCCTAGACCTGTCATTGAGCATTTCACAGTTTCTCCAAATAAATACATCCCAAACTGAACTCATTGCTCTCCTGCGAAGCCTGATCCATAAACCAATAACAGGGGTATGAGTATGAATGAGTAGGGGAATTCCACAGGAGCCCGAAGGGCCAAGGCCAGCTGCCTGCAGTAGGGTCGCTGATCTCAGTCTCAGTGGGAGGACAGGGGAAGCCTGGTGCAGGTGATGTCTCACTGGTACACAGTGCTGATTATATTCAGAAGTCCTAGGCATTAGATACTGTTACCATTTCACACCAGGAGAAACTAAGCCCGAGTGATCAGCTGATTGGCCCAAGTTCAGCACATTTAGGCAGAGGCAGCTCTTAGAATTTTACTTGTTACTCTGTTGTGTCTTGGTCACTAGGAAATGGAAGAATAGGAGAATGGAGTGGGGAGAGGAACAGCAGGACACACGTGTGCCTGATAGAGGAATTGCAGGACCCACGTGTGCCTGATAGTCTTAAGAGTCTCAGGCCGGGGACGTGGTCAATTGAGTCTTGTCAAGCTTACCCAAAGCCCAAGGTTTGGTTCCCCAACACAGCACCTATTGGCTTTGATGGTGTTCACCTGTGATCCCAGCATTCAGAAGTTCAAGGTCATCGTCAATTTGCATTAAGTTTGAAGTTAGCCTGGGATACCAGAGATCTTGCATCGTTGTCATTTATCATCAGAATTATCCTCACTCTTATTTAATGTTCCCTGTCTTACGCAGGCAACTTATACCTCTTGTTGTTGTTGTTGTTGTTGTTGTTGTTCTTCTTCTTCTTCTTCTTCTTCTTCTTCTTCTTCTTCTTCTTCTTCTTCTTCTCTTTCTCCTCCTCCTCCTTCAGACAAGATCTCACACTGCATCTTACTTAGGCTGGCTTGGAACTCACTATTTAGACCATGCCAATCCTCCTGCCTCAGATTCATATTACAGGTCAGACCAACTGCTCTGTGTCTAGACTGACCAGACTCGACTAGAATCAGAGAAAGCTCTTGTCTCCAGGGTAATGTCTGCATCTCTGGGGACTTGGCAAGGTTGGTAAAGATGAGCAGAGCAGAGATGGGAATTTCCGCTTGGACAAATGAAGAGGGAGAAGGAAACCCTTTGGCTGCAGGACTGGGGAAAGCAAAGAGGCCAACCAGAGGGTTAAGGACTCAGTGCAGGCCCCGGGGCAGTTTTACCAGTCCTCCCAGTGGAAGATGGAGGAGGAGCAGCAAGTTCTGGCTGTCCCCAGTGGTCGGGAATTCCCAAAAGAGAAGGGCAGCAGAGGGCTGGTCTAGCCCCACCCCACCCCCTCCTCAATTACTTGGTGCTTGACTGGAGGCTGGAGGAATGGCCGCAGAAGTGCTGCCCTGGCTTAACCTCTTATCTCAACCTAATCAACACCCTTCGAGGCTTCCGTTGAAGCCCCTCTGCTGTCTGGGAGTAAAGTTAGTCTAGCCTCTGAGCAAGAGACCACCATGGCGGTCACACAACTAGGCATCCTTAGTAGTTGGACAGGACTGACTCAGGCCCCTTGGAGTTGCCCCGTGCGAGGCTCAGGCCCCCTTCCCTCTCTGCCCTCCTGCTTGGAAGACACCTATGGTAAGCAGAGATGTGGAGGTGGCAGCCCTGACTGTGTGGCAGGGGTGGTGGGGAGGGAGGCAGTAATGAATGTGGACGGGAGGCGGAATGAGCGATCCATCTTTGCATGGGAGGAGAGGGGGCGGCGGGCGTTCCCCCCACACACTCACATACTCAATCAGGCGCTGTCAGACCTCCGGCCGCCTGGCATTTTGGTGAAGAATCTCTCAGCTAAAAATTGTTGTCAGTCCCATTTCCTCGTTATCAGTGCAAGGGCTGAGGCAGCGCCCGGGGATTAGCAGAAGCGGGGAGCGCTCACGCCCGCCATCCACTGCCGATAACACCAGGCCTCCCGCCTCACCTCCCACATTCATCATCTTTAGCACTGACAGCTCAGCCCGGTCCCTGTCCCCACCCCTCTTGTTCACCGCGGCTCCCCACTGTGCTCAGCTTGGCTCTTGACCTCTCGAGGAGATGGGCCGCAGAGAAGGAGGCTAGGATTCAAACGGAGCTGGAAACCTAGACCCCACCTGTGGCCAAAGGCCTGGCTTGGCTGTTGGCTCTTGGGAAGATTTGTCAAGGGCTGGAGGAGGACCTCTCAAGGAGCCATGTCCCTTGACAGGCTATGTCTGTGTCAGATGAGCAGGCCATGAAGGCCTGTCCAGAAGCGCCTCACTCCTCACCAGCCTGAACTGGACTCGCTGATTCTGAGAACCATGGAAAGGAAGAGCCAGGGGATGACTCCATCTGAGCCTAGGACAGGTTGGGGTGGGGTGGGGTGGGGTGGGGATGAACGCCTCATTCCCACCCCAGCAGGATCATAGCCCCTCCCCTTGGCCATCCCCAGTGGTTTTATGGCCCATTTTACGGCCACTGTAATGGCCCAGGTCAAAAGCTTCAGGGAGCTGTATTCTGGGAATTATGCAAACGAGGAGCAGGCCCAGGGCCAGAGTATGGATTTTGTCATTAAAACTGGGCAGGCCATGTCGTTAGTGCAGTAAAATCCACGTCATGACCACAGGTCTCAATATAAAATTATAGGGAACACAGCGGGGGAGGGGAAGCAGGAGGGAGGGGGCTCATGACCGTGCTGACACCTGCCACTCTAACCCTTGAGAAGTAAAGGTGAGATTGAGGGCATAAGCTACAAGTTGAGCCCAGCTCATTCCTGCAGGGCTCTTCCCAAAGCTGGGAGCAAAAAAAAAGGGGGGGGGGGATCGTGTCGGATGTCCCCAGAAAGGAAACTGGAGGTTGAGCTGAGAAAAGCACCTGTCAGGAAAGCAAGACAATGAACACACGTGTGTGAGAATGTTGACTTCTGACGCCAGACGCAGAGCAGGATCTGGACTCTAGAAAACCCAAAGAACTGCACTTGGTGTTGCAGCCGTAAAGGGGCTGAGCCCTGGTCTCTGCCCAGTGGATTCTCTCTCCCTCTACACTAGCCAGCTGTTTAAACTACCCTGTCTCCCTTGCCCTCCTTCCTGCTTCCCTTTGCACCGCATCCTTGTTCCTGTGGCTCCTCCAGCCCTCTCACAGAGCTCCGCAGAGCTCCTGCCTCCCTCTCAGGTCTCACCCACATCTGGAAATCAAGACTGTGGTTTACTTACCTCTGAGTTCCAGTTTTTTCTAGAATAATACTGAAATAGAATAATTGTTCTATAAATCTTTGTTGTGGTGGGTTTTTTGTTGTTGTTGTTGTTGTTGTTGTTTTTGTTTTGGGTTTTTTTTGTTGTTGTTGTTGTTGGTTTTTTTGAGACAGGGTTTCTCTGTGTAGCCCTGGCTGTCCTGGAACTCACTCTGTAGACCAGGCTGGCCTCAAACTCAGAAATTCACCTACTTCTGCCTCCCAAGTGCTGGGATTACAGGCGTGCGCCACCACAGCCCGGCTATAAATGTCTATTGAATAAGTAAATGAAGCCTTGAGACCAAGAGTGAAGGTCAAAGTCCCTATCCAGTTCTGAGCCTCCTTTTCCCTGTCAGTGGAGGACAGTGGCCCTAGGGCCTCACACACCTCGGAGGCTGCTTGAGAGGCAGAACTGAGACCAGAGCCCTCCTAAAGCAGGGCCATCCGTATCTGCTCTTTTACTTAGCACTGCCTTCCAACTGCCACATAAACACCCGAGGGACAGACAGCAAGGCAGGCGGCACACAGTGAGACTACACACAGTAAAAGTACTTTCCTTCCTTAAAGACCTAGCCACACAGGCTGGAGCCCCTTCTACCCAATCCAGGAACACGCAAAGCCTCCATAGCTGACATCTCAGCTCAGTGAAGGCTATGGTGCTTCTAGTACAGGGGCTTTGGTTAAGACTTGTTTCTTCCCACTCCCCAGTACACACACACACACACACACACACACACACGCACACGCACACGCACACGCACACACACACACACACACACACACGCACGCACACACTGAACTGCTCTGTCCTGCGAGCTGGAGCCTGCAGATGACTCAGTCCAGGCATGCATGGAGCTATAAGCCTCCTCAGTCTGTGTCAGGGGGAAGAAGCCTCTCACGTGTAAGCTCACCTGGGAGCTCCTCAGGCATGGGCTTACCAGATTTAGCAAATAAAATCATAGGACACCCAGGTAAGCTTGATTTTAGAAAAGTCAATGATCTAGAGTACCAATATATCCATTTTAATATCTGGGACATAATTATGCTTTTTTTTCCAAGAACTCATTGTGTATCTAAAATAAAATTTCACTGGGCAGTCAACATCTCTTCTGCTCACCTAGCTTCCTTAGTCATCTCTGACCTGGTCCTTATATCTGAAAGCTGATTGGGAGCTGAATGTGACCTTCTCTGAACACCAGAGGTGGTTCTGTCTCTAGTATTACACACACACACACACAAAATGTATTCCTACAGTCATGGTCTCCCTTAGCAGTCAGAGCTAGGAATATTTCTGAATGGGTGGAGGTTTTCAACATCGTTCCTGTAAGCACGCTGGGGAGCACTAGCTGTGAGAAAAGGGAGGACTCATGAGTCAAAAGGAGGAGCACTGGCTGTGAGAAAAGAGAGAACTCATGAGTCAAAAGGAGGATGAGAGGCAGGCGGATTTCTGAGTTCGAGGCCAGCCTGGTCTACAGAGTGAGTTCCAGGACAGCCAGGGCTATACAGAGAAACCCTGTCTCGGAAAAAAAAACAAATCCAAAAAACAAACAAACAAACAAACAAAGGAGGATGAGCAAAGCAACCTTGTCCTGGTCAGAATTAGAGAGCCAGGCTGCAGACAGAGCTCCAGCCTCCCACCAGCCCTCCATGAGCACATGTAGTAGAGAAATGTTGGTTGGTTCTTCTCTTCTCTTCTTCTCTCTTCTCTTCTTTCTTTCTCTTTTCTTTTGAGACAGGATTTCACTCTGTAGCCCAGGCTGGCCCGGAACTTACTGGCCTTAGCCTCCCAGCAGTCCTCCCAGCAGTCCTCCTGCCTTGACCTCTTCAGTGCTGGGACTACACTCAGCTTGGAGGACATTGCAGAAAGAGAAAGCTCAGAATCAGAATGGGTGAGATTGACAAGAGACCTGTGAGGTTGCCCAGGAGAAGCAGTGAGACCTGCTAGGACTGGAGAGGTGGCTCAGTAGGGAAAAGTCCAATTTCCCATACAGAAACCACAACCATCTGTAATTCCAACCCCAGGGGAATATGATGCCCTCTACTGGTCCCCACGGGAACTGCACACACAGAGGGCAGACATACATTGAGGCCAATACTGATACACACCAAAAAACAAAACAAAACAAAAAAAATTTTAAGCAGTGAGACCTCAATAGGGAGAATATGAATTTTAGGAGTATAGAAGTTAGGGAGAAGTGCAGGAGGTAAAAGATCTTGCTGTCTAAACCTGACAACCTGAGTCCAGTCCCTGGAACTCTCGTAAAAAGCCAAATGCAGTAGGTCACGTCTGCAACCCCCACATTTAGAGCAAGATGAGAGAGAAAGACAGCTCAGCAGTAGAAACAAGAAGAGATGTGCTTGGGCTGGAGAGATGGCTCAGAGACCAAGAATATTTGTTGATCTTGCAAAGGACCCAGGTTCGATTCCCAGTGCCCACACGGAAGCTTACCAACCATCTCTAACTCCAGTCCAGTCCAGGGGATCCAGTGTTCTTCCTATCCTCTGAGGGCACTAGGCATGCATGTGGTGCACATACACTCTTGTGAAAACACTCATACATATAAAAAATTTTAATAAAATATAATAAAGAAAAGGTAAAATTTCCAAAAAAGAAGAAAGACCTGCCTCAAAAAGTGGAATTCCTAACATTGTTCTCCAACTCCCACATGTGTACTCGGGTACACACATGTCCACACTCACACAGTCATACATAAACACACACACACATATAAGTGCTTTTATTTTATTTTATTTTATTTTATTTTATTTTATTTTATTTTATTTTATTTTATTTTTGAGAGACAGATTCTCTGTGTAGCCATGGCTGTCTTGAAACTCACTTTGTAGACCAGGCTGCCTTGAACTCAGCCATCTGACTGCCTCTGCCTCCCAAGTGTGTGCCACTGCACCCGGCTCATAAATATTTAAGAACTAAGTAGCTATAGAAGTAGCAGAATGGACAGGACTCGACAGTTACATGAACGTGGGGAGGGGAGTCAGGCAAGCCAGGGAGTGCACAGTGACTAAGGCCACTGGAACGGGCACAGAGAAAGACGCCATCCTACCAGAGATGGGCACAGCTGGAGGAGAAACGGGTCTGAAAGGAGCGTTGAGGTAGAAGATTTCAAATTGTAGTTGTTGAGTTTTAAATTCTTAGAAGACATTCAGGTATTGGTGTCCATTAGACATTGGTTAATAGAGGCACAGAGGAATGTCAGGTAGAGGTCCAGAAACTAGGAGGTGGGCGTCATAACCACGGGATGGACAGCTTACCCAACACACAAGGAAGAGAGCAGAAGCTGAAGACAGAACCTGGATTCCATGCTGGGACCCTCATTTCCTTGTGCTGGTTCTGGGTCAGAAAGAAAAAAAAAAGAGGGAATGTTTGTTGAATGACTGTAGGAATGAATTCTCCTTTCCTGCCTCTTCTTTCTCCAAATCTGGAAACTATGAAAGCAATGAGAAAAAGAGAGAGACAAGGGCCACTCAGCATTCTGGGTGATGGAATGATTAAGCACGCTGTGAGATGGGACGATCAAGGCTTGATTGCACAGAGCATTGATTGTATCCCAATAGATTTCCTAGAGGGGCAGCCAGCTGAGAAGACATCGTTTATGGCTGTGGCCTCTGCAGCTGCCAATGAATACCTCACCCCTCTTCCAGGTCCAGAATCCCTAGAAGGCAGCTGTAGGCTTGGGCTAAAGGCCTGGGATACAGGACTCCATTCTACAGACTAGCTCTGCTCATACTGTCTGTTCTTCTTGTTCTCCTTCCCCGGCCAGGTAAGAAGAAAGCAGTAGCGTTGTTTGACAGCCAAGCCCCACTCTGCCCCATCTGCCAAGTCCTGCTGAGGCCCAGCGAGTTGCAGGAACATATGGAGCAGGAACTGGAGCAGCTGGCCCAGCTGCCGGCCAGGTAAGCCGCCTACAGGGAGTCTGCCGGCTGGGAGAGTCCACTGGCTCTGCTAGCTACTAGGTGTCACGGGAGATTCTGGGGGAGAAACCGGTCCCTTGATGCAGTTCTGTTTTTCAGTGACATTTCTCACTTTATTTGGGGGGTCCTTGTGGGTGGAGAAAAGCAAATCTTCAGGCTCCTGCCTCAGAATAAGAGAAGCTGGACAGGAGGGAGCCAGCCACTACCCTGAGCCCAGAACCTTGACCTTGTGGCTGGGTAAAAGCGGGTACAGGGCCAGGCAGCTCTACCCCATGCCCAGCCCAGTCCTGGCAGAGACAGCAGCACCTTCCTTATAAACCTTGAGGACTGAAAGGGAAAGATCTTGGGAATGCTTGCAAGTGTGTTCTTACCTTAACACATCCCAGCCCTCCTCTGTCCTAGCCTCAGGATGCGGCTGAACACTCTCCAGATCCTTGGGGAGGAGCCAGATTATCCAGAGGGCACAGGAGAGAGGAGACCAATGACCTCTGACCTCTGATCTGAGCAGTAGGAAGCAGCTGTTCCATTTTGTTCCCACCATCTTTGGGGTCAGGAATCCCGGCAGAGTACAGGGAGGTCCGCTGTGCCTGTTCCAGATGTTGGATGCTCTGCTGGGAGCTTGGGATAATCTAGAGGTTCTTCCTTCACATGCCTGGTGATAGCTGCTGGCCGTTAGCTAGAACTCGCTGCAGATGGTTCTGGGTCTAAAGAGTTTGCATGTGTTTTCCTTAGGTGGCCTGGGCCCCTTCATCACTTGGTAGCCTTGGGATACTTGGAATTCTTACACGGTAGCTTAGGTCTCCAAAACAAAATGTTCTAGCCAACAAGATGGAATGCTGACAGGGAGGGTGCAGCTAAAGATCAAACTCAGAGCCTGCCTGCCACTGAGCTCCAGCCTGGCCTGAACCACCCTTTCAAACTGAGTCTTAGAAGTCACTCAGTGTCACTTGTAGTACTCCACTGATGAAGGCATTGTGAGCCGCTCAGAGTCCAGGTGAGAGGACTGCATGCCTTTTGATGGGAGGAGTGGCTAGATCACATTCTAAAAGAGCACGCGGGGTAGAGACAGGGCAACAACCATCCTTAGAAACCACCACGTGCCCACAGAGAACAGCCTTCCGTTCCTACCTATTGCCCAAGTCATCAAATCTGACCGGATGCAAGGCACAGTGGTCCCAAAATGTCCTCTGTCCTGGAAAACCAGTTGTAAGAAAGGATCGAGGGAGGGTGAGCATAGAGGCTGCTGCACTGGAGCTGTGTGAAGCTCCACACCCGAGACAGCAAAGGAGGCTTCCTAAGGGAGGGATTTGGAAGGGAGTACCAGTCACCTATTGGCAAATTACCCCACAACTTAATGCCTTAAGACCTTTATTGGGACCAGTGAGAAGGCTTTAGGACCTGAGTTCCACCCCCAGTACCCACATAAAGGTGGAAGGAGGAGTTTCCCTCTGACCTACACACAAACACACACAATGAAAAAAAAAAAAAAAAAAAAAAAAACCAACTATATGGTCACCAGTTCCAGAACAACATGGCTATGTTATCTTGGGTAGCGGTGGCTACTAGCTCTGCTTCTCTCCTGAAGCTAAGGAGAAGAAAGGCTACAGTCATCCGACATCTGACTGGGCTGAAGGATGTTCCCAGGATCACTTGCTTCCATGAGCTGTAAGCAGGAAACCTCAGTTTCTCAGCACTTCTCCAAAGGCAGCTTTGAGTTCCCTCCACGTCAGTTTGACTGCCCACAACCATGTGATCCAAGAAAGAGACCTGGGGCAGCCTCAGTACCTTCCCCTACAGCCTGCACGCTAGCTCTACCACTCTAAACTGTTCTAGGCCCAGGTCATGCTGGGCTGGACAGTGCATACCTGTCATTGCAGAGACAGAGGCGGGAATACCTGAAGCTGGAGGTCAGCGTGAGCTGTGTAGTGAACTACATAGTGCGACCTCATCTCTAGATAGGAAGGAAGGAAGGAAGGAAGGAAGGAAGGAAGGAAGGAAGGAAGGAAGGAAGGAAGGAAGGAAGGAAGGAAGGAAGGAAGGCAGATGGAGCGAGGGACAGAGGAGGAAGGGAGCAAGTGAGACAATCACCAAACATAGCTCACGCTCCTCTATCTTTGGTTGTGAACCTGGCCTTCATTGGCCGGCCTCTACTCAAGGGAGGAGAATTATGCTCTCAAAGCTCTCATTCTTAAAGACAAAAGTATCAGAAACTATAGTATGGTAATAATAATGAACCTCGTGGAGTTCCACTGTCTGACCAGAGCTTTATATATTCTTCGCATAGCTCTGTGATAGGCATGCATTGCTTAATGATAGGTATACGTTCTACGAAATGCATCCTTAGACATTTTTTGGTCACGTAAGCACCATAGAGTGCACTTAAACTACACTGTCACTAGGCGATGTAACCTCATGGGACAACTTTCAGATGTGCAGCCAGCCCGTTGCTAATTGTGGGTGTGTGTCTATAGCTATAACTCCCATTTTACAGATGAGAAAACTGAGGCACAGACACGTTAAGTGACTTCTCTAAGGTTGTCCACTTAGCAATAAACATAAGCTTTGTCTGGAGCAGTCTGGACACCAGCGCTCTGCTCTTTGCCTCCCCTCCCCCATCCCTCACACACTGAGGATTGACCTGTCAGGCTCAGAAAGTGAAAAAAACATCCTGCAGGCTGTACCAGGATTTCTGGGTAATTTGCTCCCAATGAAGAGGACCTCAGCCAAGATCAGAAAACACAAGGACCTACAGAGTGTATTTGAGCAGTGTGCCTGCCCCGCACAGTGAAAAAAACTGTTCATTTTGCCTCCTGGGCGCGGAGCTCGCACCGCCCAGGCCATCTCCCTCTCCTTTTCCTTTCTCCCCCTACTCGTGACCCTGCATAAATCCCTCATCATCCGCGTTTCTCAGAGCACCCACACCTCGCGGCTGTCGGCTCACGTCCGGGCTGGTTCCTGCACCCCCTGATGCCCAAGCCGCCCTCAGCACGTGCACGCCCTGCGCCCCTGGCACGCCCTCCTCCCCGCTGGGTGTCTGACAGCCGGACAGCGGGATCTGCACAGCAAGTGAAATTCCCGTCGGATCGATAAAGCCGAAGCGCTGGCGGCGACGGGTCGATGGTTTTATCTGTCTCGGCCCCGCCGCGCCCGGCGCGCTGACAGTCGGACCGGCCGGCAAAGGCGTTCAAGGGCAGCCGCCCCCGCCGCCCCCTCCCCACGCGCGCCCCCTCCCCGCGGCCGCTGCGTCCACCGGACTGCGGGCTGGACCGGCCCCACCGACGCCCCTGTGATTTATCTGGATTTTTAATTGGAAAAAATTTGCGAATTAATTGATTTCAGGAACTTGCCAATTAACATTGTAATTGGGTGCGTGATAAATTCCCAAGGAGCGTGTCAGCTCCCTCCGGGCTCGCAGGCAGTGTGAGCGAGGGTCCCCCAGCCTGGCTACCCTTGCCCCGCCCCGTGCTGGCTCTGGGATGAGCCCAAGGATGGGCAAAGACCGAAGCACCTGAGCGCCTGAGATCCATCCACCCCACCCACATTCCTTCTCCCCCACCATCAGTATCCTGGATAGATGGACGGTTCACAGATGAGGAAACTAAGTCCCACAGGAGGCAGGAGCCCAAAAGGAAGCCTCCTTGACCTGTGGCCAAGTCGTCCTCCTCCCTAGCTCTCCAGCCCTAATTCCTGCCTTGTATTGGCTCCTCTCCTTTTGTTTCCAGTGCTGGCTCCTCCCCTCTTCTCTCAGCCCTGCCACCCCCTCTTACCCTGCCTCTGCCTCCTTTGCCCTCCCTCTCCTGCCCCTTCCTCAGCCTAGCCCACCCTGAGCTCCTGGGTGGTGCTGCCAGGCTAGGCTCCCAGGTGGTTCTACTTCTGGAACTTTCTAGATGAAGCTCTTCTGCCTTCTGCCTCTGACTGCCCAACAGCCTACGGCAGCTCCCATGTATGCTATTTCTATACACCTGGGGGCTCACAAAAGAAGCAAGGACCCTACAGCTCCTAAGCAAAGGAGGCTGGTTCTCACAAACACAGGCTTGACACACATGTATGCAATGCACAAACTCTCCATTCCCACACAGCTCAGTGCACGCACACACACACACACACACACACACACACACACTGAAAAAACCCACCTTCCCAGAGATGAACATTCCCAGGTGCCATAAGCAGCCAAGTCCCCACAGGAAAGCAAAGTTCTCAGCAGCTCAACACTACCCTTTTCCAAGTTACTCCCACACCCCTCCTTCACCTCACCTGATTCTGTCTCTCCCCACCAAGGACCCAAGGGCTTAGCTACATAGCACGGAGCGTAACACTGGGTCAAACACAGAGTCAGAAGGGCCTCCCACATGTTAGTGAGATATCGTGCCACTGCGGGCAGAAATGGAGGCAAATCAAGAATCCAGGGGACCATTGCTGAGGCTGCCCTAGGACAGCTGCTGAAAGTGGGGGATGGAGAAGAGTGGATTGAGACGAAGGAGAGGCCAAAGGACTCACCTAGGGTGCCTACTAGGAGAGGACATTCTGATTTGGATGGTTGGGACTGTGTTAGAAGTAATGTCTGCAGTCAGAGGAAGCAACAGGTAGGACTCTGGGTGAGCTGAGGCCAAGATACCCTTGAGATGGCTTCAGGGTGGGGCTACATGTGTGTGAATAGAGAGACAGACAAGAACATAAATGGGGGCTCAAGATGGCAGGGCTCTGAGACATCTCTGTGGCCCCTAGACAGGAGTTTCCAGCCATTAAGAAGAAATAGCCCTGGGCATGGGACATTCACAGGCTTAGCTGGTAGGACCTGAGCTCAGAGATCTCCTCTATGAAAGCCAGCCTCTGGGCTGGGAAGCAGCCTCCTCTGGGAAGTGCTTTAAAGGGGCTGGGGAAAAAAATCTAAAGGGAGACTGAGTAGCTCCTAAGGAGAGGCAGGGTGAAGAGATGGCAGTGCCCCCACCCCTACTTAAGCCTTATTTAAGGCCGGCCTCGGTGTTTGGTTGGGTAATGAACTAGATAAACAATTCCCCAAATAGATTAAAACGAAGTGTAACTTACAAAGGCGGCTGGTGATGATGGTTTATTCCCGGGCAGTGCACCATTTCTTTATTTCCAAAGATAATTCAGTGTAAATCACCTTAATTAAAAGTGTCAGCCCAGCCCATGAATATTGTACTTAGGAACGCGTTTCCTGGGTCCCAGTTATAATTTAAAACCCATGGATCACTAGGCAGGGAGTGACTGAGCAGGGAAGGAAATTGTTGGGGGCGGGCTGTGGACACAGGGAGGGATGGGAAGGCAGGGCTGATGGGCTGGGCAGCAGCTGGGCTGCTTACAGCTCAGGACCTAGACCTCTCTCGGCAAGCCATGCACCAGGTTCTCGGGCTCCGGAAAACCAAGAAAACTTGCTGTGAAAGGGGTTGGTAGAAGAAAGGGAAGGAGAGGGCATTGCTCAGGGCCAGGGCAGGAGGCTGAGGCTGAGCTGGCCCTGTGTAGCAAAGGGAAGAGCTTTGCTAAGAAGATGCAAAGATGGGCTCGCCAGAGCACAGGCTGGACATCCTGACCCCAGATGACCCCTTCCTGCTTACCGGCAAAGGAGAGGAGCCCAGGATCAGCACAGCCCTGACCAAAGCTGCACAGCAATGTTCTGCATTAGAGCCTAAGTCCTACATAACTTTAGAGCGGGAACATTAAACAAACAACCCTGGACTTCCAAACCCTCTATGGATTGTGTGACCCCGGAGGTGTCAACTTTGTAAAGTTTTGGGTGAAATTACATTCACGAGGCCTCTGTCTCTGTAGTATGCCTTGGGTACACAATAAACCCTTCACTACTTCAGCTTCGGATCTCACCTAATTCAGCCCCAATAGATAATAGCCACATCCCAGCCCAGAGTCAAGTATGACAACAGCGTGGATAGCAGACACTTTGTAGGCAGAATGGCGATGCTCATGTGTGTTCACTGAGTGAATGAAGAAGTTAAGAAATAATAAAAGCTATGAACTAACAAACCAGCTACTCCTCAAGGGCAGCTCAGCTTACCCCTCCGTATGCCCAGGGCCTGCATCAGAGCCAGGCATGGACTGCTTGTAAACACACTGGAATTGAGAGAAGCTTTACTGGCAGTCCTTTCTAGTCTGTGCTGCTCTCGCTGTGTGAACAGACCAGTGACTCTATTCTGATTCTCAGACACGGCCTTCTGCTGTGGAGACTGGTGGCTTTTGCACTGCTGTGTGCATGTGATCCTTTAAGTGTCTGCATCTGTAGGTGTGCATGTGCATCTGTAGGTGTGCATGTGCACCTGTACGTGTGCGGTTGCATCTGTAGGTGTGCATGTGCATCTGTAGGTGTGCATGTGCATCTGTAGGTGTGCGGTTGCAGCTGTAGGTGTGCATGTGCATCTGTAGGTGTGCATGTGCAACTGTAGGTGTGCATGTGCAGCTGTAGGTGTGTGGGTGCATCTGTAGGTGTACGTGTGCAGCTGTAGGTGTGCGTGTGTCTGGGTATGGCTGTGCTTTAGAGGACTATCTCTGCATGTGTCCTTGTGGACTTTTGTACATGAGCAGTTCTTCATCTAGTCTGTGTGGCTCTTGTGGATTTGTCTTTATGGCCATGTCTCTGGGAGTGACCCTGTGGCCCTGTGCATCTGTATGCATGTCTGAGTCTCTGGGTCTGACTGCCTGCATCTATGTGCCCGTTGGTTGAATGATAGTCTGTGTATGTGCCTTGAGACCAGGATGGCTTAACTTCGGCAGTATTGACATTTTGGGTCTGGTAATTCTTTGTGAGGGGGGCTGTCTGGGATAGGATAGGTTGTTAAACACCGTCCACCCACTAGATGCCAGTAGCAACCCCCTTTCCACACCCAGTTTGAACCATCAGAAATCAATCAAAACTATCTCAAGGGGCTTAAAATATAGCTTAGTGATGAAACATTTGTCTAGCATGTGTTAGGTGCATACGTATGTACGTTCATATGTACATATATGTATATGTCATTCAGACGTTGCCAAGTGTCCCCCAGGTGTGCAGACATCCCTTATTCCACTGACAGTCACTACTTTAGCCATGTCTACATTGGCTTTTGCTTGCACATCGTGCATTTTTGTTTGGCCTACTGGGTGCCTGAGCACACATGCAGTTATTCCCTGTGCGTATACTCACTAAGTCCATGTCTGCCTTGTATATTCTATTTGCAATGTATCTGTGTCCTTTTTTGCTTTCTGGCTATTTGTCCATAGATATCATCTACATGTGTGCTTTGTATGTGTGTCTGTGTGAAGAGCCTGTGAAAACAGGCTATGTCTGCCTCTGTGCACTCACCAGCAACCCTACTGCATTCATGTATTTGTGTGTGTGCATGCATGTCCGTGGATGCACACGAGCCAGTGTGTGAGCACAGATGCAGCAGTTATAGTGGAGGCAGCAAGCAGGAAAGGGCAGGAACAGGGATATTAATGTTTCTGAAGTGGATCTGATTTGATACGTCTTGTTCCATTGTCAGCATCTGTTTAGCGGGATTTGTAATACTCTGTGGCTCTGGATCACTCATGCTTAGCGTGGGATGTGGCCTTGCATACCAATTTTGTTATTAAACACAGTCCTTGCCTCCCTCACAACCCATCCATCACCTCCCACCCCAGCCCCCGCCTGCTCTGAACTGCCCACCATATTTCAGGGCCCAACTCCCCCCTGCCTGCCACCCGATGCCAGAGGGCCTGGGGCTGACAAATTGAATCAGGGGGAGATCATTCCCAGACTAACACAGTTTGCAGCGTGTTGGAGGAAGAATTGACAAGAGTCATGTCAGTCCCGTCACCCCAATCCCATAGGAACTAAGAGCAGGCTAAGAGCAGGGAGTGCTGAGGAGGAAGCCCCCAGGACAGAGAGAATCTTCAGGACTGAATCTAGGTAAAGCCCCTTTCTTCCCATGCTCTGCCTGGCGCCTGTGTCCCCTCCCAGGGGCCAGTGTGGTCCTTGGCACCCGGTAGAAGCTGAGCTAGGTCCTAGGCCACTGGGTTGTGTGTACTGGGCAGAACTAGACTGAACTGGCTAGACTATGCCATGCTTGCAAACGCCTTCTCTTGGGCTTAGCTTGCTAGTCCACCCTCGTTCACGAGACCTGGGCACCAGGTAGAATGGTCACCCTGTTCTCTTTCTTTCTTGGCAGCAAAAATTCCCTTCTGAAGGATGCCATGGCTCCGGGCACCCCCAAGGTAGGTGGCCAATTATTGCTTTCCCTCTTGCCCATCCCCATCTAGGCCTACCAGGGTGAGGCTCACCCTGAGCAAAAGGCTCCCCCCACGGATCCCACTACCTCCAGGCTGTGCTCGTCAGCCTAATACCTAGGACTGCCTGGTGTGCTGGGGTGTGGCTGGAGGTGCAGCATCCATCTGTGGAAAGATTTTCTCTGACTTTCTCTTTTTCTAGCTAGGAGAGGCGTGAGAGTCAGAAGTGGCCCAGGGTGTAGGCAGCACAGACACTCAAGCTGGGGAGACTCAAAAGAGGCAGGTGGGCTGTGAACAGGGAAAGAAAGTGCAGGAACTCAATACAGACAGAAAGAAGCCAGCTCTCTCTCTCTCTCTCTCTCTCTCTCTCTCTCTCTCTCTCTCTCTCTCTCTCTCTCTTTCTCTCTCTCTGAATCTCTTTCTGTCTCTGTTTCTGTCTTTCCTACTGTTTCTCTCTCTTTGTCTTTGTCTCTCTCTGAATCTCTTTCTGTCTCTCTGTTTCTGTCTCTCCCTCTGTTTCTCTGTCTCTCTATGTACACACACACACACAATAAAGAGCCAGAGATGATGTTGGGTCAGTCTGTGAAGGAAACTTGAGTGGATCAGATGGAGAAAGAGGAAGATCAAGTATCTCCTCCTAACCCATGACATGTCTTCCCATGGGAGAGGAAGAGGTGCTCAATGAATTCCTGGCCTCCTCCCTCTGCACGGGGCTGCCCCCTTTCTCTGAAGTCCTCATACCACTCCCTGGTGTCATGGTGACTGAGAGTTGGGTGTTGAACCTTGGGGACAGAGTTAGTCAGTGAGCGGGCATGTGGGGAGATGAGGGCAGATGCCAGGACCCCCTCAGGGACCCCTGTATTTTTTATCTCGATAACGTGAGGGAGTTGGGGGGGGGTCACAGGAGAACATCCAGTTCCCTGAGGAAAAACAGTTTCAGAATGTATGGGCTACCAGCAGTCCAGTAGGAAAAGGGGTGTGAAGAGGTCTATATATTTGAAAGGCCTGAAGTGACCAGTGGCCTTTGAGAGGGTACTTTTGGGAAAGAAGCCAGTGACAAGTATCACGCTCATGACTTTGGCCAGCTGTCCCTTGAGCCTTTAAGGGGAAGGGGATGGGGGTGGGGGGGCGGGGAGAGAAGGCAAACTATTCATGCTCATTCAAAACTTACAAAGTCACAGCTCACTTCTAAAGGAGGAACAGAGAACCCAGGCAGGGCTGGGTTTTTGCAGACCCTGGTCAGGGCCTAGAAGAAAAAGGGATGTGGGGAGCCAGGCAGGCAGCCACACAGGCCTGGCTTGGCCCAGACTGCAGTGTGTAACGATGAAGTAATGAAGGTTACAACCAGGCTTCTAGTGCAGCCCCTACCTGAGTAGGAGTGGCTAGGCTGAGACACTGGGAACCGGAAGAGCTTGTGTTCTAAGGACCAGTCCTGCAGGGCAGGCAGACTCCTCATCCATACCTGCCTCTCATGGGCATGAGCCATAGGTCAGAATGTATAGCCTTCTTAAGTCTTAAGCACGGACACATCTCTGCAGCCTCCCACATGGGCCCGCCGATCACTCGAAGCAGAAGAAAGGACCATTGCTTACCTACACAAGACACACGCCCCCAAACTGAACTATCTCTGCCTTCCCCTTGGCCTTGACCTCAGCTTTAGAGAAGCAGGTCATGTGAGGAAGAGGTAGGAAGCAGAAGGTTGAAGTGAATGGAGAGACTAAGGCGGGGAGGGAGGGAAGGGGAGGAGGGGGAGGAGAGGGCGAGGGGCCCTTAGACAAGATTGATGGCCTCGTTGCCATTAAGAAAAAAATTAGCCGGTGGCGGCTATCATATTAAAGGGTGAAGAAGCCGTGAATTATTTTCTTAAAGATCTTATCGCTTACAATGATAATTTTACCTTCCAAAAGGCCACTTTTAATGAGGCGAAGAGCCAGGCAAAAAGTCATGATTTAATGCCAGGATTTTTTTTTTTCAAAACACATTTTACTGCTTTTTGGTCCATGTTTAAAAAGCGCCAGTGACCTTTTTTTATTCCGCTTGCCCCAGGTGTAATTCTGAGGCCTCTCAGGGCTTCTAACCTAGAGAGAGACAGAGACACAGCAGAGCTTTGTCACTGTCCCTCCCCCCCTGCACGCTGTGGCACGCTGTGGCACGCTGTGGCACGCTGTGGCACGCTGTGGCACGCTGTTCTCTTTTTCTCAGCATCTTCCTTGGGATTGGAGGAGAACACTGCCTGACATCTTTCTGGCTAGGGCTTCACCCGGCACCTCCCATGAGGCTCAGGCTGGTGAAGAAGTCCCATTTGGAGCCGGTCCCACTGCGGGGCCTCTGCAGTCGCTTCTCTCCTCCAGGTCCTGGGCCTCGGATGGATCAGGGCCCTGATCCATCAGCCGCTGGGGAACCAGACCCCCTCACTTCTGGTCCTTGCCGGAGGATGAACAGCATGGCCACCGCATGCGGGTCACATCCTGAGGTTCAGCCAGAGATGAAGGATAAATGGCCGCTCCATCTTCCCCAAATTGCTTTCTTTGGGCTGTCACTGGCGATTTGGCATGGTTCTCCAGGCTGGGGAGGACTTCAAGAGAATTGTGTGCTTCTGGCTCAGCCTTGTGCGAGCTGAGGAAGGGAGGGGGTGGGTTGTTTTTTAGGCCTCTGAGCCCCCCCATTTTGCAGCTGAACAGGCTTCTAAGAACTGGCTCTTGGGCTGAACATGCCATGGGGTGTTTAGAATTGTGGTGCTCACACACAATTTAAAGTAGACAGTTTATTAATCTAAACTGCAGGCGTATGTAGAAGAGGCCATTCGGGATTGACGGAGGGGGATTAGTTTTGCTGGAGGTTTTTGCTGGGGTCATCACCACAGCGCAGGCCTAAATGGACCCAGCGTCCATCCCCAGCTACACGCTGGAAACTCATACATACTATTTAATTTACTGTCTCCACAGTGGGGCTGCCATCAGCCTATATTAGGGGCGGGCAGGTGGTAGGTGTGTAGCTTTACCCCCAGTACTTCATGTGGGTCCCAGAGTATCTGCCCTTGAAGGAAGAACAAAGCACATCTAGTTCCGTCTCCTGAGAGTGGGTTCATATTCCCTCCTTACCAAGGGCGAGCTTAGCAGACGCAAGGGTCTAGCCAGGGGCTGTGATGCATATCTGTGGCCTTGGCATGTGGGAGGCTGTGTAGGAGGATCCCTGAGGACTCCAGGCCAGCCTATGCTAAGAGTGAGACACTGTCACAAAATAAATAATCAAGAGGCTATACCTAGACCTAAGTCCACCCATCCTCTCTGACAACCGGGTTTCTGTGCTTGAACACGTCACTTCAGGTTTTTAGAGGAGTCCTGTGTCCCTGTGCCTCCCTATCTCAATTCCAAAGCTCCCTGGGGACTGGGAACTCCCGGCATAGAATGCATCTCTCATCTGGTCGGGGCCTTGTGTTCTTTTCTTCTTCCAGTCCCTCCTGTTGTCTGCTTCCATCAAGAGGGAAGGAGACTCTCCAACAGCTTCCCCACACTCTTCTGCCACCGAGGACCTGCACCACTCAGACAGATACCAGGTGAGGAGGATGTGGCTGGAGGTTGAAGTAAGCTCGTGAGAGACTCAGGCCTGTTTATAACGCTAACTCCTCCTGAAGAGGCTGGAGCTGTGTTTGATGCCTTACGTGCCCGGTGCCCCCCAGTTAACCTAGAAAGCACAGTCACCGGGGAATGGGCCGTACTAAGCGGATGGATTTTAGGGTGAGATGCCAGGTTCTTTGGGGCTCTGCTGGGTTCTGAGAACCTTTGAAGGAAGCAACCTATTTATTGCAGAATAGCAACCCTCAAAGTTGTCTTACCAGAGGTCTGGAAGTGTAGGCCAGGATCGCTGAAGATGTCTGTCCTCAAAAGCCAGATCCCTGGAGCCAAAGTAAGTACTCCTTCCTGCTGAGCCTTGAGAGCAGGCCCAGGGAGGGGAGCAGCAGAAGGATATTGCCCTTGGGCATCTTAGTCAAACAGGAAACAAATAAGCCTGCTGGCCTAAAAAATCAGAGCAGGAAGGGAACCAGAGTAACTGTATGCAGGCTTTCTGAGTAGGAAGGAGAGGGGCCTTCCTCCAGGAGCCTTGGTCTGGGAAAGAGAGCCCTGCTTTTGAGAACCGGTTCAGATGGCAGAAAACAAGAGCCTACTCCAAGGACCATTAGTTTAACTGGCATCAGGGCTTCCCAGGTAGTCCCAGTCTGAAAGGGAAAAGCGCTTGACCTGATGTGGAAGGGCAGAACAGCAGGAACTGATAACCTGGGTAGACAGCCAGCATCCCTGTTGACATCAGGCAACTTTGGCTGGAACTAAAGAACAGTGTCTTCTTAGAAACCCTTCCCTCCCTGCCTGCTAGGAGAATGGAGCTCCAATCACAGCTGGAGGCTGGAAATGTGACTCACTGACAGAGCTCTTGCTTAGTGTAGATCTATCCAGCACCCTTCAGAAAAAGAAAACAAAATATTCTAGGTCTCAGAGTAAGCTGGACCCTATCCCCCCCTGGCATCTCCTCAGTGTGGGGTTAAAATGCACAACCCAAGGGGGCTGGAGTCAGGCAGCGGTGGAGAGCACTGGCTGCTCCTCCAGAGCCCCGGCTTCCAACAGATTCAACATCCTCCTCTGGCCTTTGTGGGTGTCACACACGTATGGGGCACATGCATATATATATTTATACATACCACATATATGTAAAATGCCAATACACACAAAAAAGGAATAATAATAAAAAAAATTGTAAAAAAAATAAAATAAAATAAAATGCATATCCCGGAGTGCCAGGGCTGGGGATAAATGCACGCATCCCTGGGTGCCGGTTTGTGCAAGGTGTGTGTGTGTGTGTGTGTGTGTCCATGGAGGATGTAGAATCTCTGCAGGTGGAGTTACAGGGGTGGTGAGACGTCAGACGTGGGTGCTAGGAACACTCTTGGGACCTCTGTAGCGCTGAGCATCCCAGCCCCATGAGCCCTGGTTAGAGAGAGAGCCAGTCAGCCCCTGGAGCAGTCTCAGAGTACAGCTCAAGCCGACCGCACACTCAACGTAATTTCCAAGTGCCTTCTCGAATGACAAATCAGATTAAGCAATGTATAAGCTCAAGTCCAAGCTCCTCACATGACACCAGGCATTCTTTGATTTGGATCCAATTCGTAATCCCAGCTTCCATTCGTGAGCCTCCCTCCACAAGCCTTGGCCTCATCCTACTGAACTAAAATCCCCACACCCTGAGCATGCCCTCTTCCCTCTCTTTAGACAAACCACTTTTGACAGGAATCTTGTACCCTGCTAATTTCTATTTGTCGATCAACATCCTAATGAAACGGTGTCTCCTCCGAGAAGTCTTCCCAGATTATCAATTCTTCTCATGACCCTTTGTGTCCCATGTTTCGACACAGCTATTGTGATCACCTGCTCAGATATGTGTCCACTACATACTAATATACAATATTCCATCCCCACATTTGTTGACTTAGCACAAATTACTATTTCCCTTTTTTCTCTCTCAATTTTTTAAAATTATTATATATATTATTTGGTTTTGTGGTGGCATTTCCCATGAAATGTGTTTTGTTGATTTTCTTCCTGTCTTCTCTGCAGTCCCCAGACATGACCTTGCACCCTACACCCCATGGCCTCCTTTCTGTTACTCCTGCTCCAGGGGATCTGGTTCCTTGTTCTGACCTCTGAGGACACCAGGTATTCATGTGGTGCACATATATATATAAAGGCAAAAACACTCGTATACATAAAGATAAATAAACAAATCTTTAAAGAATAGAAAATTAAAATGTACTATATATTCATTAATACACTTAATATAATTAATATCTTCCAGATCCACCCATTTGCCTGCAAATTTCATTGTTTCATTTTTCTTTACAAGCTGAATAAAATTCCACTGTTTAGGGCTGGAGAGATGGCTGAGGGAGTAAAGTGTTTACTCTGTAAACATGAGGACCTGCGCTTAGATCCCCAGCACCGCACCATGAAAAGCCAGACAGCACAGGCCCGTGCCTATGGTTCCAGGGCTTGGGGACAGAAGCAGGAGGATCCCGAGGTCTTGCTTATTAGCCAGCTACCAGAGATAAACTTTCAGGTTCTTGAGAGACCATTTCAAAAAATAAAGTGGAGCACTAGAAGAAACAGTCATCATTGATCTTTGACCTACACCTACACACACACACTTCAGATGTGTATATAGTACATTTGCATTTTCTATTCTTTAAATTTTTTTTAGATTTACCTTTATGTATATGAGTGGTTTTGCCTTTATATATGTTTGCGCACCATGTGACTCCCTGGTTCCCTCAGAGGTCAGTACAGGACCAGAACTGACGAGTTGCTCTGGAACTGGAGTTACAGATGGTTGTGAGCGACCATGTGGGTGCTGGAAACTGAACTTGGATCTTCTGCAAAAACAATTCCTTTTAAGTGCTGAGCCATCTCTCCAGCCCCTCATTATCTATTCTTGTTGATGGATATCTAGGCTGATTCCATTTCTTTGTTACTGTAAATAATGCAGCAGGGATGGATGCGCAGGTGTGTCTGTGAGAAAATGTAGGGGCCTGGCTACCCAGCCATGCCCTCGATTTTGCTGTTTATTCAGAACTGGCCTCACTGTGTTCACAGTTATACTGCCCCTGGTTCCTGTCCTGCCCACATTACATTCCCCCTCCCCCTCCTTCTCTTTCTTTGAGACAGGAGGACAATGGGATTTGAATCTCTTGCTAGGCGACCACTCCAGCTAACTGAGCTATCTCTCACCTCCTAGTCTTAGCAGATGCTAGAAGCGGCTCACTAAAACAGTGGCCAAAGCTGCAAACTTCTTGAAACTAGAATCTGGAAGTTACACAGCATCAATTCCATCAGTATCTACTGGGCAAAGCCAGCCCCAAAGTCAGCCTTTCAGTAAGGGGCGTGAGGAAACGCTGCTGTGGAGCAACCCACAAAGAACAGCGGCCACAGCGACTCTCACAGTGACTCAGACGCTTAACTAGACTGGGAGTTCCTCCAAAGCAAAGAACTTGTCTCAGCCTTCCTTTGCTCAAATGTGTATCTGGTTCTCCTCCTGCCCAGCCCAGTGTCCTTGCCTTCATTACGGCTGAGTTTAAATGAAAAGGGAAGATGTAAGTTTCCAAGGACTGTGAAAGGAAAATCACACAAGTCCCACGGAGAGGATAATGACCGATCTGGGCTTCAGAGAAGGAGTAGAAGTTCCCCCTGGAGAACAAGAAAGAAAAAATATTCTAGATAAAGGCCATACTGTGTGTTAAGGGCATATGAGATGGTGTATTGCGGGACCTGTTTAAAGTTCAGTTTCATTGAAAAGGAGCATGCTCCTAGAATTAGAGCTAGCCACTCCCTTGGATGTTTCTGGAACGTGAAAATGGCAGGACTTGAAACTGGAGACTGGCTGGGGATCTCCTGTTCTTTTCTGCCATGCCAGGCTGATATGCTGGACTTTAAAGATCACTGACAGCTGGGCATTGCCAAGTACTCAGGAGGTTGAGATGGGACCAATGGGCAGCTGAAGCCAGGTTGAGTTCAGGTTCAAGGTTCAACATAGTTAGGCCCTGTTTCCAAGTAGAATAATGAAAGGTGACGATTGTGGAGCTCAGCAGTAGAGCATTTGCTTCACATGTTCAAGGACCCATTTTGGTTCTGTCTCTAACACTTCGGGGGGGGGGGAAACAAAAAAATAAACCCAAATCGCTGAATTAGGCAGAGGGCATTGGTTTCCGGTTTGGAACTCTATTTGTTAACCCCTGCTGACTGTATAACCCGCTTCAACCGTGATGCTACTTTACCATCATGGCAACTTTATAAGCTAGACTTCATGGTCTCCAGAGTTTCCTAATAATATAACGTGTAAGAAACAAGTTAAAATTAGAACGAGAAGCTGTATGCCCCATAGGCTAGGCTGTTCCTGTGTTAGTACACATTTCCATTACTGTAACACATCCCTGAAGTGAAGAGTTTATTTTGGCTCCTGGATGGCCTTGTTGCTTTGGTCTGTGATGGCACGGAAGAGTTCTCACTGGGCTCTCCCTCGGTCAGGTTCCACCACCTCCCAGGAGAGCTAAGCCAGAGATCAAGCCTGTAACACACCGGCCTTAAAGGACCGTTCTGTACTCTAGCTCTGGCAATTCCCCAGCTCTTCGCCGACCCAGGGCTGGCCTCAGGCCTGCTATCCTACCAATATCTCCTTCATGCTAAACCTATGTTTGGTGACTAGACAGAGATGAGCTGCCTTCCAAGAAAAGAAACAGTAAATAGTGAAAACACACAGGATCAGAAGAAAGTTAAGGAACTTTCTAAGAAAACTCAGAGACAACAAATGGGGTAGAAAAAAAAATGGAGCCTTGCCAGAGTCCTGATGGATGCCCAAGAGCGAGCACAGAGCTATCTGAACCGAACGAAGCACAGTGTTCACAAGATCTATAGGTAGCTTCACACAGCTGGGGGGAGGGCAGAGGTTGGGGGTAGGTGAGGACAATGGAATGGACTAGGTGTGGTACAGCAGACTAGACAAGCAAGCAGGGCAGAGCAGGTGGGTTAAGTTACAGACTGGCAAATCTTTGAAAGATTTAAAGAAAAAGAAACTCGATTTTGCACAAAAGATGTGGAGTGAAGGATTAGTTTTAGGGAGGGACACTGCTGGTCAAGAAATGAGCAGCGAAACACTTGCAATTGAAAGCTAATACAATTTTTCAAATAAATGTTTAAAAATAAGGTAGTCACTGAAGAAATCCTAAGGGGTGTCTTCCTATAGCTATTAGGTAATTGAGAGCTAATATAAACTAAACGTTTGAAAATAAGGTAGTCACTGAAGAAATCCTAAGGGGTGTTTTCCTATAGCTAGGAGGCATTCTAGGCTCTAATGAGTTTGCCCAAATGAGTCTTACCAACTCCATTTCCGGAGTTGTCAGGCCACCAACCCAAACTTATGTAAGCGAAAAGGAGGGTAGAGCTGGATGCAATCTTACAGGAGGCAAAACTTCAGGTTGTGTAGCAGACAGACCAGAGGAGCAGAAAAGAAAATTTGACTATCTATAGGTGGATTCCCAAGATCCTGAAGATTCAGTGCGAGGGATGAATGCTATTAAGGTGTATCAAAGGTAACAGCTAGAGCACGCTTCAACAGGTGATACTGAGAAGCCAGAAGAAGGGCGACTAGTCTGGATGGCTGTTAGCCTAATGGGCACGTGATGCTTATGGGAACTGCAGGAAAGGCCTGCAGGCGATGAAATGTATCCTGCGCTGGGCCAGAGGCGTGAGGAAATCTTCTCGTTGGGAATTGGCGGGACATAGGCCCCGCAGATGACCGGGAATTGCTATCTCGCTGGAAAAGCACCCCTTCGGAGGTGCTGTCCTGGGCCCGCGCGCGGACGCCAGGAGCCAGGGCCGATCTCAGGGGCCGATGGAACGAGGTGTGGTGGGAGGCACCAGTGGGCGGCCCAGGCTGGAGCGGAGAGGCCTCGGGGGCTGTGGGAGGGGCCGGAGGGGGGCGGCCCCAGCAGGTAGTTAACCCCGGCGCGAGCCGCAATTTCCTACCCCGGGTCTGCCCACCCCCAGCCCCCCCACCCCGTGAACTTTCACCTCCAGCGCGTTACGGCGACGGATCACGTGATCAGGGCCAACATGGCCGCCGCCGCTGCTGGGAGCTGAGGTGCCGCCGCCGCCGGGCAGCCGGGGGGAATCCGCCCGCATCGCCGCCCTTGCCGGCCCGGCTGCTGCGGAGCCCAGAGCGCCGGAGGCTGGGGCTGGGGCGGCACCGCGCGGCAGCCGCAGGCTCCCGTTAGAGCAGCCCGGGCGGCTATGCCGAGGGCCCGGAGCGGCCGGCGGAGCAGGGGGGCCGGCGGGAGGGAGGAAGTAGGTTTGTTTACGGGCTGTTTGGGGCGGGGCGGGCCTGGATGAGGGTCGGGGACTAGGGTAGGGACCCAGACTCCAGGCCGCATCTGACGCTCTGTTCTCTATTTTTGCATCTGTCGGGGATTTTCTCCCAGACCTTCCTGCGAGTGCGAGCCAACCGGCAAACCCGACTGAATGGTGAGTCCGGTCCGGCCCCTCCCTCCGCCCCACCCCCGGCCTCCTCCCTCCTTCACTGCCCGCAGCTCCTGGCTTGCCTGGGTCTCTTCAACATCGGGCCAACCGACTTCTTGGCAGTCACAGCGTCTGAGAGTGCAAACCAAGGCTGCCGCCCTCAGTTTCCCCGTCTGTCTAATGGAGGGTTACGGTACTCAGCTCGTGCCCAAGCCTCTCTAAAGGTCCGAAAGAACCCTGGGGGACAATAAGTGTCGGAGAATGAGGAACAAGCTACACAATTTCACTCGGGAGCTCAGCTTTGAATTTGCAGACTGCTGGGACCTCACTATACAAGTCGGCAGGGCGCTGAGAATGTTTTTCTTCTAGTTTTTAATCAGTGCCCAGTAGTGTGAATGCAGCCTCTCTGCTGAGACTTGACAATGCAATGAGATCTGGAGTTCCCACGGCAACAGAACTAACTCATCCCAGGGCTCTTTGAGTTATCAGTCGGCCCACATTTCACAAAGGTGATCAGCGTGGGCTCGACAGCTCTTAGAGGCCTTTTCTGAAAGCAGGCCGCGTATGCACTACCTGGCGGTCTCCCTTTTGGATTCAAACCTCTGGAGCATTCCTGTTTGCTGAACACAATTGAATGGTCCAGCTTTTTGTGCTGACTGAGGTGTGGTGTAAGTTGGGGTTCGCTGTAAAGGGCTTAGGGTCTCTGGGCCAGCTGGTGAGTAAGAGCGTGGATGTTTAAGATCTCCAGCCCTTACCATTTGATTGCCACCTCCAGGCTTAGCCCAGTGTGAAAAAGAGGAGAGTACTCATTGTAGAAACAGTCTCAGCACAGAGGAGAGGAAAATACTACACATTTTATAAATAAGGAAACTGAGGCTCTGGTAGTTGAAGATCATTTGTTTCTTATCAAATTAGTGTAGCCAGGCCACGATTAAAGTTTGATTATCCCTAAAACCTTTGCTGCTGCAGCCATGTCAAATGCTTTGACTCATAGAGACAGCTTTAGGGACTGAACTAAAGTCCCTAGCACATTAAGGGGAGTTTGTTTAGGGTTTACAAGAATGGCAAGGGTAGAGTGGTGGCTGCCTTGTTGGCCTAGGAATTTCCACGTGAAACCCGGCCCATTGGGATAGCTTTCTGGCACTGCAAGGATTCCTCTGCTGACCTAGGCGTCCCTGGCAGTACCATGCTCAGCTATTTCTTCATTCAGTGATAAAATCTTTGTCTTTTTTGTTGTTGTTGTTTTTAGATGAGCCCCTCCCCACCCCCCCATGTAGCCCAGGCTAGCATGGAACTTAGAGCAATCCTTCAGCCTCAGCCTCCCTAGTTGTAGGATCACAGGCTTTGAGCCACCAATCCCGATTCGGTTACTAAGTTTTACAAACAAAGTCAGCCTCTTCTCCAAAGAGGTACCTTCAGACTGGATAAGACTGTAAGAGACCTTGGTTGGCATTTCCAAAAACTTCTTGGAGCCTTCGCCCGATGCCTTTCTGATGTCTTGTGTGCTTTTTGTCCCTAGCTCTGCAGTGTCAAGCCTGCATAAGCCTGAAATTTAAAGCAGGGATCTGCATCTATATTAACAAAGGGCCCAGAATATAGTCACATCTCTATAGTGGAAACATAGGGAATTGGAGATAGGAGTTAGAATCCAGACCTAGGTTCTATAAGTTCATGTGCAGTTCTTATGGCCTGGTAAGTTTCCCTTTGGTTTGGCTCTTTCTAGGGCTGCTGTTCTGCCCTTAGAGAAACTCCCCACCTCAGATCCTCAGCAGCAAAAAGCTGGAGCCCCAGCTGGAGCAGACTTGTGGAATCAGGCTCACCAGTAAGGCTGAGGTGGGAAAGCTCTTGGTATAAGGGAGCATCCCTAGGCCGTAGAGTCTGGTCTGGTTTCTTGTCTTGCCTTTGATACTTGTGGCGTACTTAAGCATGTTCCTTGATAAAGTCTCTTCATCTGTTAAGATGTAGGAAGGCAACCTATGCCTCAAGATGTAGATGTAATGAGCCTCTCTATGAGGTACAGGCTCTTAGACCACCACACGGGAGACCCTACAATCTTTAGCATATAGACACTCACCTGTGGTTCCCTCCCATGACCCCTCAAGGTCAGCATACCTAAGAACGTTCTTCCTGGCCCCTCAGGAGGAAACCTCCCTGTCCTTGACAAGCTCCCTAACCTTTCCACCATCAGTCTGGCCTCAAAGTGGCCATCACTTATCCCGCTGTTGCATTCTGGGAGTGGCAAAATGGAAAGAATCTCTTGCTCTGACCCCTTCCTGCTTCAGTGACAGGAGGGCTGCAGAGAAGGATTAGTGAGCTAATTAGAAATGATTGCCTCTCTCAGCATTAATTAGCAGTGCTGTGGGCTTATAGTGTGCACTTCGGAACTAAGCCCCCTCTGGGACACCATGGCAGGCAGGCAGGCCGGCCTTTGCCTCTGGGGCCTGCCAGCCCTCTGTACTGATTAGAGGTGATGGGACAGGTTTGGGTAAGCTCTATAAGGCCTGCCCTCTCCAGGTACCCTGGGCCTTCTGACCTGCCTGCCCAAAGTTTAACCCAGACTCTATACTTTTGCAACTGGGCCTCAGTCTCTTTTCTTGTAAAATGGGATCAGCAGAGAAATCAGAGATACTGCTCTTGTCATGATCTTAAGAGGTATGCTAGGTGCCATACTTCAGGGCATTTGGCCCTGGAACAAAGGAAGCTTCTAAAGGGTGAGTAAATTAGATCAATCCAAGCTTTGGAGTAGCCTGGGATTCTAACCTGGAAGATGCTCTTTAGGGTGGTATTTCCAAAGCCTGACTAAGTGGTCTTCTGGGGACCTGCATGACTACAGGGGGTATCTCCACCTACTGGACTCCCTGAGCACTGCAGCTAGGAAGGGTGAGCTGCTCTTGAGTAGACACTTCTGGCCCACCAAGGAGCAAACCTGGGCCCCTGAGGACCAGGCACTGAACCAAAAGCTAATGGCTGCCAGCGGGGCGGGATATGTCAGCTCTCCTGTGACACTGAAGTGTGGAGCTACAGTGACCATCAGCTTATTTTTGTGCCTTATTTTCTGTTTCTCCATGCAGCTCGGATTGGGAAAATGAAACGGAGGAAGCAAGATGAAGGGCAGGTATGTCCCCTGTGCAACCGCCCCCTGGCAGGATCGGAGCAGGAGATGAGTAGGCATGTGGAGCATTGCCTTTCTAAGGTAGAGGGGCTGTGGCCGCCCACCTCCCTTCCTCTCCCTTCCCTGACACTTGCTGCTCACTGCTCCTGATCTCTGGGCTCCTGGGCTCCCGGGCTCTCAGCGGCTTCTCTGCTCTTTGCTCTCTTCTGCTTTCATTTCCACTCATTCCCTGTCTGGGCTCCCGTGGAAAATTTGGGGGAAGAGGCCCAGGTCTTTGATTGCCATGTCGAGTGCATTTCAAGGGAGCCCATTTGGTTCCCCGCAGCAGGGACTAGGGCTGTGCCTTCCTTGCAGGCCTTGGGAGCAGGTGGGATGGCCTGGGCTCTGCATGATCCTGCTCTGCTCTTCACAGAGGGAAGGCTCCTGCATGGCTGAGGATGACGCCGTGGACACCGAGCATGACAACAGCAACCGCTTTGAGGAGTATGAGTGGTGTGGGCAGAAGCGGATACGGGCCACCACACTCCTGGAAGGTGGCTTCCGAGGTATACAGCAGCTGACAACTTGGGCGGTGGCACTCTGGTAACCAGGTCACTTCTGGTAGCTGGTCATCATTTCCACCACGTGGGAGCTCTTGCTCGTGGGGCTCCTTTGTGACCGTGCTGCCTGCCTGTGATGTGCATATTAAAGTGGATGTATTTGGGTGGGAAATGGAATTGTGAGGCTGCAAGCTAGCAGTGACGAGGGGGGCTCTCGGCCTCGGGTGATGCATTGAAGGTGACAGCCAAGCCGCGTTAGCACCTGCATAAAATATTAAAGGGACGGTTATGCATTTATCACTCCATCCCTCTTAAGGCTGATAAATGAGAATCCAGCAACCTGCTGTACACCTCCAGCACTAGGGGCCCTCAGGGCTTCTAGGCAAACACATTGGATTTTCCTCCTCCTCCCCAGCTCTATGTCAGGGAAATCAGTTACAGAGGAGAGAGTGAGTTATGGCAAAATTTGACCTCCCATGAGCTTCATTGGTGAATCTAATTTTAGCTCTGATCCCATCTCTTCTCCCATGGCGCCCTCTGCCCTGAAGGAAGAGGGGCCTGGGCTCAGCTGCCCTGCTTCCCCTGGGCTCTCCCCAACCGCTGCAGAAGTGTCTGCAGGGCCCTACTTCTCTCTGCTCCCTTCCTAGCTCCTGAGACAAGGGTTGCCCCCCTAGATGAGACAGAAGAATTGGTTGGGTATCCAGGGTCCGTGTCCTCTTGTCAAGCTCTGTTGCCATGGGCAAGAGAAAGAAGTAGCTGCTGCTTGGCTTCGAGGCCCACCCCCATCCCCACCCCCTGTAAAAGCACAGCTGGCCCTGCAGCTTGTGGCCATTAGGAGAGCCAGGCTGTATCCCGTCTGCTCCTGCTTTTCTGGGCAACACCCTTGAGATGGCCACTGTGTGTGGTCTCCAGGGACTCTCACAGCAGGCTTGAAGGAGGGCCTTTGCCTCCTTAGAGCCAGGACACCTGGGCTCATGCTGAGATCGAGTCTCTGCAGTGCAGTCCAGGGCAGATGGTCACCGTGCCTCTGAGCTTCTTGCATGCTGCCCACCAGTCTGAAGACGAGTCAGTGTAATCAGGAGGGTCAAACCAGACTTCCCCACCTCAGCCCAGGTGGACAGCCTTAGTTGTCATGGCACAGAGACCATTTCTGTCCTGGGCTCTAGCGGGTCTGAAGCCTTACAGGCATGAACGATGGTGCTCGTGAGCCTGGGAATCGTACCCGTGGGTGCCAGGGTGTGTGCAGGTGTGGAAGGCAGTCCTGCTGAGTCAGTCCTGGAAGGCTGTTCTGGATTAGCTCTGCTATAACATTAGCGCTGCAGCTGTGCGCACCAACTGCAACCGCGACTGCTTAGGTTTCCTGGCACAGAATGGAACCTGATGACTCTTGGGCTCCTGGAGTGTCTGAATGGGTCAGGCTGCACAGGGCCTACTGCTTAAGCAAAGTCTTTCTGCATGGGCATGCAGCAGCAGATGGGGTGAGAGGCTCTTAGGCCTCGGGTAGGTATCATTTTTCTGGGTGTGTTTACACTGCGAGGTTGTTCCTTTCAAGCATTCCTGAGGAGAGTTCAAAGAGGGCTTTTCTTTGAGCGATTTGGAGAGCGCGAATGAGACTTGAAGAGGGAATGGGGCCGGAGGGGCCTTTATCTGCAGAGAATTGCTCCAGCTTTCCTGATAGAAGCTGCTGCCGCCTCTTAAACAGCTTAGTGCAGTCAAAAGACAGGCTGACTTGAAAGGCTGTTTTACAGCGAGATCAGCGGGGGCCACGAGGCAGAGAGTGGAGCCTCCTCAGTGGGAGGGGGCTATCAAAGAGAGGCCCTGGCTGAGCCTGACTGCCTCTGCCCCTGAAGCCCATCTGCAAAAGCTGGCCATCTGTCAGCCTACCCTCCCTGGCCAGGACCAATAGGCCCAGCTCTTGGGGGGTTGGGTGTGGCCCTGCCAGGCTGCTGGTGTCAGTGCAGTGCATTGATCGCCCGCCGGGCGGGCTGGGCCGCAAGCTGGGCAGCTCCTGCTTAATGTGATTGAAAGGCAGTTAAAATGGCGGTGACCTTTTCAGGAGGAATTAGATTGCCTGCCAAGACCGGTTAGAGGGAGTGATAACGCCAGCTGAAGAAGCTGCCCAGCCGACTTCAGAGAGAGGGAGGCAGAGGCAGGATGAGCAGGAGAGTAGTGAGGCCCATTTAAGCTGTACTGTGCGTGCTGACAGAACAGAGATTGCTGCCCTTGTTAGATATGAAAGAATTGAAGAACTGTGATAAATCCCTGGATCCCTTCATTCCCCTGTCCCTCCTCCCAGACTAGGGTCCCTTCGTCATCCTCAACAAAGCTTCCTACATGGTCAGATCAGCTGCCTTGAATGTAATCTACTGTGGGAGGCAGTGGTCAAGCAAGAGCCTTGGTGAGGACACTTGGCTTAGAAGAACAAGCTGTGAACTTGAGAGCTTGGGGTTAATGACAAGGAGGTTCAGTGTCTCAGGAGAGCAAGAGAACATCAAGGGAGTTCTGACTACAAGTAGATTTTCTTTTTAAGATTGATTTATTTATTATTTGTAAGTACACTGTAGCTGTTTTCAGATACTCCAGAAGAGGGCATCAGATCTCATTACAGATGGTTGTGAGCTGCCATGTGGGTGCTGGGATTTGAACTCAGGACCTTTGGGAAAGCAGTCGGTGCTCTTAACCACCGAGCCATCTCTCCAGCCCCATACAAATAGATTCTTATTTATTTAGAGACAAGATCTCACTATGTCACCCCAGCTGGCCTGGAACTCAACTGTGTAGCCCAAACTGGCCTCATACTCAGAGATTCATCTGCCTCTGCATCCCAATACTAACAGATTAAGAAACAAAAATAAAGCCTGAGGAAATAAGGAAGGTCTTCTAGAGACTAGCTTGTCTGACGCCTCGCGTCTCTGAGCACACTTTGGGCTGTGCACCTCAGCTGCTGATTGCCCACTTTAAACCCGAAGTCTCCGCACTGCTAGGGTATGTGCATATGGTAGTACCCAGGGCCCAAGGCTTCATCGAAAGATACCAACAAGTAGGGTAAAAGATGCCTTTCTGGGATACTCTGCCAAACCTAGGCCAAGGATATGTCTTCAGGCAAGAGAACGCCACAAGGGAGGCAGCCTTGGGATAAGCGGAACCACATGATCTCCCTTGTCAAGGAGCATGTGACCAATGAGTAAGGGATGCTTTCCCTCTCATTCTCTACCTCCTCTGTGTCTTAGAAAGGTGTGGGGTGCTGGGCTGTAAGTCCTCCTTGTATTGGTTGCCAATAAGAATTCACTTGTCTAGACTTAGGGACGGCAGAACTTGGTACAACTAGAAGGAACAGTCTGCCCAAAGGATGTGGAAAAGATTGGTTTGAAATAAGGTGGTTGTGATGTGGGCCAGGAGTGGTAAGACGGTCGTTTCCCAGGAGGATGCTCAGGAGGTGGGAAGTGTCTGTGTGCACCTTTGTCTTTGAGCCCTGGCAGAAACCTTGAAGGAATGCAGCACAGTCCCTCACAGGCTGAAATAGGCTGGAGACAGGAGTACACTTCTTTAATCCTAGTGCTCCTGACACAGAGGCAGTGGGTCTCTGTGATTTCAAGGCCAGCTTGGTCTACATAGTGGGTTCTAGACCAGCCAGAGATACAAAGTCTCTGTGTGTGTTCGGGGTGGGGAGGGTGCTAAGGCAGTGGTTATGCAGGGCTGCTGCCCTGCCAGATCCTGCCTAGGGTACCATCTTTCCTGAGTTTCTGTCTTAGATAAGGCTGGGTCTAAGTCCCTGCAATTTAAAGATTCATGAGAGAACAACAGGTAGAGGCAGCTTCTGCACAGCTCTTTTAAATAACTGTTGATAAAACTTAACAGATTATGAGACAAGAATGAAAGGTGTGACTCCACAGGCATGGGCCAAGATGAGAGCCCTAGTTGCCAAAAATGTCTCTGATTGCCACTGTGTTCCCTAGTCCTGTGGGTGACATGTATTGGAACAGTATACCACGGAAACAGGTTTGGAATGGGAGGCATAGGCGGCTGCCTCTGACTTTCCACTACCTTCTGTTTATGGTGGCTGCCTGTTGGGAGGGGTGTGGCTAGGAGCAAGGCTGCTTCTGTCCCCTGTGGCAGTGGACAGGATTTAATCACCTTTTGGAACACAATTGTTAAGCTGGAACAGAGGGAGTGCCGGCAGAGAGAGCAAGTATCAATGGTTTTAAGCGGCGTCTGTCTCTGACTCTCCTGATGTGAGGCACTGAAACGCGTTATCGAGAAGGCCCGGAAAGTGGCTAAGTGCGTTTGACACACGCCAACTCCCTGCCTCCACACTGGATAATTGCATTGTCAACTGTTCAGCGAGGTGGCAGGTGACACTGCAGGCCGATTGATTGTCCCGCATCGTAGCTCCCCAGACTGTCAGCTCCCCAATCGATGGCGTTTACACAAGACACCGTAACTGCATCTGTAACTAATTCCAGTGTAAAACTCCCCGGAAGCTGCTGCCCCTGCCCTCCCTGTAGGCAAGCACTGGGCTCTAGAAGCCCCAAGACTTTCCTTGCTCCCCAGGCTCTGGTTTGGTTGGGAGCAGCAGGTGAGGCAATCAATGGTTCCTTTTTTGTGGTTTCAGGTTCCAGGATGCTACTGCCCCCAGTAAACGGGCATCTCCAGTTTCTCAATCGATCATTTGATCAATTGATTAAATTAACACTGATTCTCCCCCCTCAGTGGCTCAGGAAGAAATGAGTTTATGAGAGCAGGGTCATTTTCATAGAATTTAGACTTACATATCATTTTGGCACTTAGCTGGGCTCCAAGCATTCACTCGAGGAAAGGGAACTGTGCCAGGCACTGGCGACCATCAGACTTAGTTTGCCAGCCATTTTGTCCTTTTCATCTGGAGCATAAGCCTCGCAGAGGGGCCTCCCTGGTGACCAGAAGCTGGTCTGAGTTATCTTGCAGGTCCTAGGGACCAAGTCGCTCTCTGCATAGCCCAGCAGGAGCAGCAGCTGGCCTGCTCTTCCTAGAGCTCCCTGCAAGAGGGGCCAGAGACTTGGAAGGGAGCTGTCTGTGCCATCTTGCCTCTGAGTACTGGCTTGGGATACTCCAGCAGCTGAGAACATAAAATGACAGTGGAGCCTTCCTCTCCAAGATTGAGGGGGGCAAGCTGGCAGGGGTGCTTTCGGCATAAAGCGGCTTTATGGCCGTTTCTTTTTATTATGATTCTGCCAGAAGTCAGCAAGTGACATTTCATTAAGAAAATAAAGTTTAATGTGCTGGGAAGGAGGTTGAAGCAGCTTGGGGCTAGTAGCAGAGTAAAATTGGTGGTGGCAGCCTGCTTTGAACACCTGTGGGGATAGGGAGAGGTCCCCCACATCTGTCTCAGCTGGGGGATGGACTGAGCATCAGAGTAGAAGACTGCTCAGGCCAGAGGCAAAAAGGCTTCTCCTTAGATGCATCGTGCCCCGCCCCTTTTGCTCCTTGGTGAGAAGAACAGAAGGTTGTTGCCAAACTAGGGCAAGACTTGATAAATTTCTCTGGGCACTAACCAGCGAGGCCTGGCCTTCCTTGTGGTGCTGGGTTCATGAGACATGGGGCAGTATTGTCAGTATTCAGCCAGGACTGCTGTGGTGTGTGTTGTGGATGAGGCTGAGTGGAATCAGGCTTGTGACCCTTGGAGTTTTCAGTGTGGTAAGGAACAGTATTGGTACAATAAATACAAATTTAAGAGTTGGTATGGACAGGAAGGCACCTGAAGGATGGGGACCAGACCTGAAACTGTTCCAACCAGGCCAGATAAGATGACTGGCAAAAGGCTGAAAGCATGTGAGAGGTCATTCCCTCAGCAAGAGGAAGGCACCTAAGCTCAGAGGTGGTGCTGGGAATCTCTTTCATCCTCCCCACCTACAGGCATAGCCAAGCTGGGTTGGCAGGGACAAGGAGGCGGCTGTGGCTGCGGCTGCGGCTGCGGCTGCGGCTGCGGCTGCTGCTGCTGCTGCTGCTCTCATATCCTTGGGACTGGAAGCTGGCAGGGTCTGGCAGGGCTTATGGGGTGCGGGCTGTAAGTGAACCTGATAGCTACATTCTGATTGATGGCGGAGTTTGTCTCCCAAACTGTCAGAGGGTTTATAGAGGTGCCACTCACCCTCAGGGTGGGAATTGCTTATCAGGACACCTGGCTGTGCATGGGAGACAGAGCTGTAACTTGGTGTTTTCTCAGCTTAATAGCTCTGCTGCTGACCTGCCTGCTGCCTCAAGTGCTTCAGCCCCTCAGGGTAGGCGCCAAATGAGGACTGTCAGGAAGATGGAGCCCAGGCACTGACTAGCTCAGGAGTGGATGGAAGGAAGGAAGGAAGGAATCTTACACCATAGACTGAAGGGTACAGGGGAGGCACCGCCTGAAAGCACATCCTGTTGTACTGAGTCGCGTGAGGAAGTCGTTAGGTGTCAGGATGAGGCAGGCAGGCTCAGTCTGCACATGGGAGTTCTGGAGCGAGGTGACTGACTAGGTTGGAGCCTGGACTGGTGCATACAGTGGGAGCCATCAGTGGATGTGGAGCAGGGAGGAGTCGTTGGGCTGTGTGGTTGATTGGGCTGAGGCAGGAAGAACACATTTCTGAGACGACTGGGCAGAGCTCTAAGCTTCCTCTTTGGTACAAAAGATTCCACTTCTAACCTTTTGGGGAAAGCCCTTCATTCCCTTTGTCCTGGCAGAGCTGCTGGTCTGGTTAGTAAGATGTCACCTAAGACCCACAAGGACAAAGATGCAGGGACAGCTCTTTGGTCTCTGTCCGTGGCCTATGAGGAAATGTTCTGGGAGTCAGAGACCACTTGGCGGATGAAGCAGGCTCGGTGAAGCCTTAGTAGCTCATCCTTTACTTTAGCCAAGAGTCGGCCTTTGGTTGGGCCAGATGCCCTCTGGGGATCAGCACACTCTGGCCTTAGCCTGCCCTGCCCAGCCTAGTTGCCTTGAGACTGCTCTGAGAGGCAGGTGTGCGTGCCGAGCCTCCCGTGTCTGTCCCTTTCTAATCCCTTTCTAACTACACTTGTCCAGGAATCTGGGCTGTGTGAGGTGGAGATGAATAATTAATGTCAGGCGCTTCAGACACCAAATATTTGAACAGCTGCCTGGTGTTTTTGCTGGCAAAGGACCTGGTGGCCCAAATCAGGATGTTGGCTGGGGGTGCTGCTCTGTGGCTCTGATTGGCCTTAGCCAGCCTTTTCTCCTGTCTGATGGATCTCAAGCCAGACAGTGAGATAGAAGGATGCTCGGGTCCTAGTTGGGAGTGACCTTTTGGATCTGAGTTTCTCTACCCCCTTTCTGCTCTTCCTGGAACTGGGAGACAAATGTATAGAAGGCCTGTCACAGTGTCCTCGAAGGACCACACGTAGTGTGTGAATGTGCAAGTTTATAAGCAGAGACAACCTGGAGCTGCATGCAGTACATTTAAAGGTTAGGGAGGCATACAGAGAAAGGGATGGAAATAATCAGGGATAACCTGAATGTTTGCTGGTTCATATATCTGTCTCATCTCGGACCTAATCCCCACCTGGGAGCAGCAGAAAGGGCGCCCTTGGGTTAGCTCCTGGCCTCTGGCCCTTCTTAACACTCCGCTTCCCACAGGCTCCGGCTTCGTTATGTGCAGTGGCAAAGAGAACCCAGACAGTGATGCCGACCTGGATGTGGATGGAGATGACACTCTGGAGTATGGGAAACCACAGTATCCTTGGGACGAAGGGGGGCAAGCCAACAATAACAAAAGTAGCTGGTGCCTCCAAAGAGTAACTCCTGGAGCCATCAGCTTTCAGTGGGCAGGGGTGCTCCTGAGTATTCAGAGCCCTTGTGTCCTGCTGCAACCTTGGGTCTGTTGTCCTTGACCACCATGCCAGATACACGGAGGCTGATGTCATCCCGTGCACAGGAGAAGAGCCTGGTGAAGCCAAGGAGAGAGAGGCACTCCGGGGCGCAGTCCTGAAGCAAGTGTGGGCAGGGCATGGGCAGCTTGTATGGAGGGCTCCCAGGAGGCCGGGCTCAGCCATCCTGCAGGCCTCACTCAGTTCTTTCTCCTTCCTCTCCTCTAGTGGTGGCCCCCCGAGCACCCGCATCACACCCGAGTTCTCTAAGTGGGCCAGTGATGGTAAGTCCTGACTCACATTAGCAGGATTGGGGGTGGGGAAGAACATCTTTAGGTGGTAGTGACTGTCTCAACCCTTGGCACTCACTCTGGCTTATCTAGCCAGAGTATGAGTTGAACTTTTGTCCCTACAGAGATGCCATCCACCAGCAATGGTGAAAGCAGCAAGCAGGAGGCCATGCAGAAGACCTGCAAGAACAGCGACATTGAGAAGTATGTGTAGTTGGCTGGGAAAGGGGCTCTTCGCAAGCAGGAAGGCCTGCTGCCAGGCTCTGAGTACAACTCAGCCCTGCTGCCCTGGGCACAGCCTGCTGTGGAGCCCAGCTGGTGCTAAGCGTGACTCTGTGAATTGATCACTGGGCCGTGGCCCTGGGAGCCTTGGTGGAGAGGAACAGAACTTCCCTGCCCGCCCTAGCTGCCCCCGCCCGTGGAGTGTGATGTATGGCCGCCCAGCCCAGCCAGTGCATTTGATTCATCTCCAGTTTCTGTTTCTTAATCGGGAGCTAAATTGGTTTCATTTTTCTTGTCCCGGGTAGCGCTTGCAGCAGGTTTTAGGCAGGAGCAGTGGGTCTCATCACTTTCGGTAGGAATTTTGGCCAGGGTTCTCCAGCAAAGGAGAAGGAGAGCCCTTGTTCCTTTTCTCAGGGCTGCTGGACAGCGCCACAGGATTCGATATCAGCGGCCAGCCTGCTACCTTTCCAAAAGCCTGGAAAGGGCCCAGTACTGGCCCCGGAGGTGCAGGTGTCCTGTGTGGGTTCCTGGAGTGGCGGCCGTTGGCCATTGCTTCTCTCTGAACCTGCCCCTCCCCCCAGCTGGAGGGTAGGTTGCTTGGGGTTAAAGAGTAGCCTCTTCATCCTAGGGCCAGTGTTCCATCTTGCCTCCTGCCACAAGAGTGGCTTGCAGGCCAGTGCAGGGCTGGGTCGGTGGCCTGGGTCACCTCCCATTTGTTTCCCTCCATTTTGTGTTGTCATAAATTCATTCCAGCCCGTTGTGCTTGATCAGTTTATCTCGGCCGGGCTGCAAGTGCTGCTGGCATGATGTATGGGCCGCAGCGCAGGGCCCGGCTGCCCATGAATCACCGCAGCTGCTCCGTGTCAGCACCGGAGCGGGCCATACGGATTCGGTGCAACCAGCTTAGGGAGGGGGGTGACGTATGGATGTTTATTTAATAATTCTCTCCTACTCCAGCTGAGCAGGGCGGGCGGGGCTATAAGAGGCGCCCACCCTCGTCTGGAGGGGCTGCTCATAAATCAGAAAGACAAGATCATTAATCAAGGATGGCGCCCGAGGGGGAGGCAAGGGCCAGAGCCAGTGGCCATCCATGAAGGTGCTACCCACCCAAGGCTGGGGGACATTAGCTTTTCTGTCCCACCTGTGTGAGCACAGGCTCCAGTGGGTGGGGCACTCTAGGACAAGGTGGGAACTGATTGCTGCTATACAGAGGTGCATCTTCATCAGACCCACCAGGATTGATTCTCTTCAGTCCCCGGGACATCCTAGTTCACAAAGTACATGTTCCAGCCCTAGGTCCATTTTATACCCAGGAGAGGAGAAGGGTTCCAGGGCTTCCTCTGGGTGTCTAATCACACACCCATGCCTAAAGGGGCTCAGAAAAGCTCACAGCCATGCTAGCCATGGTATTGCACCAGACAGATCGGAGGTGTGTATGTACTAAGCAGCTTGCCCTGGAACTGTATTCTAGCCCTCAGTGTGGCTCTGAAGATCCCGGGCTGACCTTAGAAAACTGGGAAGCATGGTTCCTCCTCCGTGTTGGCTGTCTGCCAGTCCACACGAGGATGGTCCACATAGCATTTAGCAAAACCCCAGAAGCTAGCTGTGGGAGCTGGTGAGGGAGAGGAAGAGGAAGAAGGCTTCCCAGAATCTCGTAACTGAGCACGTTGCTCCAGGGAAGCTGCCAGCACTAAAGAACTGGCACAGCCCTTCTGTGTCCCTGGAGAAAGAAGTTATGGGCCCATTGTGTACAGCCACCAGGGAGACACATTCTGTATTGCTGCTGATACCCTAAAAAAAAGAGAGATTGAAATTTGTTGTACATTAAATATTGCTACTACCAACTGGCCATGGTAATACATCCGTCATCTCAACACTCTAGAGGCTGAGAAAAGAGGATTATGAGTTTGAGGCTAACCTAAACTACATATTAAATTTGAGATTAGCCTGGGGTATGCAGTGAGACAAAACAATAAACATGTTCCCATGACCTTCCCTATATATATATACTTCCTTCTGACAGTCGTGTCCAGGTGTCAGGCCATCTGTAAGCTCTGCAGCTCTGTGAACTCATTGTCCCCATGCTAGCCGAATACCCCCTGCTACAGAATACCGCCTCAGCCCGGTCTAGATTGAGTACGTCTTTTAAACCTCCCTCGTTCTGTCATAGCCCACCCCTAACCCAGCTGCTTGTACCAGGTTCCTGCTGCTGGCTGGAGAGTCGCCTCCCTCTGCCTGCTTGCCGCCAGCCCGCAGGGCCTGTGGGCTGCTTGGCCTTAGTCTCTACCATTCCTTGGCCGGGAGTCGCTCTCCTTGTAAGCACTGTGGGCTTGGTCTGCCACGGCCTGGGCAGGCTACCTCAGTTCTTCACATAGAAAACGCTTCTTCTCATGGGGGTTTTAGGAAGTGTAAATAAGGTAACTGGTAAGAACCCCTGGCAGTTAATAAGTACTTAGTACATTTTAGCTGTCTGTTTAGTATTGTCATTTCCTAAGGCACATGGCAGTTTTTCTGCTTTTGGAGGGTTGGGAGGGTCCTTGGGATGGTCCGAACTGCTCCTTGTTCGTTGGGGCTGCTGGGGCTGCATCTCCTCTTCCCTTGAAGGCTAGACTGGCAAATGCATCCTCATGTCCATGTGCCCCAGGTAGGGCTTATGTCACTAGTGAATAGTCACTAATAATGTGTTTTGGCAGGTGAGCCTCTGCCTTAGGGAACTTTTGCTGAGTTTAAGTCAGTAAAGTGGTCCTTAGAAACCGTAAGGATGAGGGCAGGGTGTGCCTTAGTTGGACAGATGCTTTCCTGTGTTAAAGCCCTGGATAATCCCAGCACTCAGAAGGGCAGGAAGTACTTTTTAAAAATGCCATGATGAAATCTTACACTTTGTATGTTCATCTAAAAAACAAAAAGGGGCCGTAGAGCCGTAGAGTTGGCCGCTCTGTCAGAGGACTAGAGTTCAGTTCCCAGCACCCACGTGGCAGCTCACTAGGATCTGTAACTCCAGCTCCAGGGGATCTGATGCCCTCTGACCTCCACAGGCACAATACCTATGTGTATAAAATTGTATTTGTTTTGTTTTGTTTGTTTTTCCAGGTAGAGTTTGTTTCTATAGCCCTGGCTATCCTGGAACTACCCCTATAGACTAGACAAGGGGTTGAGGCCAGCCTGGGCTGGTTGGGACTGGGTTTTGTTTGGCTTGAGACGGTCTCTCCATGTAGCTTTGGTTGTCCTGGGACTCACTCTGTAGTCCACACTGACTTCAGAACTCACAGAGCTCCACCTGCTTATGCCTTCCAATCCCGCTTATGCTGGGATTAAAGATGAGCCACCATATCTGTCTGGGGAGACTATGTTTTGATTTTGTGTTTTGTATTGTTTTTTTTGGGGGGGGGTGTTTTTGTTCGTTTTTGAGACAGGGTTTCTCTGTGTAACAGAGCCCTGGTTGTCCTGAAGCTTTCTATGTAGACCAGGCTGGCTTTGAACTTGTAGAGATCTGCCTGCCTCTGTCTTCCAAGTGCTGGGATTAAAGATGTGCACCTCCACCACCTGGCCAGTGAGACCATTTTTTTTTTTTAAACATAAAAAGCAAACAAACAGCCCAAAGAAATCCATAAAGGCCACAGCATGGTGGCATGTGGAAAGAGCAGGTATGGAGCTTGCAGAGCCTGGGAGACAGCAGACTGAAAACTGAGGGTGGTGGGAGGAGGGTTGGCGGGGAGGTTGCTGGCTGTCCCGTGTGCCTGGATACTGATCAGGTGGCATGCAGGGGCGGAGCCTAGCTCTCTGGGCATGTTTGGCTGTAGAGATGTTGAGGAGGAGTTCTCCATGGAATTCTGGGTCTGAGACAGTTCTGCCTTCCTACCCTGTGTGTTGTCTTCACAGAATCACTGAAGATTCCGCAGTGACTACATTCGAGGCTCTAAAGGCTCGGGTCAGGGAACTTGAACGGCAGCTGTCTCGGGGAGACAGATACAAATGCCTCATCTGCATGGTAAGTGGGAAGGAGTGGAGGCATGCTATTGGTCAGGTCCGTGCCCTGTAGGGTTGGAAAGGCTCTCAGAGGGTGAGCCTACTTCAGCAACCCTTTCTCTGCCCACCTCCTCCCCAGGACTCCTACTCGATGCCTCTGACATCGATCCAGTGTTGGCATGTACACTGTGAAGAGTGTTGGCTTCGGACTCTGGTGAGGGGGCATGAAACTGTGTGGGCAACTGTTGGTGGCACTGTCCAGATGTTCACATTTGTGATTGCACCTGCTTGGGGGAGGCAAGGAACAGCCTGAAGTCAGGAATTCACTCCCCAAGTTGAACATGCTGTCTGCACCCTCATTTTGGGTTTACCTAATTCTCCCCTCCACGCACTCGGTGCACGGTGCACAGTGCACGTGCCCCCTTCCCACCCCCACGTAGGCCCCGACTCATCACGTTTATTGGTGAGACCCCAGGTCAGAAAGATGCTGGTAGTGGGTAAGCCAGACTTGGGCCTCTGCCCCTCCCCCTCCCATTACTAAGCTCCTTCTGCTCCTGCCCTGTTCTTAGCTCGGGAGCAGCCATTAAAATGTCGCCCGGAGACAGCAATAAAAGGCCCGGACGTGGGCTCTGTGTCCTGATCAAAGGCCGCATGTAATCTCGTTAGGGCCAGGCAGCCACAGCTGGACCCAGCCTTGTTCTCATTACCGGGGCTCCTGCTGTGGGGCTGGCCAGGCGGTTTGATCCTGGCGTCTCCCCAACACGGGAGCATGTCTGCCTGCTCAGAGGCAACGCATGCATCCCTAGCCTGGCTGAGAAGAATGAGGGCCCAGCACAAGCCGATGGGGAAGATGGCTGCAGGCCCGGTGCTCTTGTGTACAGACACAGGGCATGCCGTTCTGAGGCCTCCCCTTTCTCTTCAGGGTGCCAAGAAGCTGTGCCCTCAGTGCAACACCATCACAGCGCCTGGAGACCTGCGGAGGATCTACTTATGAGCGGGCTGTCCAGGAAGGCCGCACCTCAGCCACCCCCGCCCCAGCCTCTGTAACAGTGACTCTCCTTCTCCCCTTGTACATAATTGCACACAGGTTCCCCGTGTACATACATGCACATACACACCCAAACACACAGAGGACTCTGGAGCCAGAGTGGAACAGCTCTGCCTACGTGTACCTTCTGAACTTGGGGACCATGCCTCTTTGGGCTGTTTCCAGGATAGGCAGGAAGGTGGTATAGCAGGGCAGGGCTCCTGAGCTCCACCCCCTAGACTGACTGACTGACAGACACGCAAACACCAGACTGAAGCACATGTAATATAGACTGTATGTTTACAATGTTGTGTATAAATGGGACACTTTGCCCTCTACCACCTCCCCTTTGGTTGTATCATTTTCTTCTTTTTTAATGACTCCTGGAAGCAGTGCCCCCTTCGGAGCTGGCTGGGAGCTCGGCCCAACCACCTCTTAGGGTGCCTGCCTCTCCCCTGGCATCCCCTCCCTTTCCTGTGTGCTCGGTGTTCAGTGGTGTATATTTCTCCCAGACATGGGGCCTGTACCCAAGGGATCTGATCCCTCCTTAGTCTTAGCTCATGGGCTCCTGAGGAGCTGGGGGCAGGGTGGGATGGGACCGAGCAGGGCTGGCTGGCTGAGGGGACCTGGCTGCCAGCCTGCCCTTGAGAACCCCTGGGGTAGGCGTGCTGCTCCCTGCACCTCCTGTGGGCCCTATGGTGTGATGCTGTGTCTGTATATTCTATACAGAGGGACTTGTCCTTGCCCTTTGTAAACTACATTTGACATGGATTAAAACAGTATAAACCAGCTGCTTGTCTGTGTTTGAAGCTCTGATGGTGACTGAGGCAGTTAGGAGGGTCAGCCTGTGCAGCATTACACTGCAGTGTGTGAAGCCTGGGGCCAGGACAACAGGAGCATCCTGGGGGGGGGGGTAGGGCTGAGGGTCTGGGCTCCAGGCTATTGATGGGTAGGGGGCTCTAGGTTAATTCCTTATCGATGTAGAATCGTCAGCTCATTAATCACAAAAGAGGTCAGAGCTTGGGGTACAGAGGGGATGTAAGCTCTAGTCCCCAACCCTGGGCAGAAGCAGCCACAGACAAGTCACACAAGCTCCGGGCCTCTTATCTTTCCGTCCCCTGAAATGTGCCATAGTTCACCGGCTGAGTTTCAGGGGAGAGGGGACTGGCCTGGTATAAAAACAGACCTTCAAGTAAAGGACTGGTGCTAGGCTGTCAGGGCTGCAGATACAGAACTTGTTAGTGCCACAGCTCCTCACTGCCAGGGAAGTCACCGGATGCTTCCTGGCAGAGGGTCCAGGTGAGCCCTCACCAGAGAAATGTGAGAAAAGGGTGGTTGCTCAGATTCAAGGGATTTCTACCTGGGGTGCCTGCAAACCCACAAAAATCCGGTCTAGTTGGTAGCTCCTGCTTCCCCTTGCAAGCCCACCACGTTGGAATCCAGAACAGACCCCTCATGGTTCGCATACCCTGCTCGGTGCCACCGAATATCCTGAACACGGCTGCTCGAGCCTGAAGTCCAGTCTGCCTGGCTTCTAGTGCCTAATGAGGCAGCCTTAGACACCTGGGAAGAGGTGATGGGCCTCAGCGGTCAGTTCTGAGCAGCCATGTCTCATGTCTCTACTGTCCCTTTCCCCCCAACCCCCGAACTCATCGGGCCCTTGACAGCTGCTTACCCCAACCCAGGGGTGGGGGGCATATACTAACCTGGCACATTGAACGGGCATTCATTCCACCAAAGCATGCTTTAGGCTGTCGTGGAACAGGCAACACTGCCACCTGTCGGCCATGGCTGGGGATGTAAGCACCTCTCTAAGGGAGCAGAGAAGTAGCAGAGAACCCTGAGGCTGACGACGCCATGAGGACATGGCACACACACACACACACACACACACACACACACACACCAGGCTGACACCCTGAGGACACGGCTGGCACATACACACACACACACCCCAGGCTGATGCCCTGAGGACACAGCTGGCACACACACACACACACACACACCCCAAGCTGATGCCCTGAGGACACAGCTGGCACACACACACACACACACACACACACCCCAAGCTGATGCCCTGAGGACACAGCTGGCACACACACACACACACACCAGGCTGACACCCTGAGGACACGGCTGGCACACACACACACACACACACACCAGGATGACGCCCTGAGGACACGGCTGGCACACACACACACACACACACACACACACACACCAGGATGACGCCCTGAGGACACAGCTGGCACACATACACACACACACACACACCAGGATGATGCCCTGAGGACACAGCTGGCACACACACACACACACACCAGGATGACGCCCTGAGGACACAGCTGGCACACACACACACACACACACACACACCCCAAGCTGATGCCCTGAGGACACAGCTGGCACACACACACACACACACACACCCCAGGCTGACGCCCTGAGAACACAGCTGGCACACACACACACCAGGCTGATGCCCTGAGGACACGGCTGGCACACACACACACACACACACACACATACACCAGGCTTACACCCTGAGGACCTGGGTGTGTGTGTGTGTGTGTGTGTGTGTGTGTGTGTGTGCTGGCCTCGGGACACTTGGGGATTTACTGCCCCAAGAATATTAGAAGCCTCCCACCCGCATCTTTCAAACTGCCTGCCAAACTCTGAAAGCCCTTCTCTCAAACCCGAGTCCCTTGATCACAGAAAGTTCATTCAATTAACAAATATCTATTGACTACCTCACCTGCTATGTGCAAATTTTGCAGCCGTGACTTTCAGCACAGGAGATGGTACAACTTCTGAGTACAACCATCTGGAGGGTACTGAGTGGGACTCTTAGGAATGAAGGTAGTGTTTGAACCTGAATCCCCTTACATTGGTTCTGCCTTCCAAGACAAGAATTACCACCTCCTCCCTCCCGTTGAGCACCACAGCCTTTCTGCCCCGCTCCTAGTCCCTAAGATTCAGCAACTTGGCTGGGCGGTGGTGGCACACGCCTGTAAGTCCAGCACTCTGGGAGGCAGAGGCAGGCGGATTTCTGAGTTCGAGGCCAGCCTGGTCTACAGAGTGAGTTCCAGGACAACCAGGGCTACACAGAGAAACCCTGTCTCAAAAAAACAAAAACAAACAACAACAACAAAAAGATTCAGCAGCATGCTCTAACATGTCGTGGCACCAAGCAGGCTCCAAATACCCAAATCCTCAGCTCCATCTGCTGTCTGCCCCAGATCTCCAGACCACAAGGTCAGAGACATCCTCTCTGAGTGACAGGCCCAAGTGCTTTACATTGTGGCACTTTGTCCTCCCTCGCAGAGGTCACAGCCTGCTCCCCAGCCTCGCTCTGCTGCTCTGCAGTTCCTTCCACTCTTGAAATCAAACCTCAAGCCAGGCATGATCGCACAGGCCTGGGATCCCAGGACCTGGGAGGTGGAGATCACAAGCTCAAAGTCGTCCTCGGCTACATAGTGAGACTGAGGCAGCCTGGGCTACAAGACACACCCACACACCCATTCCCCTCCCCCACACCAAAACTTAATTCTGAGAATGATTATAAAATTTCAGTTACCTAGCCAGGTGTGGTGGCACAGGCCTTTAACCCTAGCACTCTGGAGGCAGGGCCAGGAGGCTCTGCGAGTTGGAAGCCTCACTGGTCTTCAGAGCAAGTTCCAGGGTAGCCAAGACTACATTGAGACCCTATCCTGAAACAAAACAAAACGTTTCAGTTATCCAAGATTCTTAAGTTCTAGGATATGCATAGTAGCCAAGAACTAGAAATCTGCTACAGAAGCTGTATACACAGGTGCCATATACCTACAGTTAACGAGCAGGACCCCGGGTGTCTGGGATTCTGCCAGGAAGAGCAGCTATGTTAGAAGTTCTTGCCACAGTCTACACGTGTGCTTGTGTGTCTGCAGACACACTGTGTGCAGATGTGTGTGGAGGCCAGAGGTCTACCTAGGGTACAGCTCACTTTGCTTCTTGAGACAGGTCCTCTCTCTGGCCTGGGGCTCACTAATTAGGCTAGGTTAGTTGGCCAATAAGCCCCAGGCACCTGCCTATCTCTGCCTCCCCAGAGCTGAGATTTTTGTTTGTTTTGGTTTGGCTTGGTTTGGTTTTTGTTTGTTTGGTTGGTTGGTTAGGTTTTTTTTTTTTTTTTTTTTTGAGACAGGGTTTCTCTGTGTAGCTGTCCTGGAACTCACTCTGTAGACCACCACACTGGCCTTGAACTTGGAAATCCATCTGCCTCTCTCTCCCAAGTGCTGGGATTAAAGGCGTGTGCCACCTAATGTGAGTTCCGGGATTAAATTCACGATTGTATGACCAGCACTGTACCAACTGAGCTCCCCCCTCAACCCTACATTAATTTTGAAGACAACTCTGGGCTTGGGGCCATCCACCTAACACACACACACACACACACACACACACACACACACACTGTGTTAACCCTTTACAGACCAAACACCATAGGAAGCAGCAGCCAATCACACTTGTCCAAGCAACTAACTGTAAGGCTGCCCCACAGAAACCTGCCCTGACACTCCATCCCAGCATAGGAGAGAGCAGCCATGCTAGTAGCCCCTGGGATAGATATAGGTCGAAGGGAGGTGTCGGCGTTTATTTCCGGAGCAGGACCTCAGCATTGGACACAATTATGCATGAAGTCGACACACAGACTTGTATAGTAAGTAGGATAGTCTCGGAGGTGGCTGACATGCGCAGATGTCACAAAGTCCACTCCACGCACCATGACCTGGTGAGCCAGGCGTGCCTCCACCATACGCTCCACATCCCTGGCTGCGACCACCTTATCAGCTCTAGAGTAGAGGTAGAGCTCAGGCCAGCAGGAGCCTGAGTCCTGCAGCCTGTCGTAGAAGTGGGTGTGGAAAAGGGCAGTGAACGGAGCAAGCAGGAAGTGAAACAAGACGACCACCATGGCGAACGCTGCCAGGAGCAGCAGGCGCAGCACGGCAGGTCGGCGCTCCAGGATAGTTGCCAGGGCTCTCAGGGCCCCTATCAGGTTGCTATCACCAGGACCACTGTCAAAGATGGTGCCCATCACATGCAAATGGCGGAAGCGCTGATGGGTCTGCAGGAGCTCCAGCACGTAGCGGTAGAGCATGACGCCCGCATTGCTGAAGACATGGAAGAGCAGAGGCTCCCGCTCAATCTCATAGTCAAAGAGGAGCTCGAGCAGCTTCTGGGCTACCACACGAAGTGAGGGGATGCCGAAGGACTCGGAGAAGAAGACCATGTGCCAGGGGGCCGTGTATCGGATCACAATGCAGCCCTGGAGAGATGAGAGCACAGGTTAGTCTGTGCAGCCTGGTAGCTCTACTTTCCACAGGGTTCTGTTGTAGCGAGCTTGCCAGCGGCAGGTATAGGTGCCTCCCAGAAGTGGAAGTACACGCAAGGTCTGTTTCTGAAAACCCCGGGCTTCACGCTGTCTAGACTCTTCAGCCTGGAATGGTATTTGAAGCCTGGAGCTGAGAACATGTTTTGGAGACATCTGATTCAACCAGAAGAAAGTATCGTCACTCTGGTTTTCTCTGTGGCTGTCCTCCTAGCTAACACCACTCCAGACCTTGCATAGTTAAGGCCTTGGGGCCCGGGTACATCATGCCACAGCTACTGTGCCTTGCTCATACTTCCTAGACACAAGTAGGCACCCCGAAGAGATCGAGAGATGGCATGCAGGTCCCAGCCTTGACCACCAGAGGGCGCCAATGAGCCAGCTCCACAATGCAGTCCTGTCCCCTTCTCTGTCTCACAGTCCTGAAAACTAGAGTCCACACTGTCAGTATTTGGGGGTCTGACCCTTAATTATATCTGATTCCTGGACTTAGGATCATTTCTCACACTCAACTTGAAATTCCAAACCAGAAAGAGACAGATAAACAGACAGAGACAGAGGGACAGAAAAAACAATGAAAGAAATTCAAAATACAGTTCTTAAATGCTAAAATCTAGGCTTAAGCTCACTTTCAACTTCCATACCCCTCACCGCCTATCTCAAGTGAACCTTTATACCTCTGGCCAGGTCCCCCTAAAGGTCAGTTAGAAAAGGCACCAGACACCACCCTGTCTGGGTCTTAATCCCTCTTATTAATTTGTTCTAGAGCCAAAGAGCCTCTCTGTCAGGAGCATCTGAGTTGGGAAGGCTCTGGGGTCAGACAGGTCTGGGCTTAATTCCTGGCCCCGCCACTTATTAACTGTCTGGGAAAAGAGTAATTTACTTCCTCTTTCTCTGTCTGTGCCGCCATCTATAACTTGGATGACACCCACCTCAAAAGGTTATGGTAGAAGTTAAAAAAGAAATGCATCTCAAGTGACAATGCTGGTACCTGAAGGAACGAGGGGAAACCCCTGAGCTTCCAGCCACGAAGCACTGAAAACTCTGAAGGGGGTTGAAAAGGCCCCACACACTCCGTGACACCTGAGGGAGGCTTTTAGCCTCCCCACCCCCACAGCAGGTGGGTTATACTCTTACATGTCTCCCCTTACAGCTCAGTCTCCTCGGTAAGCCAAAAGTAAGGCCTTCTTTAAATCACAAGAAAGGATGGAGAGGCTTGAGGAACAAAAGAATTAGCTGCAGTGTGTGACCCCGGATTGGACTCCGGGGTTGGACATATCAGCTACGTAAGATGCTTTGGAGACATGCAACTTGGATGTCTGGACATGGACTGTACATGGTACGCAATGAAAACTTACTAACACGCCGAGTCCTAAAAACAGCAGGCAGCAGCCGGGCGGTGGTGGCGCACGCCTGAAATCCCAGCACTCTGGGAGGCAGAGGCAGGCGGATTTCTGAGTTTGAGGCCAGCCTGGTCTACAGAGTGAGTTCCAGGACAGCCAGGGCTATACAGAGAAACCCTGTCTCGAAAAAAAACAAATCCAAAAAACCCAGCAGGCAGCACACAGTAACTGACTAGAACTTTTCAACAAAAGGCACACAGGGAACCTAGATGGACACACTCCTCACAGCGTAAGCAGGCTGCCATTGTTTTCTTTAAGAAAAATAGAGTTTTCCACTGGGACGCTTTCTTCCTTCATGCCCACCTTCTCGTCGCCAGGGGTAAGGCGACCCTTCTCCGAGGTTGTCCCTGCGCCTGCCCTCAGCACCTCTGTCCCCTGCGACCTCCCGCCCACTTTATTCCTCACCCCTTCTGCCCACATAGCCAGAGTCCCGCGAGCCCACTGTCTCCCTCACGGCCATCTTTGCACGGCTCCAGGGCTGCCTGCACCACATAGGTGGTCAGCCTTTGCTCCAGCCCAAAGGTAAAGCAGCCAAGCCTCAAGCTCCCCAGAGCAGCCCAGGTGAGCAGAACCCCGCACCCTGGGCAAGCCCGTGCCGCAGCACTCACCCTTTTGTGGTAGATGGCACTGTACTTGGCCAGGTTCTTGTCCCTGCAGCCACCCCAGCCCAAGAGAATCACCACAGGCTGTTGCTTCCCGGCCTCCTTCGCACCTTGGCTTTTCTCTGAAACACAGATGACAGATGTCAACACCAGAGGCAGCACTGGAGGTTCTGGCTAATCTAGAGCTGTGGGCTGGGAACCGCAGGTGCTTCAGTCTCCATGTGGCCCCACCAGTCCAGCCAGCGCCTTTTCCTAGGCCTGAGGAGGTGCGGTAGCATCACTGGATAAGCCCACATGAGGACACCATATTTTAGTAACTCAAATCTCAAGACAATAAAGTGAAAGCCCTTTCTAGACAATTCACCTTCCAGTTCAGGGAACCATGACCTACCTATGAGCTAAATTAGTTTGCTTTTCTTTCATTTTTAAAAATGACATTTATTTCTTTGTATGGGAGGGGACCCTGGTGGGTGCCAAGATGTGTGAGCCAGGTGGTCAGAGGACAACCTGTCAGAGCTGGATCTCCTGTCATGCATCCTGGGAATCAAACCCAGGTCATTAGACTTAATGGCAAATGTCTTAACCCACTGAGCCATCTCTCCAACTCACTGTTTCTCTATGAGCCAACATGGTGCATGTGTGTATGGTGTATGCGATTGTCCATGTGATGTCATGTGTGTATGGTGTATGAGCTTGTCCATGTGATGTCATGTGTGTATGAGCTTGTCCATGAGATGTCATGTGTGTATGAGCTTGTCCATGTGATGTCATGTGTGTATGAGCTTGTCCATGTGATGTCATGTGTGTATGGTATATGAGCTTGTCCATGTGATGTCATGTGTGTATGAGTTTGCCCATGTGATACCATATGTGTATGGTGTATGTCTTAGTCAAGGTTTCTAATTTCCTGCACAAACATCATAACCAAGAAGCAAGTTGGGGAGGAAAGGGTTTATTCAGCTTACACTTCCACGTTGCAGTTCATCACAAAAGGAAGTCAGGACTGGAACTCAAGCAGGTCAGGAAGCAGGAGCTGATGCAGAGGCCATGGAGGGATGTTTCTTACTGGCTTGCTTCCCCTGGCTTGCTCAGCTTGCTTTCTTATAGAACCCAAGACTACCAGCCCAGGGATGGCACCACCCACAAGGGGCCCTCCATCCTTGATCACTAATTGAGAAAATGCCTTATAGCTGGATCTCATGGAGGCATTTCCTCAACTGAAGTTCCTTTCTCTGTGATAACTCCAGTGGGTATCAAGTTAACACACAAAACCAACCAGTACAATTGACCCCTTGTCAACTTGACACACAAACACATCACTATTAACCCAAACACACCTCAATCCTTACTACTTTCTTATTTATCCCCAAGATCTAAATAATGTTAAAAGTCCCATAGTCTTTACATATTAAAAGTTCAATCTCTTTAAAATGTCCAATATATTTTAAAATTCAAAGTCTTTTAAAAAATTCAGTCTCTTAACTGTGGGCTCCACTAAAATACCTTTTTACTTCAAGAGGGAAAAATATAAGGGCACAGTCACAATCAAAAGCAAAAGCAAACTCTAACTCATGATCTTCTGGGCTCCTCCAAGCACCTGGGTCACTTCTCCAGCTCTGCCCTTTGTAACACACACCTTGTCTTCTAGGCTCCAGCTGCCTGTACTCCACTGCTGCTGCTGTTCTTGGTGGTCATTACATGGCACGGGCATCTCCAAAACACTGTTGTCTTCTGCTGTAACTAGGCTTCACCAATAGCCTCTCATAGGCTCTCTTCATGGTGCCAAGCCTCAACTCCTATGCATGACCCCTTCAGTCCTGGGCCATCAATTGCAACTGAGGCTGCACCTTCACCAATGGCCTCCCGTGGCCTCTCACAGTGCTGAGCCTCAGCTGCTCTTCATGACCCCTTCATATCTTCAAAACCAGAATCACCTGGGTGACTCTTACACATTACCAAGTCCAGTCACAGCACACGGTACAACCTTGGCTTTCTCTGGAACACAGCCTCTGTGCTCTCAGAAAACAGTTCACAGAAGATTTCACCTCAGTGATGCTGGTCTCTTCTTAATCACCACTAATTTCTTAGCTCCAGCTAACCAGCATCAATAGTCCCAGTAATGCAAAGGTTTGCTTTAGTGGTTCTGGTATATTGTTGATCACAGCTGATTCTTCACCCCAGCTAACCAAAACCACAGAATCTTCACAATCAAAAGAGTAACAACCTTGATAAGAGTCGTTAATCTTCCCTCTGAAATTTCACAAGCCAGGCCTCCGTCTTCTGCACTGCTCTCAACATTATCTTCCAACCTCCTACACAACATCCCACAGAGCTCTTAACACCAAATGGATCCTCTAGCCCAAAGTTCCAAAATCCTTCCCTAGTGCTCCCCCAAACACAGTCAGGTTGTCACAGGAATACCCCACTATGCTGGTACCAATTAGTCTTAGTCAGGGTTTCTATTCCTGCACAAAACATCATAAACAAGAAGCAAGTTGGGGAGGAAAGGGTTTATTCAGCTTACACTTCCACACTGCTGTTCATCACTAAAGGAAGTCAGGACTAGAACTCAAGCAAGCCAGTAAGGAACATCCCTCCATGACCTCTGCATCAGCTCCTGCTTCCTGACCTGCTTGAAGTTCCAATCCTGACTTCCTTTAGTGATGAACAGCAGTGTGGAAGTGTAAGCTGAATAAATCCTT